>NW_006797357.1:1053777-1060206 GCF_000442215.2 Lipotes vexillifer
ACCGGGGCACGAACCCGTGTCCCCTGCATCGGCAGGGGGACTCTCAACCACTGTGCCACCAGGGAAGCCCGACTCTTTCAACTCTTATGAGTACTTTTGATGATTGAACAGTACCTTAAAAGCAAACTATACAACCAAAAAATACAAATGATAAGCCATGGGCTAGTGAAGTCTTAAATAGGCAGACCCTCTGTTTATAATATCCTGCCTTTAATTTTTCAAAGGTAAAATTTGGGATGTTAATGATCCCAAGTACCTCATATGATTTCAGATAAGAAGAGGGCTTTTTAGAGTACTTATGTTATTTAGTGCTTTAATAATTCCTACATGGGAACAAAGACATTATGTTGTGCTTCATATAGGCTTAAGTATTTGAATGAACATTTTTAAAAACCAAGTACCATGTGTGGATTTAAGTAAAAAAAAAAACCTAAGGTGACTTCCCTGGCGGTCCAGTGGTTAAGCCTCCGCACTCCATCCCTTGTCCGGGAACTAAGATTCCCACATGCCAAAAAAAAAGAAAAAAGACCTGAGATTTTTCTCATGTGCAGAATAAATATTTTAAAGGTAACCTTACATTAAAAAAATAATTTCCATTAAAAAATGCAACTGAAAAAATTAAGAAAAATGGCTAATATCCTCATGAAGGAAATCCTCTTATTTAATCAATAAAGCTATTGGTATTTCTGATTCTCAGTACCAAGAATTGTTCAGACTAAAGGTCAAGTTATAGTGAAAGAAACTAGAAGTGAAACAAGGTGAGAATAAATTAGTGAAGCTCTCACATGTCACTGGAGATGGATGAGCCTGGATTTCAGAGAGTAATGTCTTCCGTCACTGAACAAAGACTATGCTTCCCACTTTTAAAGACTCCATATCACCACACTCCATAAATTATTAAAATGATTAAAAGACCAAGCTTTAGTCTTTGGAAATGGTTTGCAAGTAGATTTGCTTAATTTGCTAAGTAGAACAATACAGAATTTAAAACAAAAACAAATCAAGTAGAAATGATTTTGTTGAATATGACCTATTTCATTCTTACTAAAATGTATGTAATGAATAAAATTAAAAATGTAAATCAAAATTTAGAGTATAAAGGCCAGTTTGGTCCTTTGAACACATTGTTTCAATTAGGGTAATAAGAGGATATGATGGCTTACGTGGAATTACATTGAAAACTTCAACCATGCAACAAGTTTCATCTATTTAGAATGCAAATTTTTAATGCATTTTATTGGGCTTTTAAAATTCTTATCTGCCACAATTGAGTTAACTGACTTTTAATGAAGGTATCCAAAAAATTTCAGAATTAAAAACAAAAATTCTGCAGAGATTGAAATAATAGGTTTGACCTTGTTAATATTTTACTAACCCTGGGGGTTAACTAAATTTCTCTGACTTCTAAATTTCTAACCAACTGCAGATATATTGAAATCAGACTATGAAAATGATCCAAAAGAGAAAGCATAAAAAATTCCATGGCTATATGAGACTCAGTTTTCTGCTCTTTTAGTCTCTCATGAAACTTCTCACTTAAGGACGTCTTTGATTTGATTTTATCCTGTTTACAGCCTAATAAATTAGCCTATTACGATTGAATGGGTGCTGGCAAAAGACACAAGACTCCTGTGTCAGAGACAAAGGACTTTTAAACAAAATTAAAAAAAAAATTTTATTGAAGTATAATTGACATGTAATATTATATTAGTTTCAGGTCTAAAACATATTGATTCGATACTTGTATATGTTGGGAAATGATCACCACAATAAATCTAGTGAACATCTGTGACCATACATAGTTATAATTTTTTTTTTTCAGATGAGAACAAAGGACTTCATTACTCACACCACAGCAGGAGGCATAAGCATGGGGCTTCCCTGGTGGTGCAGTGGTTAAGAGTGGCGCAGTGGTTGAGAGCCCGCCTGCCGATGCAGGGGACACGGATTCGTGCCCCGGTCTGGGAAGATCCCACATGCCGCGGAGCGGCTGGGCCTGTGAGCCGTGGCTGCTGAGCCTGCGTGTCCGGAGCCTGTGCTCTGCAACGGGAGAGGCCACAACAGTGAGAGGCCTGCGTACCACAAAAAAAAAAAAAAAAAAAAAGAATCCGCCTGTCAATGCAGGGGAAATGGGTTCGAGCCCTGGTCTGGGAAGATTTCACATGTCGAGGAGCAATTAAGCCGTGCACCACAATTACTGAGCCTGCGCTCTAGAGCCCCATGAGCCACAACTACTGAAGCCTGCGTGCCTAGAGTCCGAGCTCGCAACAAGAGAAGCCACCGCAACGAGAAGCCTGTGCACCACAACGAAGAGTAGCCGCCACTTGCTGCAGCTAGAGAAAGCCTGAGTGCAACAATGAAGACCCAACGCAGCAAAAAAAAAAAAAAAAAAAAAGGCATAAGCGTCATGTTTTTCTTAATTTTTAATTTTTTAAAACATCTTTATTGTAGTATAATTGCTCTACAATAGTGTGTTAGTTTCTGCTTTATAACAAAGTGAATCAGCCATACATATACATATATTCCCATATCTCCTCCCTCTTGTGTCTCCCTCACACCCTCCCTATCCCACCCATCAAGGTGGTCACAAAGCATGGAGCTGATCTCCCTGTGCTCTGCGGTTGCTTCCTACTAGCTATCTGTTTTACATTTGGTAGTATATATATGTCCATGCCACTCTCTCACTTCGTCCCAGCTTACCCTTCCCACCCCTGTGTCCTCAAGTACATTCTCTACGTCTGCGTCTTTATTCCTGACCTGCACCTAGGTTCTTCAGAACCATTTTTTTTTCTTTTTTTTAGATTCCATATATGTGTGTTAGCATATGGTATTTTTTTTTCTCTTTCTGACTTACTTCACTCTGTATGACAGACTCTACGTCCATCCACCTCACTACAAATAACTCAATTTTTTCTTTTTATGGCTAAGTAATATTCCATTGTATATATGTGCCACATCTTATTTATCCATTCATCTGTCGATGGACACTTAGGTTGCTTCCATGTCATGGCTACTGTAAATAGAGCTGCAATGAACTTTTTGGTACATGACTCTTTTTGAATTATGGTTTTCTCAGGGTATATGCCCAGTAGTGGGATTGCTGGGTCATATGGTAGTTCTATTTTTAGTTTTTTAAGGAACCTTCATACTGTTCTCCATAGTGTCTGTATCAATTTACATTCCCACCAACAGCGCAGGAGGGTTCCCTTTTCTCCACACTCTCTCCAGCATTCACTGTGTGTAGATTTTTTGATGATGGCCATTCTGGCAGGTGTGAAGTGATACCTCATAGTTTTGATTTACATTTCTCTAATGATTAGTGACGTTGAGCATTCTTTCATGTGTTTGTTGGCAATCTGTATATCTTCTTTGGAGAAATGTCTATTTAGGTCTTCTGCCAATTTTTGGACTGGGTTGTTTGTTTTTTTGATAATGAGCTGCATGAGCTGCTTGTAAATTTTGGAGATTAATCCTTTGTCACTTACTTCATTTGCAAACACTTTCTCCCATTCTAAGGGTTGTCTTTTAGTCTTGTTTATGGTTTACTTTGCTGGGCAAAAGCTTTTAAGTTTCGTTAGGTCCCATTTGTTTATTTTTGTTTTTATTTCCGTGTCTCTAGGAGATGTGTCAAAAAGGATCTTGCTGTGATTTATGTCATAGAGTGTTCTGCCTATGTTTTCCTCTAAGAGTTTTATAGTGTCTGGCCTTACATTTAGGTCTTTAATCCATTTTGAGTTTATTTTTGTGTATGGTGTTTGGAGTGTTCTAACTTCATTCTTTTATATGTAGCTGTCCAGTTTTCCCAGCACCACTTATTGAAGAGGCTATCTGTTCTCCATTGTATATTCTTGCCTCCTTTATAAAAAATAAGGTGACCGGGCTTCCCTGGTGGCGCAGTGGTTGAGAGTCCGCCTGCTGATGCAGGGGACACGGGTTTGTGCCCCGGTCCGGGAAGATCCCACATGCCACTGAGCGGCTTGGCCCGTGAGCCAAGGCCGCTGAGTCTGCGCGTCTGGAGCCTGTGCTCCACAATGGAAGAGGTCCGCGTACTGCAAAAATAAATAAATAAAATAAGGTGACCATATGTGCATAAATTAATCTCTGGGCTTTCAATCCTGTTCCATTGATCTATATTTCTGTTTTTGTGCCAGTACCATACTGTCTTGATTACTGTAGCTTTGTAGTATAGTCTGAAGTCAGGGAGCCTGATTCCTCCAGCTCTGTTTTTCTTTCTCAAGATTGCTATGGGTATGTGGGGTCTTTTCTGTTTCCATACAAATTGTGAACTTTTTTGTGCTAGTTCTGTGAAAAATGACATAGGTAGTTTGATAGGGATTGCACTGAATCTGTAGATTGCTTTGGATAGTATAGTCATTTTCACAATGTTGATTCTTCCAATCCAAGAACATGGTATATCTCTCCATCTGTTTGTAACATCTTTAATTTCTTTCATCAATGTCTTATAGTTTTCTGCATATAGGTATTTTGTCTCCTTAGGTAGGTTTATTCCTAGGTATTCTATTGTTTTTGTTGCAGTGGTAAATGGGAGTGTTTCCTTAATTTCTCTTTCAGATTTTTCATCATTAGTGTATAGGAATGCAAGAGATTTCTGTGCATTAATTTTGTTTCCTGCTACTTTACCAAATTCATTGATTAACTCTAGTAGTTTTCTGGTAGCATCTTTAGGATTCTCTATGTATAGTATCATGGCATCTGCAAACAGTGACAGTTTTACTTCTTGTTTTCCAGTTTGGATTCCTTTTATTTCTTTTTCTTCTCTGATTGTTGAGGCTGAAACTTCCAAAACTATGTTGAATTATAGTGTTGAGAGTGGACAACTTTGTCTTGTGCCTGATCTTAGAGGAAATGCTTTCAGTTTTTCACCATTGAGAATGATGTTTGCTGTGGGTTTGTCATATATGGCCTTTATTATGTTGAGGTAAGTTCCCTCTATGCCTACTTTCTGGAGGGTTTTTTAGCATAAATGGGTGCTGAATTTTGTCGAAAGCTTTTTCTGCATCTATGGAGATGATCATATGGTTTTTCTCCTTCAATTTGTTAATACGGTTTATCACATTGAATGATATGCGTATCTTAAAGAATGCTTGCATTCCTAGGATAAACCCCATGTGATCATGGTGTATGGTCCTTTTAATATGCTGTTGGATTCTGTTTGCTAGTATTTTTTGAGGATTTTTGCATCTATTTTCATCAGTGATATTGGCATGTAGTTTTCTTTCTTTGTGACATCTTTGTCTGGTTTTGGTATCAAGGTGATGGTGACCTCATAGGTTGAATTGGGGAGTGTTCCTCCCTCTGCTATATTTTGGAAGACTTTAAGAAGGATAGGTGTTATCTCTTCTCTAAATGTTTGCTAGAATTCGCCTGTGAAGCCATTTGGTGCTGGGCTTTTGTTTGTTGGAAGATTTTAAATCACAGTTTCAGGTTCAGTGCTTGTGATTAGTCTTCTGATATTTTCCATTTCTTCCTGGTTCAGTCTCGGACTGTTGTGCTTTTCTAAGAATTTGTCCATTTCTTCCAGGTTGTCCATTTTATTGGCATAGAGTCGCTTGCAGTAATCTCTCATGATCCTTTGTACTTATGCAGTGTCCATTGTTACTTCTCCTTTTTCATTTCTAATTCTATTGATTTGAGTCCTCTCCCTCTTTTTCGTGATGAGTCTGGCTAAAGGTTTCTCAATTTTGTTTATCTTCTCAAAGAACCATCTTTTAGTTTTATTGAACTTTGCTATTGTTTCCTTCATTTCTTTTTCATTTATTTCTGATCTGATCTTTATGATTCCTTTCCTTCTGCTAACTTTGGGGTTTTTTGTTCTTTCTCTAATTGCTTTAGGTGTAAGGTTAGCTTGTTTATTTGAGATGTTTCCTGTTACTTGAGGTAGGATTGTATTGACTCAAAGTCCACACCACCTCAATTTTGGGATGATTCATTGTCTATTCAGGTATTCCAGAGATGCAGGGTACATCAAGTTGATTGTGGAGATTTAATCCGCTGCTCCTGAGGCTGCTGGGAGAAATTTCCCTTTCTCTTCTTTGTTCGCACAGCTCCCGGGGTTCAGCTTTGGATGTGGCCCCGCCTCTGCATGTAGGTCGCCTGAGGGCGTCTGTTCCCGCTCTGACAGGACGGGGTTAAAGGGGCAGCTGATTCGGGGGCTCTGGCTCACTCAGACCGGGGGGAGGGAGGGGTTCGGATGCGGGGCGAGCCTGCGGCGGCAGAGGCCGGCATGACGTTGCAACAGCCTGAAGCGCGCCGTGCGTTCTTCCCGGGAAGCTGTCCCTCGATCACGGGACCCTGGCAGTGGCGGGCTGCACAGGCTCCCGGGAGGGGCGGTGTGGACAGTGACCTGTGCTTGCACACAGGCTTCTTGGTGGCGGCAGCAGCAGCCTTAGCGTCTCATGCCCGTCTCTG
>NW_006797357.1:1060331-1067035 GCF_000442215.2 Lipotes vexillifer
CCCTGCAGGCTGTGTTCACGCTGCCAACCCCAGTCCTCTCCCTGCGCTCAGACAGAAGCCCGAGCCTCAGCTCCCAGCCCCGCCCGCCCCGGCGGGGGAGCAGACAAGCCTCTCGGGCTGGTGAGTGCCGGTCGGCCCTGATCCTCTGTGCGGGAATCTCTCCGCTTTGCCCTCCGCACCCCTGTGGCTGCGCTCTCCCCCGCGGCTTCGAAGCTCCCCGCTCCGCCTCCCGCAGTCTCCGTCCATGAAGGGGCTTCTAGTGTGTGGAAACCTTTCCTCCTTCACAGCTCCCTCCCATTGGTGCAGGTCCCGTCCCTATCCTTTTGTCTCTGTTCTTTCTTTTTTCTTTTGCCCTAACCAGGTACGTGGGGAGTTTCTTGCCTTTTGGGAGGTCTGAGGTCTTCTGCCAGCGTTCAGTAGGTGTTCTGTAGGAGTTGTTCCACGTGTAGATGTATTTCTGATGTATTTGTGGGGAGGAAGGTGATCTCCACGTCTTACTCCTCCGCCATCTTGAAGGTCTCCTCAGCATCATGTTTACCTCAATTCACCTTGTCCTCAGATTCCACAGGGATGATGTAAAGGGTCCAAATAGATGCCTTCCCCCACAGTGGGTTGCATTAGAGAAGAATGCATAGGTTGGGAAATCTACTGATTTTACAGTAAGCAGAAGGAAGATTGCTCTTTGTCTCAGATGGAGAGGTTACCCCATCCCTCAAGATTGCTTGTTGCAAATCAATTCTGAGAAATGGTTTAGATAAAGAGTATTCCAGACCCTGCATTCCATCCTTAGCATATTCAACAAGACATGCAGGAATGTGAGAGACCCATGGGAAATAGTAATAATATCTACTTCACATGTTGCTGTAAAGGTCAAATGAAAAAGAAATTGAGGAAAAGTTTGTAAAAGGTAAGAGGCAATCTCCAAAAACTGGAAACAACCCAAATCAAACCAGATGTTCTTCATCTGGTGAATGATTAGGCAAACTGTGCTAAATCCACACAATGGACTCAGCAACACGAAAGAATGACCCACTGATGCAAATAACATCGTGGGTGTATCGCAAATGCATTATGCTAAGTGAAAGAAGCCGGACTCAAAAGGCTACAGACCATATGATTCCATTTATGTGACATTCTGCAATAGACAAAACTATAGGAAGAGAAAATAGACCCGTGGTTGCCAGAAGCTGAAGATGGGGTGAGGAAATGACTATAAAAGGGGCACTGAGGAATTGTTGGAAATGATGAGGCTGTTCTACATCTTGATTGTGAGGGTGGTTACAGGACTGTATGAATTTGTCAGCACTCATAGGATTGTCCATTAAAAAAGAGTGAAGGTATTTGAGTCAAGATAGAAGAAAACTGCAACTGAATTGCTATAAGTACACCTGTATGAACTTTGCCATTTACACTTACTTGCTTCAGCCCATAGTCCAGATTTGTGCTGTAAAGCCTCAAGGCACACAGGCTATATTTGTAGGACTCTATGCAGTTACATAGCCATTCCCCCAGTGAGTGAATCGGTGGGATGATGTTCCCTCCTTGGTTTCAGAGAATATTCTCCAAGTATTGCTCTCCTTTTACCACCACAACACTCAAATACCTAATTATAGCAAGTCTAATTCAATATACCATGATATAGTCAGTTCCCACCTATATAGCTAGTAGAGGAGAATAGTTTTAAGAATTTAGAAATACAGAAACAATCCTAAAATCTATTTTAAGCAATAGTGTCAGCCATATCATCCTACCATTATTTGTTCTACTTTTCAGATGAAGAAGCTGAGACTCTGGAGGGGAGCGTTAGGTGACTTGGCCAAGTTCACACAGCAATAAATGAAAAAGCTTGGATTCTAAACCCAGGCAGTCTGGCTCCAAAGTCTGGTGTTTTCATAACTCTATGCTACAAAGGAACAGAAGGACAAGAAGACACATATTATGGGGCTTCCCTGGTGGCGCAGTGGTTGAGAGTCCGCCTGCTGATGCAGGGGACACGGGTTCGTGCCCCAGTCTGGGAAGATCCGGCTTGGCCCGTGAGCCATGGCAGCTGAGCCTGTGCGTCCGGAGCCTGTGCCCCGCAACGGGAGAGGCCACAACAGTGAGAGGCCCGCGTATCGCAAAAACAAAAACAAACAAACAAACAAAAAGGCACATATTTTGTCTCACTCCGAGTTAAAAAAAATAACATTCAATAAAAATAAAATTGGGGGTAGGAGAAATGAGTGAAGGGAGGCAAAAGGTGAAAATAAAAAAGAATAATGCCCAAAATAAAACATGTGACAATAAAGCAATAAAAAAAATTGTGAAGACCTAAATATAAGACTGGATACTATAAAACTCCTAGAGGAATACATAGGCAAAACACTCTGACATAAATTGCAGCAATATTTTTTGGATCCACCTCCTAGAGTAATGGAAAGAAAACCAAAAATAAACAAATGGGACCTAAATAAACTTAAAAGCTTTTGCACAGCAAAGGAAACCATAAACAAAAGGAAAAGACAGCCTACGGAATGGGAGAAAATATTTGCAAACAATGCTACCAACAAGGGATTAATTTCCAAAATATACAAATAGCTCATGTAGCTTAATATCGAAAAAACAAACAACCCAATCATAAAATGGGCAGGATACCTAAATAAATATTTCTCCAAAGAAGCCAACAAGCACATGAAAAGATGCTCAACATCTCGAATTATTAGAGAAATGCAAATCAAAACTACAATGAGATATCACCTCATACCAGTCAGAATGGCCATTATTAAAAAGTCTACAAATAATAAATGCTGGAGAGCATGTGGAGAAAAAGGAACCCTCCTGCAATGTTGGTGGGAATGTAAATTGGTGCAGCCACTATGGGGAACAGTATGGAAGTTCCTTAAAAACCTTAAAACTAGAGTTATCATATGATTCTGCAATTCCACTCCTGAGTATATATCTGGAGAAAACTCTTAATTCAAAAAGATACATATGTCCCAATGTTCATAGGAGCACTATTTACAATAGCCAAGACATGGAAACAACCTGAGTGTGCATTGATAGATGAATGGATAAAGGAGATGTGGTACATATACACAATGGAATATTACTCAGCCATAAAAAGGAATGAAATAATGCCATTTGCAGCACCATGGATGGACTTAGAGATTATCATATTATGTCAAGTAAGTCAGACAGAGAAAGACAAATATATGATATCCCTTATATGTGGAGTCTAAAAATGATATAAATGAACTTATTTACAAAACAGGAATAGATTCACAGACATAGAAAACAAACTTATGGTTACCAGAAGGGATAGTGGGGTAGGGGAGATAAATTAGGAGTTTGGGACTAACATATACACACTACTATATATAAAATAAACAACAAGGACCCGCTCTGTAGCACAGGGAACTGTATTCAATGTCTTGTAATAACCTATAACGGAAAAGAATCTGGAAAAGAATATATATATGTATAACTGAGTCACTTTGCTATACACCTGATGCTAACACAACATTGTAAATTAAAGATACATCAATTTAAAATGGTTAGAAAAAAAAATAAAAATAAAATTGATTAGGAGCAGAAACCCTAACATTTGTCTTGGAAGACACTCCCGCATGGGTCTCTCATGTTCCTGAATGTCTTGCTGAATATGCTAAGGATGGGTTGCAAGGTCTGGATGACTCTATCTAAACCATTTCTCAGAATTGATTTGCAACAGGCAATCTTGAGGGATGGGGTAACCTCTCCATCTGGGGCAAAGAGCAGGCTTTCTTCTGCTTACTGCAAAAGCAGTGGATTCCCCAATCTAATGCAGTCCTCTCTAATACAATCGACTGTGGGGGAAGGCACCTATTTGTGTCCTTAATGCAATCCCTGTGGGATTTGGGGGCAAGGTGAACTGATGTAAACATGGTGCTCATGTTGCTTGCTGTGTTATGAGTAATAAAATCCTTTGTCTCTGACCCAGGAGTCTTGTGTCTTCTGTCAGCATACATGAAACAGTAATAGGCTAACTTATTAGACTGTAAATAGGATAAAATCAAATCCCAGACCCCAAAGTTTGTATCTAAGTTTAGATACAAACTTTAATGTGTTAATGGTTCCTAGAAAACTTGGAAAAATGAAGGTATAAGAGCAAGCAATCATAAAATAGGAAAGAAGGGAAAAGTATGAATTTTTTAATTAGCGAACTTTTTGCATGGATTTATCTAAACTGCCTCTCCAACTCTTTACCTTCTGGCTTTGTAAAAAGAAGCCCTGGCTATAGGGCTAATTGTTCCTTAATGGCACTCTGCTTCTCATGCTAAACTTGAGGAAACTAACTTCTCCTGTGTTGGTGGGAACTGTTCTAGTGGGCATTCGTGTTGCATGGTCAGATATGGTGAAAGGATGACTAGCTGTGACTTAAGGCAGAGAACTACTAAGTTGATAGCACCAACTTCAGTTGGTAATTTGTGAACTGTATGATACAGAGGTGGAAAGAATGTTAGAGCTCCTCATTTTATAAGTAATCTGACTTTTGGGAGAGGAGTAACTTGGCCAAAACCACACTGCAGGTTAATGGCAGAGCAAGAGTATCTGGCTTGGAGTAGAAGTCAGCTGTTCGTTTCACCACTCCAGTTCTATTCTACTTCTCCAGAACTATTCTCAATTCATAGCAATTATGGGATACTGATTTACATTAACCAAGCTCAAATCCGGTGGATAAACCATAATTCAATTCATTTCCAATTGTAGGTGTGTAACTGTCTAGAGTAGGGGCACTTCCATGTCAGGGGTAAGTCTTCCCAGACTTAAACTTAAGTCTTAAATCAGAAGGTTGCTTGGTGAGCACAGAATTGGAACGCATTTCAATGTGTATTCTCTCCGCCTGCCAATGCAGGGGACAAGTGTTTGATCCCCGGTCCAGGAAGATCCTACATGCCATGGAGCAACTAAGCCCATGCGCCACAACTACTGGGCCTGTGCTCTATAGCCCGCTTGGCACAACTACTGAGCCCACGTGCCACAACTACTGAAGCCCGTGCGCCCTGGAGCCCATGCTCTGTAACAAGAGAAGCCACCTCAATGAGAAGCACATGCACTGCAACGAAGAGTAGGCCTCTCCCGCTGCACCTAGAGAAAGTCCGCGTGCAGCAGCAAACACCCAGTGCAGCCAGAAAAAGTAATAAACAAACAAACAAATAAATAAATGTGTATTCTAGTGTCATAATCATCAAACTAGAGAAGCCATGTGGATTGCTCTTGATTTAGTATATTTCTATTTAGACAATGAGGTTAGAAGTTTAGAATTTATTCACTCAAATTTATTGCCCACCTACTATGTGTCAAGCATCTACTATGTGTAGGATCTGGGCCCAAGGATAGTGTTCTCTGGACAAGTGCTTTATAGAGACATATTTATTATCCAAATACTTTTTAAAGTTAAACATCTAAGTACCATTACTTTATCTCAAAAGAAAAATTTATTATTTTAGGGGCTTTCTATGAGTTATCTTAATTTCATCATAAATATGTACAGTAGAAAATAATTATCACATTTTGCAGATGAGGAACCTGGGACTTAAAGGGGCAAAATATCATTTTCAATACCTGCCACACAATTAGCAGGTGGCAGGCCTAGGAATACCCAGGTCTACCTTACCCAAGCACCTTTGCTTTCCACTACACCTTTTAACTCACAAATTTCTTAAAATTGAGTTTATTACATTCTAAGCATAGCCATATTAAGGTTTTCTTTTGTGACTCTATAATCCTAGTTCCATGATTTAGGAAAGGTACTAAGCTCATCTACAAATCAATTCAACAAACATTTATTGTATTGTACAATGATGTACAAATCTTACTATATACAAGACAGTTAGCCATTCTCTGAAGAGGACACAAATATGAAAAAGACAAGATCCTTGTATTCTTGGAGTTACAACATAGTGGAGAACACACACACACACAAACACACACACACACACACACACACACACACAAGCTGGAACTAAGTAGACAAACAGTACAAAAGATACGCTATGGGAACTTAGGGAAGAGAAAAGAATTCCAACTAGGAAGATCTGAGAAGGCTTTTTGGAAATGGGAACTGAAATTTCATGGATAAGATTGCCAGGAAAAGTTAGGGAAAAAGAACCCAAAGGTGAGGCAGCCTTAGCAAAGGCCAGAAGGCAGGAGAGTGCTGGGCATTCCCTACATTGTGGGGGACCAGAGACGCTGGTGGGATTGTGAGAGATGATGCAAGAAAGGTAGAGAGATGTTAAAATAACAGAGGACTTGTATGTGAGCTAGGAAGTTTAGAACTTAATTCTATGTGTAAGGAAGATCCTTTCACAGATTTAGGGCACGGGAGAAATATGATCAGCGCAAGATTGTGCTTACTGCCTTCTATAGTTTTGTCACTGGATCTCCACTACTTTGCATAGCGCATGGCACTTGCTGGGTGCGAATAAACATGTTAAATGAATGGACTAGAGGAGAATAGACTGGAGGTTGAATTATCAATTAGGTTCTTGTAATCATTGAAGAAGAGGACAGATGTAATCCATACTACAGAGGTGAAAACGACTGTCTTTGATAGTTGGATTTGGGCACATGGGAAAGAGAGAGTTAAGGCTGGCTTTGACTTTGCTGTACAAGGAAGATAAGTGATACTGGGAACAAGGTGCATGCAGAGGAATAGGTGGTTTGGGGAGAATGGGAATAGGGAA
>NW_006797357.1:1067126-1087994 GCF_000442215.2 Lipotes vexillifer
AAAGATTCCCAATTCTGTTTTGAATTATGTTGTATTTGAAGTGCTGGTAGGATATCTAGTAAAAAGATTATCAGGTCTAGAGCATTTATGAGCCCTCTTTTGAGGAGGGTACCATGTTCATAAGCCTGACTTCATCAGTTGTTTTATACAGATATGTACTCATTTCAGTTTGATAGTTTCCTTACATTCCTTAAAATCATGGGGAGGTAACTTAGTACCCTATGCAAGAGCTATACCACAGAGAAAAAGAGAAGGGGCAAATGCTTGAAGTGGTTGGAGGTGAAGTGATATGATTTTCGTGCTTTCAGCTGGGCAGACTTTATTCCCCATCTTCATTAATTGGGGTATGGATGGAGAAGACATTTTATTTAATTTATTTTTTTGAACAAAGTGAGGGCACATTTACTGAGAGACAAAATGAGATCTGCACAAAAGAAAAGTCATCCCATGTTCTCGGACGGGAAGAAATTATGTTACAATATGTAACTATCTCTAAATCAATATATACATTTAGTACAATTAACCGAATCTCGAATGCTTTCTAAATCTACTTATTGAAAACTTTAGAAGTACTTCATAAGGTAAGAAAGTAATTAGAAAGTGTCAGGACAACAACCTAAAATAGAAAGTTTTATTTTCTAGTTATTATTGAGTTACTTACAAAGTTACCCAGACATCTTCATATCTTGAACTTCTGCTCAGGTCTTGAACTTTCTGGTCACTGTGGTGAGAGTTTTACTGCAATACATCATAAGTTATTTGGCTCACCATATATTATTTTGTAATGGAGAAAGGCATTTTAAAGGATAGACTACTTAGAAATCATTCAGTAACGGGACAATATGCGTATACACAAACTACTTATAATTGAAAAATAATAAGTCATGTAACCAGAGGTGAGTAGTTTATTGACTGCTCTTCTGACTGAGGCTTTTTTACGTTGCTAAAACCTTCTCAGGTTACTTTTTTATTGTCCTACTGAGTCTGAATTATAAGGGATTCACTGATTCCTTCCCCAGAGTTTTGAGCTATACATTCTGGGGAGCAGTCCCGCTCAGAGAGTTTATTAGTCCGGGACACGATGGTCTCCTTCCCTTCCTTTCCCCTCACTCCTCCGCAGTGAGGGAAGTCCCCCTTCATCCAGCGTCCCCACCTGTCCCACGCAGGCTGGAGCTGGATACATCCCCATCAGCGGGCGCTTTTCCCACCCACCACCTGGGTGGGCACGTGCCCCGGGGACCGTTGGAGCGAACCCCAACCGTCCCTTTTGTCCAGTAAGGAGCGCGCAGGGAGGGTCGGGCTGGCGAGCGGGAGCTGGGGGCGCGAGCCGGACTGGCTGGCGCAGGGGAGGTGGGGGGCCCGGGGGAGGTCGGGCCGGGACCCGGGACCAGCCTCCAGTCCGGCGGGAGGAGCAGCGGCCCGAGGGACGCGATAACCGACCGTTGGAGTTGGGGATGAGGGGCTCTCCGCTTTGCATTTCTGGAAAGCAAATGAAATCAGTGAAGTAGAAAAAGCAAGTTGCAAAACCGATAAGTATAGTAATATCCCATTTATGTAGAAAGATTCACAGCGCCAAATTATCTATGTGTACGTATGTAAATGCACTGGAAAAGGTCTGACGATGCTCTGGGGAAAGGAGTAGCTTGGGAGAGTGGATGGAGGGAGCTTACTTTGTACGTTGTACATTTCTGAGCTACTTAATATTATTATTAGCATGAAAACGTGATCATGTAATTGAAAAAAAAAATCTGCATTTGGGAAGCTTGGCTATCCTTTTGCTTCCCATAGTTAGGGACCTGCTCAGACTCAGAGTACTGGCAAGAGATGAGTCAGGAAAAGCTTCATCCCACTCGCCCTTCTCTCTGCCTCACTACTCTACCTGTTTCCCCCCACCTTCTTATTCGAAGTCTTTCCAAGTGGCCTTTGCCCTTTGCCGAGGAGTCCTCACAGCCTTTCTCATTATTATAAATCTACCTTCCAAACCCACTCTCAAAGAGGAAACATTTTGAAAACAGGTAATTACTCACAGGCACCTGAACATTTGAACTAGCCATTATTCCTAAAACATATTTGATACAAATTAAGATAAAATGTTTATAGATTATATCTATTTTCTCCTAAACAGGTGTACCATAGTTTTTCTATTTGTATGACCACATGATGTTAATTTTTTTAAGTTTTCATTTTGAACTAACTTGACTTAGAAAAAGTTACAAAAATGGTACAAAGAATCGCATTGTATCCTTCACCCAACTTCCCTAAATATTAACACTTAACCACAATAAATGATTATATACAGGAAGTTAGCATTACTATTACTCTATTAACTAATCTACAGATATTATTCACATTTCTACAATTATTCAACAAATGTCCTTTTTTTTTTTTTTCTGGTCTAGGTTTCAATCCAGGATCTCATAATGCATTCAGTTGTCATGTCTACTTAGTTTCTTCTGATCTGTGACAGCTTCTCAGTCTTTCTTCATGACTGACCCTTTCGAAGAGTACTACTGGCCAATTATTTTGTGGATGTCCTTAAATTTGGGTTTGTTTAGTATTTTCATTATGCAAGTTATACTTTTTTTTGGCAAAAATATTACAGAGGTAATATTGTACCCTTCCCAGTACATTATATCAAGAGGCACATGATGCCCGTGTGTCATTAATGGTGACCTTAATCGATTACTTTGTTAAGGTGGTGTCTGCCAGGTTTGTCCAATGAAAAGCTGTCATTTTTCTTTTTGTATTTAATCATAGGAGGCAAACATCCTCAACATATGCACACCAATTTTAGCATTCATGGTTCCTGACTGAGACAGTATGTGGTGTTTGCCAAATGGTGATTTTTCTGTTGACATTATTCTGATGTTAAATTTCAATCTGAATATTTAAATGCACAATAACTTTTAAAAGGAAGATTTTGACTAATATTTTTCTACTTTACACTAGGGGGGAAAAGGCATTTGGAGGCTGTGTGATATGCCATGGAATTAGTGGCTAAAATAGAATTGTTAAATGTATTACTTATAGATAACTGAATTATAAATGAATAATTCACTATTCTTAGTACTTGTAAGGAACATGGGATCTGAAATCCCAATTTACATGAATTTACAAGCTCATTAATTGAATTGGTTTTTATTACTCCCATGTTTGAACCCATTCTTATAAATGGGTGAACATAAAATGGTATTTTAACTAGAACTAAGATTAGAAGTTTTTAATTTTATTTCAATGTATTGCTATTTTTAGTTAGTATTGAAAACTAATCCTTTAAATCAACAATACTTCTGACTCTCATCCAATGATATTTCAATTTACTTAGTCTCAATGTTTGCTGAAAGGATTTACTGGAAGTTGGAATGAGTATCCTTTGAATGCACTGCAAGGAAAGTGGAATTCTTGTGGGTGAAACTTAGAGATCTTTTAATCCGAAGGTTATTTGACTAGCAAGCATTTTGATAAATCTCATTTGAAGATTGTTACCCTGTGCAGCATTTCCTCTAACCCTTTATCATGTAAATGGAGAACTGGCCTAAGATTGGATCTTAGCCTTGAGCCATTTTTATTTCAGTATGAAGGAAAGCAGGAGAAATGAGTTTAGATTTTAAAAATCACTGACCCTTTTGACTATCTGATATCTATTAACCCTTCCCCCTCCCCAAATGCACAAACCCACATGTTGCATTAGAGGAAAAGCAATCCAATGTCAATTGTGGGGGGTGGGGGGGGCGGTGGAGAGGAGGGAGGAGGTAATGAGGGGGGAAAAGCAGGCTGCTAGACTGTCAGAGGTTTCCCAGACAGTTTCCCCCCCTGCCATATGGCACAGCTCTCCCCTCCTGGCAACTCAGGTGTGCACAGCCCAACTGGCTCCTTGTCATTTTCCTCCAAACCCCTCCCTCAACCCCCAATATCATCGTCTCCTTTATCACTTAGCCCCCAGTCTGCTCAGCTTTCTTGCTGGGTCTTCACTCCCTATCAGGTCCTCCCCGTCACCGGCTGTTTCACCAACTTTCACTAACCATTGTTAGGGGAGAAAGCTCAGAAGCTGAAGTGAGAGAACCTGACCACTGACAAATGGTTAAGCAAAGAAGAATTTCTTAAATAAATATGTCAATGATTCCTCCCCTTTCTCATTAACATAGAAATCTTGCCACGTTTTCTTGTTAGTTTGAAGATGGAGGAAGAGCTGATGACACGTTGAGGGAACACGCCTAGACTCACTGGCTTAAGCAAAGGGTGATTAGCGTCAAAGGAGAGGAGCCGGAGAATTATGCACCCCTCTGATCCCTCAGAGGCAGAGGCAGGATGATGGGGTTGGAGAATGAGAAGTGGGGGCCGAGGAAAAGGGAGCGGTGTTCGTTATTACAGAACATTTTTGTTTCTAAAATGGAAAGAACGTGAATTCCCAGAACCCGCTTCTTCGCCCGCCAATGGCCTTGCCTCCTGCAGCTGTCCAGCCCTCCGCTCCTGGCCCGGCAAAGGCCCGCCACCGCTCGCGGCAAAGCTTGGCGCTCCTGTGCGCGCCTTCGCGGACAAAGAGCTGGAGGCTGTGGGGCGCGGCCGCCGGCCGGGAAGGGGGGCCTGGCAGTGGGGGGGAGCGCGGCAGATGAGAGGCTGTGGGCAGGCTCAGGTCTCAGGAGCCTTGCAGACCATAGTAAGACCTGGGCTAAGGTGGTGGGACCCCCGCAGGTGGGTGCAGGGCGTCCGTTCAGTCAGGGTCAGCAAACATTCTGAGGCACCAACCGTGGGCCGTGTTCTGAGCTGGCAGCAGGGACGGGAACGCCTTCAGCTTTGTCCTGTCCCGCACAGTGGCTGTTTCAATCCCTCACCTCTGCCTTCAAGCTTTTGCCTGAGTCACCACCCATTGGGGGATTACTGTCTCCATCACAGAGACAGTAGTAGTAGCTGAGACTCCCTGGCTGCGTCTGCTGCCATCCCTCCCGCTGGAGTAGTGAGCGCTGCCGCCCCGCCGGCTTTTTAAACCGTACTCTGGGGAAAGCTCGCTAAGAGCGGTGGGAGGAGTGGGGAGAAATGGGAGGTTAGGGGTGAAATATGATCGTCCTGAGGGACAAGATTCCAGAGGTTTCATGATTAAGCGTCAAGACTGGCTTAGACCTGGGGGGCAAAACCAAAAGCGGTCGAGGAGAGGCTACTCTCCAGCCAGGTAGGGCAAACTCCTCCAGAGATGGAGTGGAAACTTGAGCGTACCGCCCGGAGGAGGGTCCGGACCGAAGAAGAGATCCTATGGGTGAGTAACGCCCTTTTGTTTCCTCGCCCCAACTCCCGAAAGGGACTTCTTGTCGAAGGCACCGTTTATAATACCTGTTTAGGACCAACAGGTAGTTCAAAACTCTAAATCCGGATTTTAATTTTGATTTGTGTAATTTAGTTATATTCTGGAGGTGCCTGTTTTCTTTCAAAGAAACGTGAATGTAGTTTGACTAAGTAAGGATCTAGAAACATTCCACGCCTAATATTATGATTTTCCTAAACAGTTTATATGCATATATGTTGTCTGTATTTTCAAAGGAGGAGGTCATGCGGGTGCTAGCCAAAGACATGAAACAGAAGAGAGGTCAAGATTCTCCCAAGGTGAGTGTCCAGTGCTTTACTCCAGTTCTCTGTCTTGACTATGACCTCGAACAAACTAATTCTTGCTAAAGATATTTGCTGGAAGTATGAATTGGTCTGAAAATATGAAAAATTAAAAAAAATCTCATACTATCACTAACTACAGTCTTTATGTTAAAGAGTATATATTAAAACATTTTTGTAAGAAACTGAAGATCTCTGACTGACAAATAATGGTAATCATTTTAATCTGAATGTTACGTTCTAGTTTTTGCCTCTACAGCAAAAGATGAAGCTCGGGTGTGTCAGGTAGGCAGTGCATCTTTAGCTGGCTGTTATAATTTCATTTTAACAGTTGCTAGTTGCACTCCCCTCTGTTGCGTTCATAAGCTTGCCCCTCAAAGAAACGGAAATGGTGCTATCTTGTGGTCAAGAGGAGAAGTGGCATAATCTACGGCCCTTAGGTTAGTAATTTAACAGTTGATCCCATGTAGTACTTTTTCACCTTGAAAGTCCGAACCCAAAGGCCTTTAGCGTCTCTTGTAATCAGTGTAAATCATTATCAGGATTCACCTTGCTTCTCTCTAGGCTAAATAGTTCACATTCCGTTAGTCTTTACTTATAGATTTTAGTTTCAAAACCATCACCAGTTTTATAGATTTTTTTCTAGACCTTCTTTAAATTTTTCTGTATTTAATTGGTGACCCAATAAATTGAACACATAACTTTCAGAATGCAATGACTAATAGCCTTTGTTAGCCAGAGAAAACAAATGACATTTGACTCCTAAAATTCCCTAAATACTTTTTTTTTTTTTTTTTTTTTTTTTTTTGCGATATGTGGGCCTCTCACTGTCGTGGCCTTTCCCGTTGCCGGACGCGCAAACTCAGCGCCCATGGCTCACGGGCCCAGCCGCTCCGCGGCACGCGGGATCCTCCCGGACCGGGGCACGAACCCGTATCCCATGCATCGGCAGGCGGACTCCCAACCACCGCGCCACCAGGGAGGCCCCCTAAATACTTTAATATTTATTTTTTCCAAACAAAGCTGAAGATTTGTCTTGCCTACCTTTTGTATCACCATGGCTCCTAGATATTTGACTACCTGATACAGACAACTGGTCTTTTCGTCAGTAAATAGAAGTAATGGGAAAAGCTACAGTTATGTATAACTTTGTTAATTCACTTGTACAGCAGTATCCGAGCCTTTAATTTGTAAAACCTAAGTGGAAGTATTTTGAAAGTTTTCTTTTTAAGTTTTTGAATAGATTAAAGAAAATATTGGTTTTATTTCTTACAGTATTTTTGGAGGAACAGGTTTGACCTGTAAGTTTTCTTTAATGTGACTATTAAGATGAAAGTTCTGCCACTGTTTCATGTTACAAATTTAGCCTCAGTGACTTTATGGGCCATGAAAAGCAGCGGTGACCTGAATCAGGTAGGCAGTGTATTGTTAGCTGGCTGCTTTGGGTCAATTCAGCAGCCACAACTACCCTGCCACTTGCTTCTGGATAAATTCTTCTTGTTAACGAAGTACACTGGTTACCTGTGTGTGATGGGGTGGCAGTGTATTGTTAGCTGGTTGAATATGTGAATGGCATCAGCTAACATGCAACTGCTATCTTATTGCATGTACAATGAACACCAGAGTATAATTAAATCTGTAAGTAATATGTGTGTATGTTTGTGTGTATGTGTACTTTTTGCCATGAACCGGGTCTCTCTTTACCATAATACTTATTACTACTTTTCAGTTATAATACAACAAACAGCTTTATAATGCTGAAGAAACTACTCCAATTAATTATTTTAAAAATTTCAGGTAATATTCTGGAATCTCTAATACTCGTAGACAGTATTAACGTATTTGTGAAATTATATATTTATTTTAAATATAAAATTTAGAATATAATGACAATTTGGAATGGAAAACCTAAAATGTTTCCTCAAATTTTCAACTTTCAACTAAGTCTTTAGAATTCTTTCTGGATCATTAGTTTCTTAATTTGACATTAGAGTAGGTCTCAGTTACCATGTGTGTATACAGCTAAAGGGAGAATTGAAGTAACTTTCCAGATGAGTCAGTCAACTAAAACATTTTCACTTGAATATCAAGAGAATTGGGGATTCGGGGGATTAGGGGATGGGGCTAAATTGTTTGGAAGATTTGCCTTGAGTCTTCATTTTCTGTAAAATCACAGACTCATACAGTGTTTGGAAGAGAGCATGATATTTAGTTTGTGAAGGGGGAGAACTGACCGCACAACATAATTTAAAATATTTTCTCATTCCCTTGGAGGCCATTTTGACTCATGGAGCCGTGTCAGGTGTGTGCTGGGTCCCAGACACACCGTGGTTGTATAAACATTTGCAGCAAGTTCATGGAACTGACTTTGGTGGTCTGGTCAATTATTTACACCCTAAATGAGAAGTGAGAAATGTATCACATTCTCTACTGCATTGGACTATAAGTTATGGGTAAAATTAAATTCTTACCTTATTTAAATGTAAACATTTCTAGAACCATGGGTTAAAGAGATACCTATAATTTGATTCTTATGCATATTGCTACTTTCAAATCTCATCCTCTTTTTGTTGTTGCCTAGTATCATTCCATTTTCAGCATCTTTGTGTTTAAGTATTCCTTTAATGTAAATATTGTTTTCATCTTGTTATTTATTTATTTTTTTGTTGTTTGTTTTTTGTTTTTTGCCGTACGCGGGCCTCGCACTGCTGTGGCCTCTCCCGTTGCGGAGCACAGGCTCCGGACGCGCAGGCTCGGCGGCCATGGCTCACGGGCCCAGCTGCTCCGCGGCCTGTGGGATCTTCCCGGACCGGGGCACCAACCTGTGTGCCCTGCATCAGCAGGCGGACTCCCAACCACTGCGCCACCAGGGAAGACCCTCATCTTGTTTTTTTTAAGGTTAAATTTCAACATGTTATTTTCTATAGAAAATCAGTGATCTGTTGATAAAAATAAAACCTACTAAATTTAGAAGACTTGTCCTCTGTATTTTACTTAAAAAATTTTTTTTAAAAGAGCAAGACATAAAATGCTAACATTTATACTCAATAAACAGAATACATAGTTCAGTTCCTATTATTGAGATGGTGAGAAAGAAAAGAAAGAATCGAGTGTAGTAAAGATAAACAAGGAGGTCAATGGGTAAGGAGGTGATTGAATGTTTAAATTCAAAAAGAAAACGTTTTCATAAGAGTGAGGAGGAAAGAGAGGGATCCACACTTGGGATGTCAGAGGAAGAGAAGACTGAAGTGGGTTGAAAAAAAGAGGAGGGAGGCAAAGCTGGTTGGAAGTATCTTCTCTGGGGGCAGCCACTGCTGTTCACTGGTGCTGGGGATGTAATTGCTTCCTGTCACACCCTCTGGAAAATGTCTGAGCTTCTCAGGGCTCTTTAATGGCTCTCCCCCACCAGCCTCTGCCCCCAAAAGAGAATGCTTCCCTCGGCAAGGTGTGGTCTTAACCGTTCAGAGGGAGGAGGGAACAAGAAGAGTGGGAAGAAGTGTGATGTGTTAGTTTCTTGGTGTAACAGTTATTAGGATTTTATTATTCCCTGGGGAACATGAAGTCAAGCTGAGGGATAAGTACAGAGCGTCCCCATATTAGCTGCGCCCAAACATGACATTTTTCTTTCAAAGGAACACGTTAGCAGGAATACACGTGATTTTGTACAGGGATCACCCAAGACCTTTCCACTTATATCAGGCAGTCTTGAAACAGTTAATATGTTTAAAGAAAATAAATGTAGAGAAATAGTTTTTGTTTTTCTTCTTAGACTTTGTCTATATATATATATATATATATTTTTTTTTTTTCTTATTTTTTACTGGAGTGTTTTCCTACTTGAAATTACCAGCAGGCAATCCAGTTACCTCATTAGATTATAGTGTGATTATACAGTTATAATGTTAGCAGCTTTTCATAATTCAGTATAACTGCATATACATCCACATTTATATATAACCTGTCAAAATAATATATTTGTAATAAAAATAAAGAGTATATGTGATATGTTTTTGCTTTAGGTTTTTCTCTGTGGAGATCCTTATTAACGTAAGTCTGATTTTAAAAATTTTGTTGTGCTGGAGCCAGCTTGTCCTGGTCTGTGAGAAATGATTGTTAAATTTTCAGAAATTTTACAAGCCAGTTATCAAACCATTTGTAGATTAAAATTGACCATGTGGGAGCATTCACATCACAGAAATTGCAAATACTGCAAATTGGGACTCCTCCTCCAGAGATTTGGTTGTTAAACATTTACCAGTCATCACTGTATATATGCTATATATACTATAGTTATTAAGAATTATGTATATTTACATATATACATGCTATAGGTATGCTATAATTAGTACGCAATTTCAAAAATGAGTACAATTTTTTGGGAATATTTCAGGCAAATTCATATTTATTCCACTCTCCCAACACTCTGTATTTTTACATCTGCCATAAGATGATGATCAGAAGTTAGTAGGAAGTACTCCTCTCCACTTCCCAAATAAAACAAACAAAAACAAACTTCGTCAATGAATTATTAACCACAGTTAAAAGCATTTGATTTTGTCCCTTTCCTTTGTCAGGAGGGCAACTGCTGAATACTCTTTTATGGGATGCCTACTATTTTTGTTATACTTTTCAGTTCAGGCAGCTCGTAGCAGTTTATGTCCCAGACTTTTTTTTTTTTTTGCGGTACGCGGGCCTCACACTGTTGTGGCCTCTCCCGTTGCGGAGCACAGACTCCAGACGCGCAGGCTCAGCGGCCATGGCTCACGGGCCCAGCCGCTCCGCGGCATGTGGGATCTTCCCGGACCGGGGCACGAACCCGTGTCCCCTGCATTGGCAGGTGGACTCTCAACCACTGTGCCACCAGGGAAGCCCTGTCCCAGACTTTTTGATGCTGAGATAGAGAAGGTATTGTGCTCATTTCAAGAAAAGTGCATTTTTTTTCTCTGTGTGTTTGCCTGACGGTATTCATATGAAACATTTGAGGTCTGGGTGGCAGCACATCAGCAAATGGCTCTCCTCTCTTTCATCACGCATAGCCTGGTTGTTACAGAACCCTGAATGGACACCTGTATGACACACTTTCAAATCCCTACCTACCTTCCCTGCATACTCATAGGGGCAAGAGGAGAGAATCAAGCCTAATCTAGCAGACATTATAGGTTGAATAAGGCAACCAAGTTTGGAGATATATAAGTGAAAAACCCACTTTTTATGGCTTTGGAGAGAACTAGTGATTTGGGGCAGGATGGACATCTCAACTGCATTCTCTGGGACAGTCCTGGTCGTCCCCCAGCTCATTACCCTCTGTCTGGCAGTGGGGTGTCTACGTAACCTCTGTGGTGCTGGCAGATACACTTCTGCTCACACCCTGATTGTGAGCACATAAACACCCCAGCCATCCTGGAGCACTGATTTGAATTCATGGAAGTGGTAAGCGGGGGTAAACAGCAAGAGTGCTCCAGAAGCAACACTTGGAGGGATTATCCTAAATAAAATTTTGCTTGGAGGCCCAGAATTCAAATTGCTAACAGGCTTTTTGGGGGCAAGCTTGCAAAAGACAGATAGACTAGTGAGGTGGCTTCCATTTCTTCAACAACAATCGAGGTTAGTACTGATTCCTGATCACTTGAAAGACCTTGGGAACTTGGAAGGGGCTTTTTGTTCACTTTGACCCCACCCCCAATTTATAGGTGAGGAAACTGAAAAGTAGTCGAGCTTGGCCCAAGGCTCTGCCGCTGGTGAGAAGTAGAAGCGGGCTTTGCTCACACCGTGACCACCATTCTTTTTTTTTATATCTTTTTTATTGTGGTAAAAGTCACATAATATACAACATACTATTTTAACCATATTGACTGCTATTCTTGAGATGCCTCTGCACATCCTCTTGACCTGAGGGGAACCACACCTCCGCCCCCATCAGAGAGCTTGCTAAATACATTCAGAGCTGGGGGTTGGACATATACGTTGAAATAGAAGGTATTCTGGGAAATACATTTGATTTTTTTAAGAACTTTAAACACTTTTGCAGAATTATTTACTGAGGTGGCACTACTGATTTCACCATAAAAAAAAAATCTTCACTTTCACTCATCAGGTCAGAATTGGAGAGCCAATTCAGTTATTTAGATTGGGTCTTCCTTCTTAGCCAAATTCTACATGACTTTTTTCACACTGTTTTTTGGCTCCAGTATTCCTGTTTAATTCCTTTATGAAATGAATATATATTCCATGGGGCAATAATTAACCTTCATCAACTTGGCAGGTTGCTTTTTTTCCAATAATTAGAAGGCTGACAAAATGTAAAGATCAGGACTTTGGGAGAAAAGGTATGTTGTGACTCTATCAAAAGGCTCAGTGGTTGGTGATGCTTCTAAGACTCATGTAGTTGCAATCACTCCCTTTTCTTCGTCAAGAGTTTTGACTGTTTGCAGTTGATTCTACAGCCATGAGAATGATGCAGCATTGAATTCTTTCCACATGGCTAATCTAGTCTGACTAGATTAGCAGCCAAAATTAACCTGTAAGGAACCTGTAAGGAATTAACCTGTAAGGAATTTATCAAAATTAACCTGAAGGGGTATCAAGCTGAATGATCATATACTCATGGCTTTTTTCTTACACTTGGGATTTTCACTCAAACATACAGACTGGGGCTTCCCTGGTGGCGCAGTGATTGGGAGTCCGCCTGCCGATGCAGGGGACGTGGGTTCGTGCCCCGGTCCAGGAGGATCCCACATGCCACGGAGCGGCTGGGCCCGTGAGCCATGGCCGCTGAGCCTGCGCATCTGGAGCCTGGGCTCTGCAACGGGAGAGGCCACAGTGGTGAGAGGCCCGCGTACCACAAAAAAAAAAGAAAAAAAAAAAAAAGAAAAAAAAATACAGACTGACTCAAGTGTTAATATTCTAATTATGGAATTTGAGTTGCTTCTAGAAAATAATAAATATTGAGAAAGATGAAGCCTTTTTCAAATGTTGTGATAATGTCATTTATAAGTGACTATTTGGCCAGGTGTAGTAAAACATACCATGAACCTGTACTTAAAAAAAAAAAACCCAAAAAACCCAAAATCCTGTACCTGAAACAAATAAAAATACATAAGGATTAGAATCTATATTTCACATTTTCAATGTTTATTTTGTTTTTTATTACACAAAAATAATCATTTATAATTAGTTACTCTGGAAATGTCACACAGTGTCTTGAATTCAAACAGTGGTCTAGTGTGTTGGCATTTCCATCAAGAACAATACTAGAAAATGTCAAGTCAGACAATAGGATATTGAAGCACATTGGTGACTGTATTCTGAATTATTTAGTGTGGTCAGATGAAGTATTTAATATATTTCATTGAGAGTCTTTGGCTACTCTTCATTTTTGCTTTAGGTAACATCTCTATCGTGGGGACATTCATTCCCAGTCACTGACAAGATAACATAAAAGGAAAGTCATCCTTCAGTGCCACATTTAATTGTCAGAGTATTTAAAATGGGATCAAACCCTCACGGAGACATTTCTGTATTCTGACTATTGCCTTAGAATGATTCAATGGCATTTTCATAGATCCTCTTTCTTTTTTATGATCATTTGTCTAATCAGAGCTGCTATCTCAGGCCTGATGATTTCAATGGGTTCCTCTGGCCTCCAAGATTTCACAACTTGACCTTCAGGGTTGACCAGATACTTCCAGAAATTCCATCTTGGTTCCTTGTTTGACGAATCTAAAATATCAGAATATATTTTCATGAGTAAATTCTTTGTCAAGATTTTCATTTTTGTTAGTATCTGCATAAATTACAACTTTAGAATCAAGTTCTAGGATTGTCATCATTTTAAAAACCAAACTAAACAAAAAGCAAAACACCCAAACAAAACAACTCAAAGTTTGTGTAACCAGATTTCTATATACTTGGTGACTTCACTGATGATTCTACTGACCTAGAATCAAGAAATGATATAAATTAGTTTATTTTAGATTTGTTGATCTCCACCACAAAAAATTTACCCTGTCACTAGCTGAAAAGTTTAAGTTTCTTAATATTTTTTTTAAGATAAAGTGATGTTCTAAATGTCTTTGGTAATAGGAATGTATGGATTACTTTTTGTAGTAAACATATATATGTTTTTAATATTGTTGCATATTATATAGTAAGGAATTCTAAATAACTGTACATATCCTTTGATACATCTTAATTTCAGTAAGAAATGTAGAAGATTTTTTCTATTTATATCATACAGGATTTGTGTGCATTATTATTGGATAACATGAGAAAAAATATAATTATTATGCTCCTAGTAATGTATACTCAGTGCTTTAAATGGATCCTCTCCTTTAATCTGTACAGCAACCCTGTAAACATTGGATATTATTATTATCCCCATTTTGCAGATGAAAAAAATGGAGGCCTGGACTCACAGTCACATGCTAATGAGTGGTAAAGCCTGGATTGATATCTAGACCTTCCTATTTGCAGAGCTCGTGCTGTTAAAATAGGGGACATGGCAAAGCAAACAGATTTTAGGAGGAAGATGACAAATTCATTTTTGTACACAAGGAGATTCAGGTTATGTGGGACACCCAATCAGAGGAGGCTTCAGAGCTTAAGAGCAAGAGCTCACCCAGGGAAAGGGGACAGAGTAAGGAGAGCCCATGTGGATGTGGCAGAATCCTGAGGATCAGTAGAGTTAAGTGTGGAGGAAAAGAGGAACCTGCAAGGGAGGAAGAGAAGGGGCCAGAGTAGAAGTCACAGGCAGCGAGACCCACCAGGCTCAGGAGAGTTATGGAGTGAGAGGCTAAACACAGTGATCTAAGAAGGAAGCAGAGACAGGGAAGTGGAGAAAACAAATGTTAACTATCCTTTCAAAAACATTGCTGATGAGGTAGGTAGAAGGAACACACTTCTAGAATTGAGGGATACTTTGCTTTATGCTGGGGAAAGAACAAATGCGGGAGCATAGGTTAAAAATAATGAATGAAAAGTAGCCTAATATTTACTCATACGTGTTTTATTTTGTGTACTGTGCCAAGCATTTACACTGGTTATTTCATTAATAGTGTTGCTGATTAGCTCAAACATCAGTGACTTGGTATGAACATCATATTATTAACTAAAGCCTTCTTAAAATCGCTTTGAAAAATAACCATTTTCTATGATGGAAAATTTGTTTTTGAAGATAATGCCCATTAGGGCAGGGCTCTCTCTAGTCAGTGTAACATCTTCGTGTGAATTAGAAAAAGATACCCTTCCAGGTGGGGACAGACCCTCGGCACATACCTTGCACTCGCCTGTGTTTCAGCCCCCGTTTGCCTCCTTACTCCTGTTTAGTGAACAACCTGTACACCTGTACAGAGCCATGTTGTTTGTGAGTGTGTGATCAGGTACTGTCCATTGTGGCCAGTTTTCAAAGATCTAATTTTCATTTGGCCGTCAACTCATAATCTTTGTCTCTGGAGCTTCATCTAACTTTAGTGAAACCTTAAATCACTGTTACGTTTTGATCACACAGGGTAAGTGGAGTTTCAGAAGCTTTTTTAGTGACAAAGGGGAAGAACCTAGGAGCTATTGTGCCCAAGTACTTGGCTGCTGTAATTGAGAGATGATTACAGGGCACATGCTCTGGCTTTTTTTTTTTCCTGTGCACCCTGGAAATAAAAGGAATGAAGACCTCACTCTAGTTGCTATTCGTGGTGTTAGGCATTATATTGACTTTCCGTAGAAACTGAATATAATATTTTTGGATGATTCTGATTTCATACTTAAATGAAATATTATAGAATATCATTAGCTGGTTTGTTTGATTGGAAGCTTGATTGCCTGGCTGAGGTCATGGTTTTAGCAAAACTCAAACTACCCACAGTGAAAATGACTGAGGCTGTCATCTATATAAGTTAGATGAGAGGACATTAGCTGAATGTCCTTTAGAATAGTGTCTGCCACAGTGTAAGCTGTATGTGAATAAGTACTTTACTTTTATTATTAACACACTTAATCCTCCAGGCAACCTTAGGGGGTAGATACTATTGATAATGTCATTTTACAAACTAGGAAACGGGCACAGAGAAATTATGTGCCTAATGCCACCCAGCAAAAGTAAAGGAGCAGGGGTTTCAACACAGACTGGGGCCAAAGTGTAGCTTTTAGTCACTATACTGCACCATGTTTACGCTGGAAAATCTTTAAATAGGTTTCTGTAGCTAGCTTAATTACAGAGATAGCCTAACACTACCGTCCTCCAAAAAAAATCAAGATACATTGTTTTGAATTTTACCAAAAACCACCTGGCAAACAGATATTATTCACTCTTGAGGATAATATCTTAGATAAGTAAGGCAACATAAAATTAACCACAAAGATAAGTTCAACTAGTAATGCTCAGCAATATTGATGTGGGACGTATAGCTTTAATACTGGGGAGGGATATTTGCCCACATGCTAGTTAAATGAGAATTGAACTATTTTGTGAAAATAGCCATGACCACACTTAAAGTAAATTCTTCAGGAAAATGATCATAAAAATAAAATACATTGGAGTAGGTTTATTTTGCCATCCAAGAAGTTAAAACATTGATTTCAGGGAAGTGTAACTTCTAGAAAGTCACAAAGGATGAGAATCTAGCTCTTTGATGGTTTTATAAAACTTTCCCACTAAAACATTTCAAATGAATGTATTGTCCCGGTATATTTGTTTTAAAAATGAAAAGCAATTACAAACATTAAATTGGTGAGGCAAGGTAGATATTTACCAACAAGAAATCTAAATGCAGGTTCTGCTTCAGGTCCTAGAATCTTAATCTTGTGGAAGATGGGGAATGTTACTCCGAAATTATTTCTTGCAAAAGATACTGCTTCCTTGCTTGGGCGGGGCTCCGATTCTCCAAACTGATTGCATGGAAAAGCCAAGACGCTGAAGTGGAATGGTCCAAACTCTTTGTGCAGTTCCTGCAGTGCTAAGTAATTTCTGTCTGTGAGTTGGCAGTCACTAGCCACGTTTACAACTAGTGCAACCTCCCGGAAAAAGAAAAAAATCCAACCGGAAAGTGAAGCAAATAAAAGATTAAAAAAAATATTTGCAAGTAGTTAAAATCCTAAACCATTCTGGAGGAATACACCCTTTGATAGATGGTTATCTCATATTTTTAGATATACCCAATTCTGCTGAAAATCATAACACGGATGCATGAGTTAAAACTCTGAAAAATCACGACCATTGAAAAAGCCCTATGTACTCAACTAGTTTTTTTTTTAAAAATAAAAGATAAAATATGATTATTGATAGAGTGCTTTTTAATGTTGTTAAAACATTATATGGAATACTCCATATTCACATTACTAACTCTAAGAATTTCCTAAGCAACTTAAAGTATTAATCCATCACTTAAAGCAAACAGTTAACATAATCAGTTATCAATTAGAAGTATATAAACTGAGAGCTCTGATGGCTAAAGTGATATCCCAATAACATTACTTTGAAGACTAAATTATATGACCGTTTAACAGTGAAAAATGGACTATTAAAAGAATAAGCAGAGAACACGGACAAACAACAGAAATAAAAATCAGAAGATGCAACTTACTTTGCCTTTAAACTTTTCCAGAGAAACCGTTCTTCCATTTGCATCTTTCACTTCAAATGTATAAAAGCTGTTGATTTTAGGTTTTAGGAATTTTAGTTGTAGAAGAAATAACATTACTGTACATAGAACCATAGACAGCAAAACTGCAAATAACTTTGCTTTGGGCCCTGAACATCTCAAAGGGTAGGCTGTGAGAGGCTCCATTTTGGATGATTCTAGAGGGAAGTCTCAGCAGGCTGGAATTCAAGGAGGAGCTGAAACTTGAAACCAGCCTAGTGTAACGGAAAGTCAGGAAGGACAGACTAGCTCCTCTCACTGCTGAGGAATAGAAAGACCTTTCTCAGATTGAGAATGGAGTGAAACTCCTGAATGAAGTAAAAAGCTCTAAAGAATATCAATGTATATATGATGTCAGTTGCAATTTTTGCTTGAAAAATCAGGACATTTTTTGGTAGCTCTTTAATATCGGCCCAACAAAGAAAATATTTCACCAGAAGATGGTGCCCTTGTAACTTGAAAGCTGTGAGGTGCTCCCAGCAATTGACTGGATGTAGGGAATTGGGTGTATAATACCCAGGAATAGTTCAGAGTGTCAATTAAATTGGTCTATTTGTATGACACATGATCTATAGGAATTTAATATTATATGTGTATATATAATGCATATGGCTTAAGCATACTATATGAGTTCAAGGAATTTAGAGTGGAAAGGGCAGTGAAATTTCTGAAAAGGCTACTCGTTATGACCTCATCTAGCTAAGGCAATGCCAGGTGAATATAGTAAAAATAAATAGATTAAAAGCAATGATGGCTCTTAAAAAAAACCCTACTCTACCATAAAGCAAGCAATAGTTCAGTGATTTTTCAAATTTTTGATTATGATGCATAGTAAGAAATGCACTTTACAATATAGCTCAGTACATAGACAGGTGTAACTGAGAAGTTTCATTAAATGATACTTCCCCTTTGAACTGCGTTGCACCCTGGTCTATTGCATTTTTAAAACAGCCTGGTTCTGAACCATGAAAATGATTTCAAGGTTCACCAATGGGCTGCAAACTGTAGATAGAAAAATATTGAACTGTATAATAAAGCAGGACTTTAATAATTAAATAAGATATTTCTACACTAAAGGCAAAAACACTCCATCCCCCATCCTACTTGGGTGCATCATCTAGTTGCTTATTATCTTCATTTTTTTCTGTGGCTGTCACTTTCTGCAGGAGGCCTAACTTTGTCAAAAACTTTAGGGGCAGATATGGAAAGGGAATTGAGGGCTGCATATCCTGAAATCCATGGTTCCTTTAGCCACCTTAGAAAATGCCCTGTTTAGGGCACACAGCAAGTTTTTTTTTTAACATCTTTATTGGAGTATAATTGCTTTACAATGATGCGTTAGTTTCTGCTTTATAACAAAGTGAATCAGCTATACATATACATATATCCCCATATCTCCTCCCTCCTGCATCTCCCTGCCACCCCCCCATCCCACCCCTCTAGGTGGTCACAAAGCACCAAGCTCATCTCCCTGTGCTATGAGGCTACTTCCCACTAGCTAACCATTTTACATTTGGTAGTGTATATATGTCCATGCCACTCTCTCACTTTTTCCCAGCTCACCCTTCCCCCTCCCCGTATCCTCAAGTCTGTTCTCCAGTAGGTCTGTGTCTTTATTCCTGCTTTACCCCTAGGTTCTTCATAACATTTTTTTTTCTTAAATTCCATAAATATGTGTTAGCATACGGCATTTGTCCTTCTCTTTCTGACTTACTTCACTCTGTGTGACAGACTCTAGGTCTATCCACCTCATTACAAATGCTCAATTTCGTTTCTTTTTATGGCTGAGTAATATTCCATTGTTTATATGTGCCACATCTTCTTTATCCATTCATCCGATGATGGGCACTTAGGTTGTTTCCATCTCCGGGCTATTGTAAATAGAGCTGCAATGAACATTTTGGTACATGACTCTTTTTGAATTTTGGTTTCCTCAGGGTATATGCCCAGTAGTGGGATTGCTGGGTCATATGGTAGTTCTATTTGTAGTTTTTTAAGGAACCTCCATACTGTTCTCCATAGTGGCTGAACCAATTCACATTCCCACCAGCAGTGCAAGAGTGTTCCCTTTTCTCCACACCCTCTCCAGCATTTATTGTTTCTAGATTTTTTGATGATGGCCATTCTGACTGGTGTGAGATGATATCTCATTGTAGTTTTGATTTGCATTTCTCTAATGATTAATGATGTTGAGCATTCTTTCATGTGTTTGTTGGCAGTCTGTATATCTTCTTTGGAGAAATGTCTATTTAGGTCTTCTGCCCATTTTTGGATTGGGTTGTTTATTTTTTTGTTATTGAGCTGCATGAGCTGCCTGTAAATTTTAGAGATTAATCCTTTGTCAGTTGATTCATTTGCAAATATTTTCTCCCATTCTGAGGGCTGTCTTTTGGTCTTGTTTATGGTTTCCTTTGCTGTGCAAAAGCTTTGAAGTTTCATTAGGTCCCATTTGTTTATTTTTGTTTTTATCTCCATTACTCTAGGAGATGGGTCAAGAAGGATCTTGCTGTGATTTATGTCATAGAGTGTTCTGCCTATGTTTTCCTCTAAGAGTTTGATAGTTTCTGGCCTTACATTTAGGTCTTTAATCCATTTTGAGCTTATTTTTGTGTATGGTGTTAGGGAGTGATCTAATCTCATACTTTTACATGTACCTGTCCAGTTTTCCCAGCACCACTTATTGAAGAGGCTGTCCTTTCTCCACTGTACATTCCTGCCACCTTTATCAAAGATAAGGTGACCATATGTGCATGGGTTTATCTCTGGGCTTTCTATCCTATTCCATTGATCTATCTTTCTGTTTTTGTGCCAGTACCATACTGTCTTGATTACTGTAGCTTTGTAGTATAGTCTGAAGTCAGGCAGCCTGATTCCTCCAGCTCCATTTTTTGTTCTCAAGATTGCTTTGGCTATTCGGGGTCTTTTGTGTTTCCATACAAATTGTGAAATTTTTTGTTCTAGGACACATAGCAGGTTTTGAATGAAGGTACTTTGTTCCACTAGGGCCTGACTGTTGGTGTTGTGGTAAGTTTCCAGAAAGTGCTAGAAAAGTGCACAGAATGATCTGAGAAGCTGTGAGAGTCCCCTCCCATCATCGTTAGGTATTTGGAACTTTAGAGGACATGCTAAGGAGGCTATCAGCCCTGCTCTGGTCCCTGCTTCTGGGGTATGTGTTTGGAGGTAGCTGAGCAAAGCTCACGGCTTAAGAACATAAACCTGTCAGAGAACATAAACCACTTCACTCCCACTCTTGGGACTTGATAAGAATGGATACAAAAGAAAACTATTCTCTTGTAAATATAATTTCTAGTAAAAACTAGAAATACAAATACTAATACAAAAATGTATTATATCACTTCTTAACTGTGATAACTTTACTTTGGTGCTCTCTAGCTGAGTTGTTGAAAGAGACAAAGTTCCTGTGTTTATATTACCTCCAAACACTGCTATGTAGCTTAAATTCTCTGCCCTTGCTCCTCCAAGTCAGGTTCTTGTCTGCAGCACTGCCATCCCCTGGGTGCTTGTTAGAAACACAGCCTTTCAGGCCCCATCCCAGCCTTTTTTGAATCAAAATCTGCATTTTTACAAGATCCCCTCATGACTCAAATGCACATTTTTTTTTTTTTTTTTTTTTTTTTTT
>NW_006797357.1:1088213-1097255 GCF_000442215.2 Lipotes vexillifer
GTCTCCTGCATCGGCAGGCGGACTCTCAAGCACTGCGCCACCAGGGAAGCCCCAAATGCACATTTAAGTCTGAGAAACTTTAGACCTCAATCTTTTTCTGGTTTGCAGAGCAACAAGCTTCTTTGGGTTCCCTTTATCTTCCACAGTAGATGTGTTTCGTGTCTCTGTGTCTACACTAGCTACTTTAACTCCGCAGGCTGTTTAAGCCAATAGCTTTAAAAGTTAATTCATAGAACCTGTTGTAATTTGAACCATGTAAACTCATTCCATTATAACTGTGCATTGAGGGAGGAGACAGAGGGATAACTCTGGAAGGGATGTTGACTGACCATCTCCCAGGCAGGACTGCATAGGGTGATATTATTTTGATAAAATCATTATGCTAGCTTCTAGTCCATTGTTTTCTAAGAATCTCCCATTGAGTGATCCAGAGCTGAAAGGACTTGAGAAGGCCAATATTATGCTGTATGAACTTATGAGAGATTGCTGTATAAGCCAGCATGCCAGTTTTTACAACCAGAAATAAAACAATTGTGCAGACCTGATGTTTCCTGTTCGTTTGACCAGAAAATTCACTCTATATGAAAACTACTTGGAAAGCTTAAGGAAGTCTCTTGTCAAGGACGAAATCAGATCAGAGCCAGTTTGTTAATTTTATAATTCTTAAGGCTTAGGAGCATGAGATATAAATATAAACATATGTGTGTATATATATATATATATATATAATATACATTTAAGGCAGTAGTTTGGAGAACACCCACCCTAGACAGTGGTGAGCACAGATAGATTTTGGACCTTGCTAGAGTCTTTCTCTGTATATATTTGATTTCATCATCTCTCAGCTTTCTGGGGATTGTCATCATTGCTTACATGTTCTGTCTATGCTAAGACCATCCTCAGATTATAAATAAATCCACATTGCAAATTTCTCTGCTTAAGGGATCATATGTTAGAAAACCCACCAGTTCTCTTTCAGAAGCTCTAGGAAGGCTTCCTAAAGGAGGGGAAGACATTGATGAGGTTGAAGGTCAAGGTTAAGGGAAACTACTGGGTCAAAAATGGGATAAAGCAGTGGACTCAGTCAACCAATTAAGGCACTGCAGAAGATACAATAAAGGGTAAGTGATGGAAGCAGCCTCACACAAGTATGAAATCAAGCTTGGAGACAAAACACACATGAAACAAGGGAACAATTATAAGGCAGCAAATAACCAAGTGCTAAAGAAATGACATGTTGGTAAGAGCTTTGTACTACCCATGATTCTAAACAAATAACATGTTTGTAGAAAGTTATTTTTAATATTTAATATATAAATATGCATATATTTATATTACAGGGGATCAAGTGTAGTATAAAGCTCTTTACAGACATTATGTAACAATTCTTTGAAATATGAAGATGTTAATAACTCACCCAGGATCACAGAACTAGTAAGTGGGACAACCAAGACTAGAGTTTAGGACTTTCAACTTCATAACCAAAATTATTTTAATGACATTAAACTATTTCTCTGTGATAGACAAAATATGTTTACTTAGAAGAAAATGTGATATGTGAGATTGCTGTAGTACTCTGGTGAAGGGGTTTTATTCATCACTAGATATTTAGATTTTTTTTTAATGTGGTACATTGTTTTTTAAAAGTCTTTATTGAATTTGCTACAATACTGCTTCTGTTTTATGCTTTGATTATTTTGTTTGAGAGGCATGTGGGATCTTAGCTCCCGCACCCCCTGCACTGGAAGGTGAAGTCTTAACCACTGGACCACTAAGGAAGTCCCAACATTTAGTTTTATAAGAAATCACTGTAAGGGTCTGAAGAGGGGAGGGAATGGAGAACAACAACCAAAACCTTGGCCACGTGTACTGAAGTTATGTGGAAGGGGTCAGAGCCTGCCGAGCAACAAGTCAAGCTGAGAGATGATAGTGTCTTAACGAAGGCAACCTTGATAAGGGAGATAGAAAGGAAGGGGTAGATGCTAAAGACACTCTGGAGCCCCCAGTGGCAGGTGTTGGCAATGCAGAATAAAAGATATCTGACCTTGATTGTTTTTGCTTGGGTTGTTTGGCTCCCTAGGATGAGGGGGCATTGGAAGTTAAAAAATGAGACGGTAAATATTTTGTTCTTCACGATCAATTTTAAATAATATTTAGACCCTGATTTCGAAATGTCCTGTGGACAGAATGCTGCCGTGTTGAGCTGCTGGTGGTGGGGCAGGTGGGAAGGGCAGACATTCAGAGGCAAAGGAAGAGCAGTTGGGGGGATATGCCTGAGAGCTAAGGACCATCTTTGTTACTTTTGTCTCTGCCATTAGGTTCTAGAAAGACCCTGGCATCACCAGCATGTCTTTCCTTGGAATGTCTAGGTTTTTCCCACCCACTGAATATTTGTGTGTCAGATTATTTATCACTAGATATATATTTGTTTCTGTTTTCCCAGTTGTTTCATTTTGTTACTTCCTGACCTTATTTTTAACCTCTCTAGGTTCCTTTCTATTTATTTTTTGGCCCCGGTGCCCTGAATTCCTCCCGATTTAGTGTCAATATGATGTGAACTCTAAAGGTAAACAAGGCACACTGATGTGCTTGGAGTATCAAGTCATTCATCCCTTTTCCCTTCTTTGTCTTATTTTCCTTATCTCCCTCTTCCTCTCTATTAATAAATACTTGAGTCATTTAAAACTATGCGACAGGCATTTCCTCAGCAGGAGATAGATCCTGGAACAAAAGTTTAAAAACATTGAAGATGAAATACCACAACCTACAGCAGTGTTTCCTAAGCTGTAGTTATTTGCATACTGCCTCAGTGATTTGCCCTGTCTGCATACCATTTGTTAGTTACTTAACTTTTTTTGTCCAAATCGAGTCACTTATTTTACCCAATTTTTATAAGGGAAAATTTTCTATCAACAATGAAAAATTTAAAACATTAAAAAATGCATATTAAATACATAACTATTAAAAAATGTTCATCTGTGCCATTACAGACCATATGTCCTTAGTGGAGAGGCTGACTGAGAACAATATATTCAAAATGTTACGAAGAATTGCGTTCTAACTCTTTGAACGTTCTTTGTGATGAATACAGACTTGCCTCTTCCCATGCATTGGTCCTAGTTTTGTCATAGGGAGCAACACAAAATAAGTTTTGCTTTTTTGTCATAAATTGCTTCTCTTTAAAGAAGACAGCTCCTTTTGGGTCTCCTTTCCTCTGGACTAGATACCCCAGGTGCTCTCACTCCATTCATGTGTGGCTATTTTACTGTGTGTTCCCTGCCCTCTTATCACTGCAGTCTCTTTCCTCCAAATAAAATCAAGTTTTGAATCCTGGCTTGTCCATCTCCTTCCAAAAGAACAGTTTTGAGACTGGCCATGGTTCTCCAGATGAGTTTTGACTGGTGCAGAGATAATCAGATTTTGCTTGCTTTTCTTCTGGACACTGTTTTCTCTTAACAAGGCCTAAAATTGTACTACTTAAAAAAAAAGTAATTGCATTATACTGTTGACTCATATTCTGGATGTGGTTGTCTAATACTGCCCATCATTTTCACTTCTTATCAGTTCTTTCCCATGTTAGGTCTGTGCTGTGAAAAAATTCTAAATGGGAAAAATTTTCACATATTCTTATTGAATTGAATTTTGCTGATTTTGGTCTTTGTCCCAGACTTTATTCTGAATCCTACTCTGTCCTTTAATATTTTAACTCTCTTCTCACCTTAGGAAAAAACATTTCAATAAATAAATTTCCATTCAAACTACTGATAACAAACTGAACAGCACTAGGCCAGGGACAAAACCCCTTCTGGACATCACAGGCGGATTCATTCAGGCCAAAATGGATCCAGTAAGACTCGTGTGATCCAGGCCACTGGCGACAAGCTACTTATTTCTAGTTACTTGTTCCTCCTATTGGAAAACCATGGAGAACACTTGTCTATCTAAATTTGGTGGGGGAGGGCATTTTCTCACTTGTCATCATAGATCACTAATCAGTATCCATTCTGGAAGTGTCGTCAGTGTTTTGAGGTTTCATTTATCTGGTCCCAGAGACTTGAACTTATTTAAATTGCCCAGATGAATATCTATTGCTTAATTTATCTCACTCTCCAGTTTCTGCAGAAATGTTTATTATATCCTGTCCAATTTGAAAATCATTCTTCTTAATGGAAAAGAAAGAAAGAAAATAGCTTATTTCCTTGCCTCTGGATTCTTTCTTAAATCCCTTGTGGCTTTTTAGGATTCATTGCCTCTGAGGGAAGAGGTTCATTCATTTATTCATGAGCTCCTAGATGCCCTAAATGTCTTATAATCTGAGGATAGTAAGAGAAAATACAAAGTCTCTGGTCTTAATGAATTGATAATATAGTAGAAGGACATAAAAATAATCAGAAAAGTGGAATATAAGCCATCTTAGTCTTTGTGGGCTGCTGTAACAAAATACCATAGACTGGGTAGCTTATAAACAACAGAAATTTATTTCTCACAGTTCTGGAGGCTAAAAGTCTGAGGTCAGGGTCCCAGCATGGTCGGCTGAAGGCTGTCTTCTGGGCTGCAGACTTCTTGTTGTACCCTCACATGATAGAAGGGGCTTGAGAGCTCTGTGGGGCCTCTTTTATAAGGGCACTAATCCCATTCATTAGGGCTCTGCCCTCATGACCTAATCACTTCCCAAAGACCCCACCTACTCACACCATCAACTTTAAGGGTCAGGATTTCAACATGATTTTTTTGTGGGGGGAGGAGGGACACAAACATTGAGACTACAGCATGAGCAGAGGTGCTAAAAGCATGGGGACTGAATCACTTTGTGAGTTTAAACTTTGGGTTACCCTGGTTGGTTTTGAGGTTGTGTACTGCATGCTCCAGGGGCTGCCATTCATAAAGGCAATGTTGTGTACAATTGTGTGCAGTGGTCTGAATCCTGGATCCGCTACTTATCAGGGCTATATCTTTTCTCAAGTTATCCTTGTTCAAACGTATTAACCTTCACTTTCCGACTCTGGAGAATGGGGGATATAATTGTACCTATCTCATAGGGCTGTGATGAAGTTTAAATAAAAACCCTCTAATACATTTATCTCCGTGCTTGGCACTTATTGAGTGCTTGATAAACGCTGTTATTATTAATAAAATGTGACCAGGCTCTATTGGAAGCACACATAGTGAGCTATAGACGCACAGGAGTGCTGTGTATTAGCTTCCAATGACTGATGTAACAAACTACCACACATTTGGAGGCTTTAAACAGCACACATTTATTCTCTTACAGTTATGGAGGTTAGAGGTACAAAATTAGTTTCCCTGGCATGAGGCAAGGAATCAGCAGGGGAGGCTTTAGGGGAGAAGCCATTCCTTGCCTTTTCCCGTTCCTGGTGAACCAGCATTTCTTTGTGAAGGTGGCTCTCTTTACTCAGTCTACTGAATCAAATGCTTCCAGAAACACCCTCACAGACACATCCAGAAATTACATTTTACGAGCTATCTGGGCATCTCTTAGCTCAATCAAGTTGATGCATAATATTAACCATCACAATTATATAGCCCACCACAGGCTGCCCAACCCAGTTTAGAATGGGGAGGAAAGGAATGTCAGAGACACTTTCCTGAAGGAATTGGTGGCTGATCCCAGCCATGAGGGTGGGCTAGAGAACTGCTGAAGAGCATCCCAGGTGGGGAAACAGTATGGAGAGAGTGACAGTGGACAAGCCAGAGAAACATGGCTCATTGTCAGTTCAGTGTGAAATTTCTTAATCATTTTTCTTAGCTGACATATCAAGTTCTTCTTTATTTTCCCTCTTTTAAACTCAGGATTATTTTGTTTTTAAATGTATATTTAAATTTGGGACTCCAGGAAAACCTTGATCAAGAGTATCATGTTTGTTGCAAGTTAAATACATCTTCAAATATGGTGGCTGCTCCCCTTCTTGCTGCCTAGAAGGGTGAGGGCTGCTTCGCTGGTGTTTGCAGAGGTTGCAGACCTAGCCCAGCCCACAGCCTGAATGGGGCCCACAAACATGCTTTGTTTAATCCGACGCGTTTTAAAATTTTTGAATCACTTGAAAACTTTGAGAAGTAGGGAAATTGATAGGAAAAGTCTCAATTTACAACTTCTGTTAAAACATGGGACAACGTACCCCTCTGACTATCTTTCTTGCTGAAACATGAGCATTCTGATCAGAGAGAGATTCCCACCACCCAGTCTCCTTCTGACTGGGGCTGAGTCTCTCCAGTCTTTGAGCTGGATCTGTGGTTTCCTTGTCTGAGAGAAACCAAGAAGTAGGAGATGAAAGTCTGAGTGGGCCACATTTCTCCCTCCAGGCCCCCTTCTGCCAGCTCCTTCCCTGCTGCTCCCTTGTCTGGGCTTCTGAGGATGAGACACCAGATTTATGTTTCCTGGGCTCTATCTTTCACGCTTTTCAGCTTTTCCTGTTCCTACTCAAAAACAAGAACAAGGGTAGAACAATCGAAAGGCAAAAAAATTGACCCCAGACGACACTGTTCACAACAGCAAAGGCCTCGGGCTCCTGACTTCTCTTTTTCTGGAGAAGGTGCCCTTTTCGGTACAGTTTCTGGAGGAAAACAGAGCAGCAGTAGGGGAGAGATCTCCACCCACCAGCTGGAGTGGCTGCAGGTGACCAGGTGATCACCTTACACACACTTACTAAAAAACCCAAACAAAACCAATTCACTGCCTTAATGTTCTGGCATATTTCCTTCCTATCTTTCATTTATAGATAGGAAGTAAGACCATATTGGAATACTCTTTTATGGTGTCCATTTTTCACTTGGTAGTATAGTATAAGCATTTTTGTGTTTTATTGAATTTAATCCTATCTTTAAAGATTTTTAAATTGAGGTGAAATCATAAAAATTAAAAAACATGAAATTGAACATAAAATTAAACATTTTCAAGTGAAAAATTCAATGGCCTTTAGTACATTCACAGTGTTGTACAACCACCACCTCTATCTCATTCCAAAATATTTTCATCATCCCAAAAGAAGACTCAAAAAAAAAAAAAAAAAAAGACTCCGTACCCATTAGGCAGTTTCTCCCCCATTTGCTCCTTCCCCCAATCCATGGAAACTACTGATCTGTGTTCTGTCTCTATGGAGTTACCTATTCTGGATATTTCATACACATGGAATCATACAATATGTGACTTTTTTGCGTCTGCTTCTTTCACTTCTCATAATATTTTCAAGGTTTATCCACATTATAGCATTTTATTAGTACTTCATTCCTTTTTATGGCTGAGTAATATTCATATACATATTGTTATACAGGCATATATATACTCCATTGCACACATGCATTCCCCCCTCAATTTGTTTATCCATTTCCACCTCTGGCTATTATAAATAATGCTGCTGTGAACATCTGTGTACTTGTAGTTGAGTACCTGTTTTCATTTCTTTGGGGTATATACCTAAGAGTTGAATTGCTGGTCATATGGTAATTCGAGGTTTAATTTTTTTTTTTTTTTTTTTTTTTTTTTTTTAGGCAGAGGACAGTCAACAGAATGCAGGTGCAAAACAGATAGGGGGATGTGATCAAGCACCTGGTGGATGGATTCACCCTGTGGGGGGGTGGGGAGGGACAAAGAAAGGGGTTTCCGGACCGGGGCACGAACCCGTGTCCCCTGCCTCGGCAGGCGGACTCTCAACCACTGCGCCACCAGGGAAGCCCGAGGTTTAAATTTTTGAGGAACTGCCAAACTTTATCCACAGCAGCTGCACCATTTTGCATTCTCATAAGCAATGTACAGAGGTTCTAATTTCTCCACATCCTCACCAATAGTTGTTATAGATAGGTCGACTGATTGACTATAGCCGTCTTAGTGGGTATGAAGTGGTGCTTCATTATGGTTTTGATTTCATTTCCCTAATTTCTAATGGCTGCACAGTGTTCCCTTTTATGGATGCCACATAGTTTACCTAGTCAATTCTCCACTGGTAAACACTGAGTCCCTCTCATCATTTTGCCCTTACGTATATACTGCAGTACACACCCTCACGTTCTCAGATGAAATCATGGACTGTGGAGTCAGACAGATTTTAGGGTATAGCATCTCCAGTTACTCCTAGTGTGGTCTTAGGCAATTCACTTAACTTCTAAATCTCAGTTTCTTCATTGGTAAAATGGGAATAAATAACAGACCTGCTTCACCAAGTGTTTCATAGGATTAAATATGAATGTGCATAAAGCCATTAACATATGGGTTTGTACGTGGTAAGCAATCAATAGATGCTGGAATCTTTGATTTCTTCCTTAAATTCTTAGAGGTGACATTGCTGGGTCAGTACAGGTTAGGCACATATTTGAGGGCTTTTGACACACATTGCCAAATTGTCCTTTCCAGATACTAATTGACATTCCACCAGCACTGTATGCCAGTGTTTGTTTCTAGAACCTTCAACATTGGGAATTGTCATTTAAAAAATCATTGCTAACATCTCATTATTGTTTTAAATTTGCATTTTTGATTATTAATGAGCTTGAATATATTTGGGGCATTTATATATCTCCTTTATGAACTGTCTTTTTATGTCCCATGCTCACTTTTCTCTTGGGATGATAAACGTCTAAATTTCTGTAAGAGCCCTTTATACAAAGATATTAACCTAACATGCCCGTCATTTTGTTAAAAAATAATTCATTTTCAGTTTGTCATTTGCATTTTAATTTCACATAACTACATGGCATGGCTCACCACTAAAGGATCTGTAAATACCAAACTCTTGGTGTTTCTCAGAGGGGATGGAAAGAAGTTGAGCAAGTTAGGCCTCAGTTTTCCCACCTGAAAAATGGGATTGGACTAGAAAATTGCTATTTATTTCCAGACTTTATGATATTTTATGCTTTTATGAAATTTTATGATTTTATATTAACATCTTCTATGATCATATAGTGTTATTCAATTTCATATTTTATATTTGTATGTAATAGTAATAAGCATAAACATAATTACTCCTGAAACTGCTTTGGTATGTCTTCAGACCCTTGAGCAGAGGCTCTAAGTGTGGTATATATATATAT
>NW_006797357.1:1097819-1113308 GCF_000442215.2 Lipotes vexillifer
TATTGAAGTATAGTTGATTTACAGTGTTGTGTTAATTTCTGCTGTACAGCAAATTGATTTATATATATATATATATATATATATATATATGTATACATACATATATAAAATGTACTAGGTGAGTTGTTTATAATTCTCTTTTAAGGAATTTTAACTTTTGCATCATTGAGGCTACTATAAATCATGTATCTTTTTGTTGTTAAATAGGTATTTGATGCAGTTAATCCAACATACTCTAACTTCAAGAGCAACTTTGCGAAGAGGCTATCAGCTGAAGTTCCTGTTGCCAGTAGCCCAATTACCACAAGATGGCGGCAAAGCCAAACCAGGGATGTGGCAGCCCATTCCTTTGGGGAAGAGCATTCAACAGCTGACCTCCCAGAAACTGTGCTGAAGTTAACTCCTGAGAAAGAGACCTTGATTCTAGGTGAGGTAATAAAAATGCCACAGGCCAGTTTTGAAATCTTAAAAAAAGATGTATTCCTGAGAGAATCTTTGTCTTACAGAAATATCTGATGTCACATTTAGTCAACTGCTTTTCTCTTTTTCTCCCTTTGAATAAGAAATTTCCAGGGGCAGGGGGAAGGGGAGGCCTGAAACAAAACCAGAAGAAAGTATGTTGTATTTTAAATGTGTCTCTGAGATTTGCATTGGTAGATTATTGCTTTTGTAAAGATTTTAAGTATGTATAAATATGTGTATATATGTATACACACAAATATGTTTCTCTTATGTTTTGTAAAGTATAGAGTTTTTGATGACTCTGGTAAGATTCCTTGTCTACAACAGTCAGGAAAAGGATGTATTAGTAATGAAATAATTAGGTATGAAATAGGAGAAGAAAAAGATGAAAACAGGAGAGGATGAGTGGAAGAGAAAGAAAAGGAAGGAAGAGGAGAGAGATGGAGAGTAGAGAGGAGACAGAGAGAGAGAGAGAGGAGGAATAAGAAGAAGAAAGAAGAGAAGAGATGAGGGGAGTAGAGGGAAACAAGAAGAGAGGGATGAGGGAAGCAAAGAGAAGGAAAGATGAGAGTGGGACAGTCTAATGCCTGCCTGGCACAGAGATGGGGAATGGGCAGCAAAGCTGTGATCTGGTGGGCAGGGATCCAGGATTAACTTGTCAAAGCTTTGAAACACAAACTCTCCTTCTAAAATATGTCTCATATTAGTACAGCTTAAAAACTTTTTTTCCCAGCTTTATAGAGATTTATTTATTTTGGCTGTGCTGGGTCTTTGTTGTGGCATGGGTTGTGGCATGTGGACTCTTAGTTGTGGCATGCATGCAGGATCTAGTTCCCGGACCAGGGATCAAACCCGGGCCCCCTGCATTGGGAGTGTGGAGTCTTACCCACTGGACCACCAGGGAAGTCCCAGTTGAGAAATAATTGACATATAATACTGTGTGGGTTTAAGGTGTATGACATGATGACACAATGCACTTATGTATTGCAAAATGATTACCACAATAGAGTTAGTTAACATTGCCATCACGTCACATAATTACTGTATTTTGTGGTGAGAACATTTAAGATCTATTCTCTTAACAGTTTTCAAGTGTACAATACAGTATTGTTAACAATAATCATCATGTTATACATTAGATCCCCAGAGTTTATTCATTTTCTAATGGGAAATCTGTGCCCTTTGACTGACACCTCCCCATTTTCCCCATCCCCTAGCCCCTGGCAACCACCATTCTACTCTCTCTTTCTCTGAGTACGGCTTTTTTAGACTCCAGGTATAAGTGAGATCATACAGTATTTGTCTTTCTCTGTCTGACTTATTTCACTTAGCATAATGCCTTCAAGGTCTATCCATGTTGTTGAAAATGGCAGGATTTCCTTCTTTCTCATGGTTGAATAATATTTCATTGTATGTTTATGTACCCCATCTTCTTTGTCCATCTGTTGATGAACACTTAGGTTGTTTCCATATCTTGGCTACTGTGGATATATCTCTTCAAGATCCTATTTTCATTTCCTTTGGATAAATACCCAGAAATGGAATTGCTGGATCATTGCTGATAGTTCTATTTTTACTTTTCTGAGGAACCTCCATACTGTTTTCCATAGTGACTGCATGAATTTACATTCCCACCAATAGGAGCACAACCTTTTTTTTTTTTTTTTTTAACTTCCACAATACATTTGTATGTATACATATATATTTAGATATATTTGTGTATATTTATTCACATTCCCCCTTTTTTTTTTTTTAACATCTTTATTGGGGTATAATTGCTTTACAATGGTGTGTTAGTTTCTGATTTATAACAAAGTGAATCAGTTATACATATACATATGTTCCCATATCTCATACCTCTTGCGTCTCCCTCCCTCCCATCCTCCCTATCCCACCCCTCCAGGCGGTCACAAAGCACCGAGCTGATCTCCTTGAGAGCACAACCTTTTTTATTCCCATCCTTCAGAAGCAAAACTTGACACTTAGTGATTTAATTTCTGTTCTTTTAAAAATCCTAGGCAATGTAATTCATTGTCTTATCAGCATGTTTAAGACAAATGTTAACTTACCGCCACTCTTTTCTCAATGACATTAGACACAGTGAGGCACCGTAGTCCTGCAGATGGAAAGGGAGCTCAAATCATTTTTTTTTTTTTTTTTGGATAGGTAAGAAGTGGATTTATTTAGAGAGAAACACACTCCACAGACAGAGTGTGGGCCATCTCAGAGGTGAGAAAGGCCTCAAATCATTTTTAAACCAATGAAATTTTCCTGTAATAGTAAGTATCAACACAGAAAATAGCTGATTGAAACAGTAGGAGATAAAGGGTTGTAAGAAAGGTCATTCTTATGGCTATCTTCTGAAAGATGTTTTAATTGAAGGGTGATTTTAATGCTAATTGTATCAGAGGAATTTCTGGCTAAAATTAAGGGCTCCCTTTTCCTTCATAGTTCCTTAATTAATTAATTATTTTCAAATAAAGCATTGCATGAGAAATTCAGAATTCTAAGAGTGATTATCAGTCAAAATAATTTTACAAGAAAGTATATTTCATTTTCTATGAAGTTAATACTGCATATTAATCAGAAGCATTGGTTTCTCAGTGTTTTGCTGGTGGGGTTTCTTTCTTTTTGTTCCAGAAGGGTGAACACTGAAGACCCTCCCATCCTAAAAGGGATGTGTGCAGAGAAGTTCATTTGCAGTCATGCTCTGTGGACAAAACCTGAGAGGTCCCGGATTCCTTAGGCTGGTGGACCTGACCTCTTTGTTGATAACTGGGGTGATTGTCAGTACTAGCATCCAACTGTAATGTTTTATTTCTCATTTGAGGTTCAGAAAGACGGCTTCTTCTCTTTACTTGTCTACAAATAGGACAAAACAAGGATGCATAATTTTGTAAGACAAAGAGTAAGATCTAAAACGTTGCAGAAGGGGCTTCCCTGGTGGCACAGTGGTTGAGAATCCGCCTGCCAATGCGGGGGACATGGGTTCAATCCCTGGTCCGGGAAGATCCCACATGCCGCGGGGCAACTAAGCCTGTGCTCCACAACTACTGAGCCCTCAAGCCACAAGTACTGAGCCTGTGTGCTGCAACTACTGAAGGCTGCGCGCCTAGAGCCCGTGCTCCACAACAAGGGAAGCCACTGCAATGAGAAGTCCGTGCACTGCAACGAAGAGTAACCCCCCCTTGCTGCAACTAGAGAAAGCCCACGTGCAGCAACGAAGACCCAGCACAGCCAAAAATAAAAAAATAAATAAAATACATTAAAATAAAAAAGAAATGCCTTTAAAAAACATAAAACTTTGCAGAACATTTCATGTTTTCATCCCTCTTTCCTCCTTGAAATTAGATTTTGGATTCCTCCTTCCTCTTAGACTTTGGATAGCCCAGAAATTGAGGTGTTGGGCTCTAGGAATATTAGTGACAGTTTATCTAGCACACATTTGTCCAAATGAAGAAGGGATTGTCATATTGCAAAAGGCCAAGGTACTTAATCTAGTGGTCCCTCGGTTCCGCTGATGAACAAGTGATATAGCAGATATTTAGCTTTAGAAGATGACTTGTCAAAGTTTTCAGTGCAGTTAAGTATGGTAAAGGGCTTTTTCAGTTGTGAGAAGAGAATAGAAATGGACAATAACAATGCAAATAACATTGACTCTTCCATGACTGTAACTTAGGAAGTATTTTACTAAAGTCATCTCAAACTAGCTTTACATCTTTGTGCAATAGTAAGAGGGAGAGGCAAAGTGATTTGCTTATGATCACGTAGTGAATGTCATTTTAAACTATTGAACTGTTTGTATCACTTCTTCAAATCTGCAAATGTGTCCTTTCCAGCCAGACATAAAGCATTTCTGCTGCTGCTGCTGTTGGGGTCAGGTCTTTAATCTTAGCATTTCCTCCTGGTTTTGGGAGCCACTGAGGCACTTTCCTACCCAGTGTTCACTTATGAACCCAGTGCTCTGCATAGGCCCTGTGCCACCCTCTCCACCCCACCCCACCCAGGATTTTGCAGAGACCAGGGCCTGTATCTTCACATTCTGTTCTATGGTACATGCCAAGGGCTGACCTCCAACCAAAGGTTTAAAAGATTATATTGTTTTAAAAACCAAATTCAAAGCTAAATGTTTTTCTGGCAGGATCCTACAAAGAGCCACTGAAGACCCCCAACGAAGGAAGTTTTGAAACAAATAGCTCTGCTCTCCGTTTTTGCAAGGCACCTCATGCACTGGACGGAGGCAAGAGGAAAACTGTTGCCTCAAAAGGCCAGGTAGGTAGAGAAAACTGAAGATCTCACATCTTGAGAAGCTCAGACAACTGAGTCCCAAATGTGAGGTAAGAGCTGGCTTAGCTGCTATGACAAATCAGTAAGAAAATGATGGGTTCCTAATAGAAAAAAATGAGTCTGTGAAGGACATTAAAAGAGGCATTTCCAAAAAGAAATAGAATACCTGGCAAATACACAAAAAAGTGTTTAATTAGCATCAGTCAAAAAAAGTGAAAATGAGACTAACCATCAAAAAGGTAAAGACTAAAAATAGAATAAAATTATACGTACTATGGTATGTTTCCTTTCAGCCAAAAGTTCTCTTGTACAATCATTTCCTAACTATTTGGAAAGTGTGTGGTAACTTGGTCTGCCCTTTGGGGTATCTCAGGATCAGTTTGACTCTTCGTCTATAAGATGGTCTTTTAAATATTTCCCTTATGTCTTTGTTGTTGTTGTTTTTTAGTTTCTCTACTAAGTTAATTTAATTCTTTTAAGTATCTTATTTATTATGGTTTTAAGATCATAGGAGTCTGCCCTAAATCCTTTGTGCACATTAAATATCAGTAGCATGTTTTTAGGTTTATCAAATCCCATGAAGAGCCTCTGAAGGAATCAATGTTTCATTTAGAAAACTTTGAACTAGGAATGTCATAAATTCTCAATTTGGGCAAAGTTACTCATTGAATGTGTGTTTCCTGTGTTTGGCATATATATCTTGCTGGAGGAACAATAAAATATTGTGAATATAAAATTTAATTATTTGAACTCATATGCAGTTGGAAACAAATGTTATTAGAGCAGGTCTTTTGCTGGGTGCTTATTGTTGGGTAAGGGTTTGGGGTGGGTGGATGGCCAAGGGGTTCTATTGAGGTAACTATGGGTGCTGTTGAGCTCATGCCCAGGCCCGGCTATTAACACACCTGTCCTTTCCACCCTCTAGTGCTGTTTGGAGTTTTTACTGCCCTGGCCATCACGACTTCCCTTTTCCTTCCCCTTGTGCTGTCTGGTAACTCGTGGCAGCAAAGTTGGTGGCTCTGTCTGTGGGGTCACAATGGTGTTGGCAAGTTACTATTGTTATAGCAATTGTTATCTAGCCAGAACATCATCCCAGCATCACTGAAGAACCTGGGCAGGGAATAATGGAAGTCTTTTTACTACTTTATGTAGAGCATTTGTTGTCATGACTAATTGGAAGTCAAACATCAGCAAGAATGGTGCAGATATAAAGTGAGGTCTTTTACCTCGACAGTAAACGTGTGTCTTCATGTGGTCCTCAGAGATCATCTGCGGGGGTGTTTCCGCAATGAGACCTGCATAACTCTAGAGACTTCAGAATTCTCGTATCCAGTCGGCTCTATGACAAGTTGCTCATTAAAGTATTGGGTTGGCCAAAAAGTTCGTTTGGGTTTTTCCATAAGATCTTACAGGAAAATCCGGATGAACTTCTTGGCCAACCCAATAATAAGTGGATCTCACCAAGGAAGAGTATCCCCGGGTATATTGAGCAGAAGCACACTGTCTGGGCAATGCCCTGGTCAGCTTTGAGGTAACTATGGGATTCTGAAGAAGTGAATTTGTGAAGAGTTACATTGAGCTACTGGCCAGCAGGTCATTATAGGAATGTTATTTTATACCACTGCTTCTCAAATGGGGGCTACTTTGCTCCCCAGGGGACATCTGACAAAGTCTGAAGACACTTTTTTTTTTTTTTTTTCCGTACCCCGGCCTCTCACTGTTGTGGCCTCTCCCCTTGCGGAGCACAGGCTCTGGACACTCAGGCTCAATGGCCATGGCTCATGGGCCCAGCCGCTCCGCGGCATGTGGGATCTCCCCAGACAGGGGTACGAACCTGTGTCCCCTGCATTGGCAGGCGGACTCTCAGCCACTGCGCCACCAGGGAAGCCCCATCTGTTTTTGATTGAAGTTGGAAGTAAGAACATCAGGAGTGCTCTTTATATACTGGCCCAGAGAGATAGCAATCAGATTTTTGTGCTCATGGAAATTTAGGCAATTTACTTAAGCTGTCTCTGACTTGATATTCCCAGTTCTCATGGGTAAAGGTGTTAGTGGAAAAGGACCTTTAAGATAATAAGTTTAATCCCAACATATTACAGATGAGGAAAATTGAGGTCCAGAGAAAATCTCAGGAACAGACTGAGAGACCGTCTCTGGGTTGAATGCTGAGAGGCACCCCCTGAAATAAATCTTTCTTGGGGAAAGCATTCTTACTAATACTCAACTTTATTGTTTTTTTTTGTTTGTTTGTTTGTTTTCTTTTGCGGTACGCGGGCCTCTCACTGTTGTGGTCTCTCCCGTTGCGGAGCACAGGCTCCGGACGCGCAGGCTCAGCGGCCATTGCTCACGGGCCCAGCTGCTCCGCGGCATGTGGGATATTCCCCCACCGAGGCATGAACCCGTGTCTCCTGCATGGGCAGGCGGACTCTTAACCACTGCACCACCAGGGAAGCCCTCAGCCTTATTGTTTTGAGGAGATCTTTTAATTTCGGAGAGTACTAGAAATACGACATTTCAGTTCTTGCAGGCTTTGATGATGTCACTGGCATATGGTTGGCTTGTGGGCTAAAAGGATTTTTAGGCCAGAAGAATAAAAGAGGATTTTATTGTAGCTGAGTGATACCCTCCCTCTGGAGTTGTTGGGGAGATAAGAAATAATATAGAAGTAAAACGTTCAGCACTGTGTTTATTACACAGTGGTTAGCTAATAAATAATGGCAATTATTCTAGTTTTGGTTTCGGTAATGTGTAGCCTTTGAACTTTGTAGTGAATTCGCAGTTTTAATTCTATACCATGCAACACATCTGAGATGTACACATGTTGCTGAATAAGTAATCTCTTTGTGTCTGTTTTCAGAAATGCTTAAACCAGCTATTATCGACCCAGAAAGTGGCTCAGCAGGTTAATGGGAAAATGCAGCTCTGTGAGCAATCCCAATGCATTTGGAAAGGTATGGGCCAAAGATTTTGTTTGTCCTTCTTTCCTACCCTCCTCTCTCCCTGCCTCCTTCATTTCTTCCTTATCTTAAAATATTTTATTTTTATATTTATTAGAACAAACTCAGTATAATTGTAAAATGTAGATAATTCTCGTGATCCTCTGTCTTAACCATCCCTACCAACACTTCCCATTTCCCAGAGGCAACCACCATTAGCTCTTCCAGCTATGCCCCCTGCTATTTACATCTATGTTCTAAATAATGTTTGTAAACTATTTTTTTTTACAATTTTAGACTTTATCACAACTTTCTAGCATAGTAAGAACTTAGCTAGCCTCCTGTTTCATTCACCTCCCTCAGTCTATTTATATTACACTTTTAAAGAGTAAAATTAGTATTTAACATTTACATCGTTACTATAAAACTATTAATTCCCCCACCGAGGCATGAACCCGTGTCTCCTGCATGGGCAGGCGGACTCTTAACCACTGCACCACCAGGGAAGCCCTCAGCCTTATTGTTTTGAGGAGATCTTTTAATTTCGGAGAGTACTAGAAATACGACATTTCAGTTCTTGCAGGCTTTGATGATGTCACTGGCATATGGTTGGCTTGTGGGCTAAAAGGATTTTTAGGCCAGAAGAATAAAAGAGGATTTTATTGTAGCTGAGTGATACCCTCCCTCTGGAGTTGTTGGGGAGATAAGAAATAATATAGAAGTAAAACGTTCAGCACTGTGTTTATTACACAGTGGTTAGCTAATAAATAATGGCAATTATTCTAGTTTTGGTTTCGGTAATGTGTAGCCTTTGAACTTTGTAGTGAATTCGCAGTTTTAATTCTATACCATGCAACACATCTGAGATGTACACATGTTGCTGAATAAGTAATCTCTTTGTGTCTGTTTTCAGAAATGCTTAAACCAGCTATTATCGACCCAGAAAGTGGCTCAGCAGGTTAATGGGAAAATGCAGCTCTGTGAGCAATCCCAATGCATTTGGAAAGGTATGGGCCAAAGATTTTGTTTGTCCTTCTTTCCTACCCTCCTCTCTCCCTGCCTCCTTCATTTCTTCCTTATCTTAAAATATTTTATTTTTATATTTATTAGAACAAACTCAGTATAATTGTAAAATGTAGATAATTCTCGTGATCCTCTGTCTTAACCATCCCTACCAACACTTCCCATTTCCCAGAGGCAACCACCATTAGCTCTTCCAGCTATGCCCCCTGCTATTTACATCTATGTTCTAAATAATGTTTGTAAACTATTTTTTTTTACAATTTTAGACTTTATCACAACTTTCTAGCATAGTAAGAACTTAGCTAGCCTCCTGTTTCATTCACCTCCCTCAGTCTATTTATATTACACTTTTAAAGAGTAAAATTAGTATTTAACATTTACATCGTTACTATAAAACTATTATTTCCTGTCAAGCCAAATAGTGTACTATAACTATGCCTCTTTTCTAGTATAACCTTTTTTTCCTAGACTTAAAAAGTTGCTTTATATTTTCATTTATTAGATACCTGTGAAATTATGACTGTTTTCCCTAAATGCTCCCATGTTTTGTTCCACAGCCAGCAATAACATTTTCCACGTACCTACCCACATCAGTTCTTGTTTTCCATGGTGGCCTCCTACCCAGAGCCTGCTGACCACGCTGCTCTCTTGGCCAGTCCCACAGTTGTGATTCTGGGACTTCTCTTCTCTGATGTTAGATCTGCTATTTCTGGGCAGCCATGTTGTGCTCTTTCTGGGTTTGCTGGTCTGAAACATAGTTGTGTCTGGGACTTCTCTTCTCTGATGTTAGATCTGCTATTTCTGGGCAGCCATGTTGTGCTCTTTCTGGGTTTGCTGGTCTGAAAGTGTGCTTACTCTACTTTTACACTTGATTCATAGTTTGGCTGGCTACAGATTCTAGTTTCACTCAGAATTTTATGAAAAGAGGTATTGCTTTATTGTTTTCTGGCGTCCACTGTTGCTGCTGAGAAGTTATATGATGTTGTGACTTCCTGTCCTTTGTATGCCACCTGCTTTTTCTCTCTGAATGCACATAGAAAAATATCTTATCATTAGTGTTTTAAAATTTCATGATGATAAAGCTTCGTGCAGAATAAAAAAAAAACAACCTCATTTTAACAGACAAGCACACTGGTAGATCTTTTCAGTCTTGGAGACCTATGTCTTTTAATTCTTGGAAAGTTTCTTGAAATATTCTTTAGTAATTTCTTCACCTTTGTTTCTTTTTCCTTTCTTTCTGAAATGTTGACCATAACTGTTGGTCCTTCTGGATTAATTCTCTTATTTTTTTTCTATTTTATTTTTCATCTCACATTTTCTTCTACTTTGTTGGTGGTTACCTCATTCTGTCCACCAGCCTTGCGATTAAATTTTTTATTTTGGCTATCCTAGTTTTAATTTTAAAGTTTCTTAGACACTGTCAGGCCTCTCTTTCTCTCTCTTTCGCTCTCTCTCCCTCCCCTATACCCCTTCCTCCCTCCCTCCCTTTCTTCCTTCCTTCCTTCCTTCCTTTTTTCTCTCTTTCTCTCTTTCCAGCGTCCTGTTCATGCTTCATGTATATACTATTTTCTCTTATTTCTCTGAAAAAAGTTCACATACAGTTTTGGAAGAATTGCTCTTCTTCCTGAATTGTCTTTCTTTGCTTAGCTCCTCCCACAGTAGTTTTGGTTTCCCTCTTTCAGAGTGAAGAAAGCTTCAGTGAAGCTTCCTGAAATGTGTGGTGTTCTGGAAATAAAGAGCTGTGACCTACCAAATTCACTATGACAATTTTCACTCTATCTGTTTTTGCTGGTGCTCTTGAGTTAAGAGGTTGTCACTTTTTTTGGTTTATTCAGGGAGTAAACATCTGGTTTCTTTTGACATGTGCACATGTGTGTATGTACAGGGTGTTTGTGCGTGTGTGTGTGTGAACTTGACAGTCTTATAACCAAACTCGTCTCATTCTAAACCTTCCCTGTGCCTCTGAGCCCTGACACCTTGTGGGGTTTCTGCAAGACAAATCAGCTTGCTTCTCTTCACCATGCCCCCTCTATAGGAACTTGAGGGTCATTTCTTATGTTCCTCCTGGTCAGTTATCAAACCTTTATCAATTTTGCAGAAAATTACTGTAATGTCTTCTTACTGCTATTTCACTCCCATACTCTTTGTTCTTATATCTTCACATCTTAAAAAAGTCATGTGCTGTCATTCTAGTGAGGTTGAAAATAGGAGGCAGAGGAAATAAACTTATGTGGCCATCCTTCTGATTTGACTTGCAAGTCTGTTGCTCTGCTTTAGATCGATGACTCTGGTGGCAGCACTGAGGAAGATTTGAAGGGGCGGGCTGTTGGAAGCAGAGTCTAATTGAAAGGAATGTTCTGTGAAGGGCTCTGTTCTTAATTTTTTTAAGGGGATTTAAAGTGTGAAACAGATTCCACATAAGCCAGGTAACTACTCTTAGGCAAGTGGATCACTGGGACAAATTTTATCCAGGGGCTGTGCATATAAAGTATTTCTTCATGCCTCAGCCATATTTGCTAAGACTCTGAAACCTCACAGTAGGCACCTCCTGTGACTTGTAAGTATACCTATCGGGGCCAAAGCTGGTAGAAATCTTTCGGTGGTGATGTCATGTGTGCATCAGGGCGACTCTGCAGCCATGCAGTGGGGAGATATTGCTACTGTGGCAGTTTCTAGAAGGTCCTCCTTCCATGCTGCATTTAGTGCTCCCAAAGTCAAATTTACCCTGCATCCCACGTGTTCTCCTTCCTACTTCCTCTTTCCATCTTGGAAGTCTTTGTGTCATTCATGAGATTGTTATCATGGTTGGAAAATAATTGATTAGGAGCCTAGCTCTGTGAGAGAAACTTAAAAGAACTAGTGGTTCAACTCATAAATGCCAAGGAAACTTGCCTGTTAAATTTCCCTCTGGAAATTTGTGCATGTGTATTTTTCATGCCTCTGTTTCCCAGCAGTATAAAAGGGACAAAAGCAGAGTTAGATGCATAAAAATAGGCACAAAAAGTTTAAGGCCTGCTGGATATTCTTTTGGGAGGTTTGGGAATGTACAGTTGGATGAATGAGTGAAACTTATCCTTTACTTCTTTATTCTTAGAGTTATAATTTCTTAAAGGCAAAATAAAATATCTGGGGACACGTCTTACCTTAGCTCTCCCATTTCTTCTGATCTGATCAGCAACAAGTTCGTGTTTCTGTAACATGCTGAAGATTTGATGTGGAATAGAAATTGTATATTCTACAAAGGCAGAAAGAATGTACCTGTATTATTTTGTTATCCTAGGAGATATATCTATCTCTATGTATCTATGTATTTATCTATCTGTCTACAATCTATCCATCCATCCATCCTATTTTTTAGAGAAGTTTTGAGTTCACAGCAAAATTGAACAGAAAATACAGAGAGTGCTCCTATAACCCTGCCCCAACACATGCACAACTTCCCCCACTACCAACATCCCACACTAGAATAGTACATTTGTTATCATCCATGAACGTACATTGACACACTGTTATCACCCAAAGTCCATAGTTTACATTAGGGTTCACTCTTGGTGTTGGGTATTCTATGGATTTTGAAAAATGTGTAATGACACATAGCCACTGTTATAACAGCACGTAGAGTAGTTTCACTGTTCTAAAATTCCTTTGTACTTCCCGTATTCATGTCTCCCTCCTCCTCTAACCCTGGCAAACTTTTCGCTGTATCAATAGTTTTGCCTTTCCTAGAATGTCATTTAGTTGGAATCATACAGTGTGTAGCCTTTTCAGATTGGCTTCTTTCATTTAGTAATATGCGTTTAAGTGTCCTCCATGTCTTCTCATGGCTTCATAGCTCATTTCTTTTTAGCGCTAAATGATTTTCTATTGTCTGGATGTACCACAGTTTATTTATCCATTCACCTATTCAAAGATATCTTGGTTGCTTCCAAGTTTTGGCAATTACAAATAAAGCTGCTATAAACATCTGTGTGAAGGTTTCTCTGTGGACATAAGCTTTCTACTCACTTGGGTAAATACCAAGGAGTGCGTTTTCTGGATTGTATGATAAGAGCGTATTTAGTTTCATATGAAACCTCCAAACTGTCTTCCAAAGTGGCTGTACCATTTTGCATTCCCACCAGCAATGAATGAAAGCTCCTGTTGTTCCACATCCTTGCCAGAATTTGGTGTTTGTCAGTGTTTTGGATTTTGGCCATTCTAACAGATGTGCAGTGGTGTCTCATTATTGTTTTAACTTGCAATTCTCTAATGAAATATGATGTTGAACACATTTTCTTATGCTTATTTGCCATCTTCTTTGGTGAGGTGTCCAGATCTTTTTCCCATTTTTAAATTGAGTTTTTTGTTTTCTTATTGTTGAGGTTTAAGAGTTTCTTTGTATGTTTTGGATAACAGTCCTTTATCACATATGTCTTTTGCAAATATTTTTTCTCAGTCTGTGGTTTATCTTCTCATTCTTTAGATATGTCTTTTGCAGAGCAGAAGTTTCTAATTTTAATGAAGTCCAGCATATCAGTGATTTCTTTCATGGATCATGCTTTTGGTGTTGTATTTAAAAAGTCACTGCCAGGGAATTCCCTGGCGGTCCAGTGAATTAGGACTTGGTGCTTTCACTGCCATGGGCCCAGGTTCAATCCCTGGTCGGGGAACTAAGATTCTGTGAGCTGTGTGGTGTGGCCAAAAAAAAAAAAAAAAAAAAAAAGTCACTGCCCAAACCAAGGACATCTAGATTTTCTCCTGTGTTATTTTCTAGGAGTCTTATAGCTTTGTGTTTTACTTTTAGGTCCACGATCCATTGTGAGTTAATTTTTGAGAAGGGTATAAGGTCTGTGTTTAGATACATTTTTTAAAATTGAAGTATAGTTGATTTACAACATTGTGTTAGTTTCAGGTGTACAGCAAAGTGATTTGATTATTTTTTCTTTCCAGATTGCGTGTGGATGTCCAGTTGTCCCAACACCATTTGTTGAGAAAACTAACTTTTCTCCATTATATTGCCTCTGCTCCTTTGTCAAAGATCCATTGACTGTATTTGTGGGGCTTAATTTCTGGGCTCTCTATTCTGTTCCATTGATCTATTTGTCTGTTCTTTTGCCAATACTACACTGTCTTGATTACTGTAGCTTTTTAGTGAGTCTTAAAGTCAGATAGTGTAGGTCCTTCAGCTTGGTTCTTCTCCTTCAATATTGTGTTGACTTTTCTCCAGCTTTAAAATCAGCTTGTCAGTGTCCACAAAATAACTTGTTGGGATTTTAACTGGTATAGCACTGAATCTATAAATCAAGGTGGAAAGAGCTAACATGTTAATAATACCGAGTCTTTTTATCCATGTACATGGAATATGTCTTCGTTTATTTAGCTTTTCTTCGATTAGAGTTTTGTAGTTTTCCTCATATAGATCTTGTACATATTTTGTTAGATTTATACCTAAGTTTTTCATTTTTGAGGTACTTATATAAATGGTATTGTGCTTTTAATTTTAAATTCCAATTGCTGATTGCTGGTATATAAGAAAGCAGTTGACTTTTGTATATTAATCTTATATCTTTCTATAATCACTCATTAGTTCCAGGAGTTTTTTGTTGATTCTTTGGGTATTGCTTTTTTTCTTTTTTTAATATAGAACATTATGTTAGCTTCAGGTGTGCAATGTAATGATATATTTGTATATATTGCAAAATGATCACCACAATAAGTTCAGTTTACAACTGTCGTCAGATATAGTTACAGAATTGTTTTCTTGTGTTGAGAACTTTTAAGATCTACTTTTTAAGCAACTTTCAAAGATGCCATACATGCTGTACATTAAATTCTCACGACTTATTTATTTTGTAACTGGAAGTTTGTACTTGATTTTTTTTTGAACCTTTATCAGCAGTGCTTGAGTATGTATTTCTAGTAACCTTGTAGTTCTACCCACAACTGCAGGTTTTCATAGTTAACGTTGCAACTATGAGTAACAATCTGGCTTCTTGGTATAGCATTGTGAAGCTCTCATTCTTTTATTAGAAACCATGTGGTCGTAGGACCACAAGTTACCTGGGTGGGGCTCATTTCCTGTTGATCACGTCATTCTCAGTTTGATTACAAACCAAGTGGTTGGAAAGATGAAAAGACAGTGGCTTGTGGTTTAGACTTAGTGGGGTCGTTTGATGAGAAGTAAAACTGAGCACAAGATAGAACCTTGAATTCAGATAGTCATGGGTAACACTAGCCAAAGGTAACTCTGTGTGCTCTGGTACAGAAACAGTGAGAGAAAGAGCCAAAATCAATGACTCAACAGTCTTATTGACACAGACTCAGAGTAGGGCTTAGGTCTATTAGATAATTATTGATGTTATAGATACATGGATATGTGAACATTACTTTGGTTTTAAAATCTCAAGTGACAGAATATTCAAAGCATGATGTAGTGTCTCTGTGTGCTCCCCACAAAATCTGTCATTACATTTAGGGCTGGTATTCATGTGCTTTTTATTAGAAAATGTCATTGAATATTTTTTAAAAAATTGTTTAAATTAATACTGAAGTCTTTTTCTTCCTTTCCTCCCCCTGCAACTTATAATTCAATTTTATCATGATGACCACTTTGTTTTTCACCCACTTATCTCTTAATACTTGCAAGGATAAAGATTTTGTTTTCAGGATTGTAGTGTAGAACTGTTCATTTCTTGTAGGCTGCAGTGATGGAATCAGAGATGAATACTTCCACATTCAAAGGTTCAGTGATATAAACTATTCCATACTCCAACCAGAGGTGAAGATTCATCTTACCGCTCTT
>NW_006797357.1:1113318-1158846 GCF_000442215.2 Lipotes vexillifer
TTGTAAGTTATTGCTTAGATCATGAATTGAAAAGCTGAAATGACAAAATGTATTCTGTGCTCTGGCATAAACTTGAAATTTTATTCTGGAAGAGCCAGATGGCCTTGTGCTTCATGCTTAAATGGTGTACCATCCAAATATGGTTAATATAGTGGTTTTTTCATTGTGGAATTTTCATGTTCAGGAATGGGTATTGTTGGTCTTGGTGAGGCACAAGAGCTACACATTACGTTTTACTGTATTAGAATGAAGTGTATACTACCAAACGTAAAATAGATAGCAAGTGGGAAGCAGCCGCAGAGCACAGGGAGATCAGCTAGGTGGTTTGTGACCACCTAGAGGGGTGGGATAGGGAGGGTGGGAGGGAGGGAGACGCAAGAGGGAAGAGATATGGGAATATATGTATATGTATAACTGGTTCACTTTGTTATAAAGCAGAAACTAACACGCCATTGTGAAGCAATTATAGTCCAATAAAGATGTTAAAAAGAAAAGAATGAAGTGTATAAATGGTGGCCTGTTCTTATTCTTATATTTTATTTATTTATTTATTTATTTACACTCACAACTTTTATTTTTTATTAAAAAATTTTTTTATTGGAATATAGTTGATTTACAATGTTGTGTTAGTTTCAGGTGTAGAGCAAAGTGAATCTGTTATACATATACATATATCCATTCTTTTTGCTTATATTTTAAACATGGGTAAATCTTGTCAAACAACCACATTGGCGCTTTGTCTCTGGCTTCTTCTTATGTCACTAGCTTGTGATCTAGTTGGGAAGATGGGACTAACCCACATTGACCTGCTACCAACATGTCAATGTAGGGTATAAATAATAAATTGTGGGGTTTAAGGAGTTATAAGGACTGTAAGTAGTTTGCTGATCTTTGGATTTGTTCAGAAAGGCTTTGTGGAGACATTCAGACTTGAGATGGATCTTAGAAGATGAGTAGGACTTGGGGGAGTGGAAGAGAGAAGATAGAGCATCTTCAGTGGTGTTAGCAGCATGAACAAAGGCAGGATGTTGGTAATTCATGGTAATTAATGGCCATGAAGAGGATACACTGGGGACTGGTGAATAGGAGGTGGATGCAGATTATGGATATATTTCAAATCCTGATGTAGATTTTTAAATTTGTTGTGGGAATTCTCAACTAGGAGAAATATCAAAGGAAAATTCATGGCAGAGTATGCAGAATGCATTTAGCAGGAGAGCTACCAAAAAGTAAGGGACTGTTTTCTCTCCATGAGGAAAACCATATGGGAAGAGGGACAAGTTTAAGCTTTTTCCACGTTTAGAAGCAGGGGAAGGATGGTGTCACTGAGAAGACAAGTTAGCAGGAGAAGTCATGAGAGGAGGGAAGATTATTCTTGCAATATTACACTTGAGGAGACAGTGAGATATACAAGAGTTTCTGGCAGGTTATTAGAAATGAGGTTTGTAGCTGAAAGAGGGGAAAGCCTAGAGTGTAGGTCAGATGAGTATGATTGAAGCTGAGAGCCCTGGTGAGCTCTCCTGGTGAGGGAGAAAGGAGCAGAGGGAAGATGTCTCCTTCTGGGGAGCATTCACAGAGAGGAATGAGCAGGAAAAAGCAAAATCATTAAAAGGAACAGTTTTCCTACCATTCTCCTCCTATACCTCCTCCTCTAAGAGAATTTATTGCCATGACTAATGAAAATTGAAGAATTCATTTCAAGAGATGTTTAAAAAGCACAACACTCATGTTAAAAAAAAAGCAAACAAAAACCTTTTGTCCCTACTTCCCCTTCAGGCCATAACCCCTTTTGTGTCCTCCCTTTGACAGCAAAACTTGTCAAAAGATGTCTATATTCACAATTTCTTATTTCTCTCCCCATTGTCTTTGAATCCGCTTTGGTCAGTTCTTAAATCTCACCATTCCATTGAAACTGCTCTTCCAAACATCACCCAAAACTCTTCATTGCTAAATCCAGCAATCGCTTCTTGGAGCTCATTTACTTAACTCTATCAGCCACATTGGAGACAGTTGGTCACTCCCTCCTGCTTGAGATCCCACTGTCTTGGTTTGCCTCCTAGCTTTCTGTTCACTCTTTCTTAGTCTTTTTTTTGCTGGTTTCTCTTCCTCTTCTCTCTCTCTGCCTCCTAAATTTTGGAATGCACCAAGTCTCATTCCTTGGACATCTTTTCTTTTTGACTTCTATTCTATTTTAGTTGATCTATTGGCTTTCTGGCTATATCTCCTTGTATTATGTTTTTAGTTGTAGCTCTAGGGATTGCAATGCAATCTAAACTTTCTCAGTCTACTTAGAACTACTGTTGCATATTTCACACAATATGTAAAAATCTTGCAGTCACATGTGTCTCCCCAGCCCCCAACGTTTTTGGGAGAGTTACTTTAGTTGTCTATGTTTTAACTCTACATGCATTGAAAACTCCACCATCGTTAAGTTTTACTTTAAAAAGCCATATGTATTTGTGTTTTAAATTTTTTTTTTTTTTTTTTGCGGTCCGCGGGCCTCTCACTGTCGTGGCCTCTCCCGTTGCGGAGAACAGGCCCCGGACGCGCAGGCTCAGCGGCCATGGCTCACGGGCCCAGCCGCTCCGCGGCAATGTGGGATCTTCCCAGACCGGGGCACGAACCCACATCCCCTGCATTGGCAGGCGGACTCCCAACCACTGCGCCACCAGGGAAGCCCTGTGTTTTAAATATTTTAAGAGAGAAAAAATTGTCCTTTATATTTACCCAAATATTTACCAATTACAACATTCTCCTTCATTCCTGAAGATCCAAACTTCCCTCTTAGGGCTTCCCTGGTGGCGCACTGGTTGGGAGTCCACCTGCCGATGCAGGGGATGCGGGTTCGTGCCCTGGTCCGGGAGGATCCCACATGCCACGGAGCGGCTGCGCCCATGAGCCATGGCTGCAGGGCCTGCGCATCCGGAGCCTGTGCTCCGCAACGGGAGAGGCCACAACAGTGAGAGGCCCGCGTAATGCAAAAAAACAAAAACAAAAAACAAATTTCCCTCTTATATAATTTCCTTTCAGTCAAAAGCTTCTGTTAGTATTTCTTGCAGATCAGGTCTGTTGGTAAAGACTTCTCTTACCCTTATCATGATATTTTTGCTTGATGTAGAATTCTGGGTCGTCAGATGTAGTTTTTCAGCCCTTTAAAGATGTTCCACTGACTTCTGGCCTCTATGGTTTCTGGTGAGAACTCATTTGAAACCTTGCTCTCTTGCTTCCAAGACCTGACTCCAATTACACATATGTTAGATCTGTGGATATTACCCCCAAATCCCTGAGGTTCTGTCCATTTCTTTAACATTTTTTTCCCCTCCATGTTCTTTATTTTTTGTTTTATTTAACTAATTTATTTTTTTTTAACGTTTTTATTGGAGTATAACTGCTTTACAATGGTGTGTTAGTTTCTGCTTTGTAACAAAGTGAATCAGTTATACATATACATATCTCCCCATATCTCCTCCCTCTTGCATCTCCCTCCCACCCTCCCTATCCCACCCCTCTAGGCGGTCACAGAGCACCGAGCTGACCTCCCTGTGCTATGTGGCTGCTTCCCACTAGCTATATCTATTGTACATTTCCTCCATGTCCTTTAGTTTGGATAATTTGAGTTTTCCCTGCACTTACACGATTTGGGGTTAGGCTGAGATGTGTGTGGGTTTATACACTCACAATTAGAGAATGCCTTTCTGTGGCTCCCCTCCCATCCCTCCCAGGCTTTCTCCTCACACTTTGGCCACTTGAGGCCCCTTTCTCTGGTTTCTTTGACTAGCGGCATGGTGGGCTTTCTATCAGAGTTTGAGCTGCTGGTGTTACTCCATGATTGGGGCCCACCCTCAGGGTAAAGTCGTGTGAAGAAAAAAATGGAAAACTCACCCCTGGGCCGGTTGCTTCTCCAAGTTTTCACTCCCTTACTTGGTTTACCTGCTTTTGCTGATTTTCCAGAGTTCTCAGGTATTTGTTTTTTGAATTTTGTTCAGAGTTTGTAGCTTGCATCAGTGGGAAGGATGAGTTATAGGGGATTAGACTGCTCTAGTGAAACTGGTGTGCTTCATAGTTTTGTACTGATATGTGTCAATCAGGATAGGAGTTTCTGTCTTATAAGAAATAAGATAGGGTACAGCTTAGTATGTGGTCATACAAATATGGTTTCTCTGAGCAGTCATATGATTTTTATAGCGTAAGATAGAGAATACTACTAAGAACTTCTGGATATCATAAATAAGCCAGAGATCACCTCTTCTAGATATACTGTAATTGGGTTGCCTTTTGATTAGCAATGATGGTGTCATCTCCCATATGTATATTCTAGGTCCGAGGATGTCTCCATAAGAATTACATGCTTTTAAATTTTAATGATCTGTTAGATGAAATCCATTTATATTTATAATGGTAGATGAAACTGCCAAGTTTTCTAAATGCCTCTAAATAAGTATATAAGAGCATAAATGGTAAGTGTTATTGCTTATTACACTGTGTATCTTGATACAAGGTTCTATTCCAGCTTTCATTTTTGAACTTCTCATGGTCTGCTTGGGTCCATGATTCTGTTTTCCAGCTGACCATAGGGAAGTTATCAATCTTTCCCCTCTACCTATAAATAAAGTTATTTGAAAATATTGTAATTTGGCTGTATAATCACCCTAATTTGAAATGCCTTTCTTATAGATCTGAATATCCTAGACTGGAATTTGCAAAATCTTGTTGCTATAGCCCTTGGATCTTCTGTATACATCTGGAATGGGGATAATCACAATAGGATTGAAAATATAGACTTAAGTGTCACTTGTAACTATATATCTTCTGTGTCCTGGACAAAAGAGGGAACCTGCCTGGCAGTTGGCACCAGCGAGGGAGAAGTGCAAGTACTGGACAGCTTTTTCTTTCTCATAATGTGTTCTGTATAGTTGCTAGATAACTAAGATTGACTTTTAATAACAGCTTATTATAAAATAAAGAAACTATAGTAGATGTGGTACTTGAAGCTATGAGGAGTAAGAGGATATACCATTTTGGGTCTTTTCTGAATGGTGTTTAATGAGGATGTAGGGATACTCTGCTTAGTTTTTTTCTCACAAGCTTTCTTTCTGTCACATTTCCCCCCCACCCATTCTTTCTCTCGGACTAAAGTTGGACTTATGAGATCCCCAGTTTTAGGACTTTGGAGAGAAGAAAACAACCTTCCAGACTTCCTTTCTCACCTTAAGCCATGATCAGGAGTAGAGTTACTTAAAATGAGTAAATTTTTTTTCTAATAGGCTCTCTGAAATGGGAGCTTATCAAGTTTCCATCAATCTATCTAATTTCTCATGTACCATTATTGTTATTGCTGTTTATTAGCAATAGTGTAAACAATATTGCTCAGGTGTTCAACGACTTTGGAGGGCCACAGATGGCTCTACTGTTTTCTCATCTCTGTAATGATACTGGATACTATGAGGGTTATGTCATGGTTTCTTCTTATGCCAAAGTTCTCATTCCTAATATGGGTCAGAATATCATTTATAGCTGATAGAAAAGGAGTCTCTTAGCAGTAAACAGAATTCCTGACTTTACAAAGTGTCTAGGCACCCAAATTTTATTTGTTGATAACTATAGGTGAATTTCCAGGTTTGGAATTCCCACAGTTTGAAGGAACTAGAAGTGTCATAGTGATTCTCAACCCTTTGCAGCCCATTGACTTCACCTGGAGAACTTTAAAATAAATGCCATATCCCCAGGCTCTTACTCCCATCATTAAATCAGAATGGCTAGCACCCATAGCCTGCTCCCTCAATGATCTTAATATGCAGACAGCATTGAAAACTGCTGACTAGGGTTAGAGGTGCCAAACTTTCACTTAGCGTAAGGACTGGCTATATCAATACTAGTTGGCTATCAGGCCTTTGAGAAGACCGTGGGTTGTGAAAATGCTACATAACCGTGCTTGTTCATTTTTTTCAGTTATGGGATGTGGTCACTAAGAAGCGACAGAGAAATATGCTTGGTCATTTGTCAGTAGTTGGGGCTCTAAGCTGGAATAACTACATCCTTAGCAGGTGAGCAGTGTCTTACTGGAACCAATTATATTTGCATCACCAATTGACTATGGGTGCTGAGTGAACAGAACTACAATATTTAAAACCAAAACCAAAGTAAAACAAAGCAGACATGATTAGTAACAGTTATGATCCTACCTGTCAGGTATTCAGACCTGGTGCTATAAGCGGTCCAGTGGCCGCGTGTACCATGGTGCCTCTGTGCCTAAAGCATGTACTCATATTGAGATGTGACGTTCAGGATTCATTGGATTGTTCAGATAAAATGTAAAACTCTGCTTAAGCAAAAAGTTTCTCTGTACCAAGTAATACCTACTAGAGGGATATTTTGTTGAAATGGGTATTTATTGATATCAGTATCACTAATTTGGAATATGTTAAGCTTTCTGGGGGGCACATTTCCAATTCACAGACCCACAGAGGTTAGAGCTGGAAGGAACCTCATAGATTAACCAGTTCAGTGACTCTCAGACTTGAGAGTGTGTCGAATCCCTGGAGGGCTCCTCAAAACCCAGATTGCTGCTCTCACTCTGGGAATTTCTGATTCAGTAGGTCTGAGGTGTGCGGATAATATGCATTTCTAATTTCCCAAGTGATGCTGACACTTTATCACTTTTGAGAACTACTGATTTAGTCATCTAACTGCTTCTTTTTGACCTGGAAAGTTAAGCAACTTGTCCCCGTGAGCCTACATAATTGGTCTAAATACGTATTTAATAACAGTCATTCATCTTCATACTGTATTTCTTAAAGTAGATTTAAATTTAAATAAAATTTGAAATCTTTTACAATTTCTTTAAGTAAAGAAATGCACAGATGTAAATTTGATATTTTAATACCTTGTGATTATAGGCCAGACTTAAAACTACTGAAGCAAATTGCTCTTATATAGACCTAAATATTTACCCTGTGGAGTTGTTGTAGTCAGGTCAATTCTATACTCGAGTTCCTTTTACAATCTGTTTACATTGCTTAAGTTTAGTTTCATTATCCATGAGGAACATGAACAAACACTTTCTTATAATCATAGCAGCTAACATTTTAGAATACTCTGTGCCAGGCAATGTGCTAGCTCTTTAGGTGTGTAATCACATTTTAATCCCTGCAATGACATTATAAATTGGTTTATATCCCCCCACCCTCTTTTTCTGAGGAGTAAACTGAGACACCAGCCTGAGGTCACATGGTTAACATAAGGGGAAGAGTCAGGCTTCGAACCAGGTGGTCTGGCCACAGAGTCCATACTGTTCATCAAAATGCTATCTGGGCTGTGCCTAAGTAGTTTTTAAAAATCTGATACTGCACTTTGAGAAACTTCAGAAATAATTGTAGGCAATTATTTACTTTCTCCTTGGAGAAAACTAGTCCAGAAAGAGTTCATTATCTTTGTGAGACAGGACCTTTATCATCATTTGGATCCAAATCACTGAGAGTGGAGACATTATCCAGTGATTTTTGAATCATATTGCAGTTTGCTGTAACATTCAGATAGTTTTATATTCTTTTTAGATATTAGTAGCATGAGCAAACTAATAGTAGATCTGTAGATTAATAGAAAAAGGAAATAATACATTTTTATGTCTAACACATATATCATACACATATGCCATTTCATTGAGATAATATGAAATACTCTGAATTCCAGAGAAGTAATATTTCCTGGGTTCAGTACGTAAACTACTATCTGGGAAAATATGATAATCTTCTAAATTTATTTTTTCCATGCCTGCATTAAAGCCATTAAAGTTAAAGCCATTAACTTTAAAGCATCATATTAAAGCCATTAGAGTTATCTATCAAAATATATCTTTTAAATATCCAGTTTTGAAACTCTGCCAAGCAAATCTATTTCACTTGTGGGAAGAATCACCCAGGCAGAATACTCCATCCTTATTAACTCAAGAAATGTCTGTATTTTGAATCTGTCCTAAGGGGTCTTTCAGAAGTTTGCACAATACTTTCTTTCATGTTATGCTTATGCAGTGTTAGGGCTCAAGTTTTCTGTCCTAAACCTGCCCCTTTACCTCTGCGCAGTGGGTCGAGACTGGGCCGTGTTTATCATCACGATGTCCGGGTAGCCCAGCACCATGTTGGAACTCTTCACCACAAGCAAGCTGTGTGTGCCCTGAAGTGGTCGCCGGGTGGCAGGCTGCTTTCCAGTGGCTGTAGTGACGGACTGCTGACTATATGGCCCCATGATCCAGGTGTGAATGCACAGGGTCACCCACTAAACGTCATACCCCAACCTACAGCAGTCAAGGTAATAAATCCAACAGTTTGGAAAGGTGTGCTTGGGCTGGAGGTTAGTTAAGCATGGGGCATCTGGTGTAAAGTTAGTTAAAATATAGTTTTGCTGAAGTGACAAGACAAAAGATCTGCAGAGAGCTCTTTCCTTCCTGGAAAGAGCTGCTTACATTCTTAGATGTCTTATCAGAAATATATTGAATTGAACTAAGAGTTTCTGGAAACCTGGGCAAGCCAAGCCTTGTGGCAGCTACTACCTGGGGAATCATAAGAACAGTCACTAGTGTAAATACTTTCACACTCACCACCAACTAGCCAACTAGTATAGCAGGAGCAGCAGCAGACTCAGAGGTTGACGTCTGTGTGATTTCTCTCATGATGGAGATTCTAGTTATGCCAAAACAGCTTGTTTATAGTAAAAGCTAATTGGAAGTAGGGTATTGAAGAAAATGATTGCTAATAAACATAAAGATACTCTCTAAAAACCATAAAAATATTCTATGATGAAACCGGGGTCCATGGGCTCAGGAGAATTTCTCAGCCTCTTCAAATTGAATGCAAAATTTTGTGTTTACTGAAATAGCCCTCTTATCCAGCCCAGTCAGGGGTGTAGCTGAATGGTTATTTAAAAAAGACTACTAAGGTAGGTAACCATAAGATATGATACATATATATTGCAAATATTTTATTTCAACTGAAAATTAAATTGTACATTTATTCACAATACAAGGTCAAGGTCTTTACTTTGAAGGTAGGTTGACTGATTAGAGTTCTTCATTGTCTTTCTTGTACGAACTGCAACCATATTTCATTGTTTACGTTTTCTATTTATGGTATTTATTCTGGTTGTCTATTGTTATGTAACAAATTACCCTAAAACCTAGTGGCTTAACACAACGATTATTTTATTATCTCTTATGGTTTCTGGGGGTCAGACTTTGGGAAGGGCTCTTCTCAGCAGTTCTGGCTCAGGGTCTCTCATGGGGTTGTAGTCAGACAGTGACTGAAGCTAAAAGTGCTGGGAGCTGGTGCAGCTGTTGGCTGGCTAGTCATCCTTCCCTCTTCATGTGGTCTCAGAGCTTCTCCACATTGGGTCACTTTGGGCTTCCTCACAACATGGCAGTCTTAAGAGAGTTGGACTTTGTGGCTCAGGGCAACAGGGACAGTGCTTCAGAGAACAAGGTGAAAGTGGCATCACCTTTTATAACTAATTCCACAAGTCACGCAGTGACACTGTTGGTGCATTCTGTTGTTTGTAAGCCAGTCACAAGCCCTCCCAGATTCAAAGGGAGGAGAATGAGATTCCACATATTGATGGAGGATGTCGGAACAGGGTATGTGGGATGGGAGATTAATTTTTAACTCCAATTAAGCTTAAACTCAGGATGAGATTAATGTACTCATTTGATGCTGGTGTTATAAAAAGTTACAACTATTTGGAAACCTATATCAGTATTTCTGAAGCTTGGAACTTACCTAAAAAAATAATATATCAGAAACAAAAGACATATGCCAGAATGTATTTATTATAGTGTTCTTTTTTTTAATTTTTAAATTTTATTTATTTTTTGTACAGCAGTTTCTTATTAGTCATCAATTTTATACACATCAGTGTATACATGTCAATCCCAATCTCCCAATTCATCACACCACCACAACCACCCCCCACTTTCCCTGCTTGGTGTCCATACGTTTGTTCTCTACATCTGTGTCTCTATTTCTGCCCTGCAAACCGGTTCACCTGTACCATTTTTCTAGGTTCCACATGTATGCGTTAATATACGATATTTGTTTTTCTCATTTTGACTTACTTCACTCTATATGACAGTCTATAGATCCATCCACGTCTCTACAAATGACCCACTTTCATTCCTTTTTATGGCTAGGTAATAGTCCATTCTATATATGTACCACATCTTCTTTATCCATTCCTCTGTCGATGGGCATTTAGGTTGCTTCCATGACCTGGCTATTGTAAAGAGTGCTGCAATGAATGTTGGGGTGCATGTGTCTTTTAGAATTATGGTTTTCTCTGGGAATATGCCCAGGAGTGGGATTGCTGGGTCATATGGTAATTCTATTTTTAGTTTTTTAAGGAACGTCCATACTGTTCTCCATAGTGGCTGTATCAATTTACTTTTCCACCAACAGTGCAAGAGGGTTCCCTTTCCTCCACACCCTCTCCAGCACTTGTTGTTTGTAGATTTTCTGATGATGGCTATTCTGACTGGTGTGAGGTGATACCTCATTGTAATTTTGATTTACATTTCTCTAATAATTAGTCATGTTGAGCAGCTTTTCATGTGCTTCTTGGCCATATGTCTTTGGAGAAATGTCTATTAGGTCTTCTGCCCATTTTTGGATAGGGTTGCTTGGTTTCTTAATATTGATCTACATGAGCAGTTTATATATTTTGGAGGTTAATCCTTTGTCCATTGATTCATTTGCAAATATCTTCTTCCATTCTGAGGGTTGTCTTTTTGTCTTGTTTGTAGTTACCTTAGCTTTGCAAAAGCTTTCAAGTTTCGTTAGGTCCCACTTGTTTATTTTTGCTTTTATTTCCATTACTCTAGGAGGTGGATCAAAAAAAATCTTGCTGTGATTTCAGAAAAGATCTTTCTGTAATTTATCTCAAAGAGTGTTCTTCCTATGTTTTCCTCTAAGAGTTTTATAGTGTCCGGTCTTACATTTAGGCCTCTAATCCATTTTGATTTTATTTTTGTGTATGGTGTTAGGGAGTGTTCTAATTTCATTCCTTTACATGTGGCTGTCCAGTTTTCCCAGCACCACTTATTGAAGAGGCTGTCCTTTCTCCATTGTATATCCTTGCCACCTTTGTCATAGCTTAGTTGACCATAGGTGTGTGGGTTTATCTCTGGGCTTTCTATTCTGTTCCATTGATCTATATATCTGTTTTTGTGCCAGTACCATAATGTCTTCATTACTGTAGCTTTGTAGTATAGTCTGAAGTGAGGGAGTCTGATTCCTCCAGCTCCGTTTTTTTCCCTCAAGACTGTTTTGGCAATTCGGGGTCTTTTGTGCCTTCATACAATTTTTTTTTTCCCATACAAATTTTAAGATTTTTTTGTTCTAGTTCTGTAAAAAATGACACTGGTAATTTCATAGGGATTGCATTGACTCTGTAGATTGCTTTGGGTAGTAGAGTCTTTTTCACAATATTGATTCTTCCAATCCAAGAACATGGTATATCTCTCCATCTGTTTGTATCATCTTTAATTTCTTTCATCAGTGTCTTATAGTTTTCTGCATACAGGTCTTTTTTCTCCTTAGGTACGTTTATTCCTAGTTATTTTATTCTTTTTGTTGCAATGGTAAATGGGAGTGTTTCCTTAATTTCTCTTTCAGATATTTCATCGTTAGTGTAGAGGAATGCAAGAGATTTCTGTGCATTAATTTTGTATCCTGATACTTTACCAAATTCATTGATTAGCTCTAGTAGTTTTCTGGTGGCATCTTTAGGATTCTCTATGTATAGTATCATGTCATCTGCAAACACTGACCGCTTTACTTCTTCTTTTCCGATTTGTATTCCTTTTATTTCTTTTTTTTCTCTGATTGCTGTGGCTCTGATTGCTGTTCCAAAACTATGTTGAATAATAGTGGCAAGAGTGGACAACCTTGTCTTGTTCCTGATCTTAGAGGAAATGCTTTCAGTTTTTCACCAGTGAGAATGATGTTTGCTGTGGGTTTTTCATATATGGTCTTTATTATGTTGAGGTAGGTTCCCTCTGTGCCCAGTTTCTGGAGAGTTTTTGTCATAAATGTGTGTTGAATTTTGTCAAAAGCTTTTTATGCATCTATTGGGATGAGCATATGGTTTTTATTCTTCAATTTGTTAATATGGTGTACCACATTGATTTTTTTTTTTATAAATAATACACAATGTATTTATTTATTTATTTATTTATGGCTGTGTTGGGTCTTCATTTCTGTGCATGGGCTTTCTCTAGTTGTGGCAAGTGGGGGTCACTCTTCATCGCGGCGCGCAGGCCTCTCACTATCGCGGCCTCTGTTGTTGCGGAGCACAGGCTCCAGACGCGCAGGCTCAGTAATTGTGGCTCACGGGCCCAGTTGCTCCATGGCATGTGGGATCTTCCCAGACCAGGGCTCGAACCCATGTCGTCTGCATTGGCAGGCAGATTCTCAACCACTGTGCCACCAGGGAAGCCCTACCACATTGATTGATTTGCATATATTGAAGAATCCTTGCATCCCTGGGATAAATCCCACTTGATCATGGTGTATGATCCTTTTAGTGTGTTGTTGGATTCTGCTTGCTAGTATTTTACTGAGGATTTTTGAATCTATATTCATCAGTGATATTGGTCTGTAATTTTCTTTTTTTGTAGTATTTTTGTCTGGTTTTGGTATCAGGGTGATGGTGGCCTCATAGAATGAGTTTGGGAGTGTTCCTTCCTCTGCAATTTTTTGGAAGAGTTTGAGAAGGATGGGTGATAGTCTGATGTTTGATGGAATTCGCCTGTGAAGCCATCTGGTCCTGGACTTTTGTTTGTTGGAAGATTTTAAATCACAGTTTCAATTGCATTACTTGTGATTGTTCTGTTCATATTTTCTGTTTCTTCCTGGTTCAGTCTTGGAAGGCTATACCTTTCTAAGAATTTGTCCATTTCTTCCAGGTTGTCCATTTTATTGGCATAGTGTTCCTTGTAGTAGTCTCTTATGATGCTTTGTATTTCTGCGGTGTCCATTGTAACTTCTCCTTTTTCATTTCTAACTCTTTTGATTTGAGTCCTCTCCCTCTTTTTCGTGATGAGTCTGGCTAAAGGTTTCTCAATTTTGTTTATCTTCTCAAAGAACCATCTTTTAGTTTTATTGAACTTTGCTATTGTTTTCTTTGTTTCTATTTCATTTATTTCTGCTCTGATCTTTATGATTTCTTTCCTTCTACTAACTTTGGGTTTTGTTTGTTCTTCTTTCTCTAGTTCCTTTAGGTGTAAGGTTAGATTGTTTATTTGAGATTTTTCTTGTTTCTTGAGGTGTCCTTGTATTGCTATAAACTTGCCTCTTAGAACAGTTTTTGCTGCATCCCATAGGTTTTGGATTGTTGTATTTTTGTTGTAATTTGTCTCTAGGTATTTTTTGATTTCCTCTTTCGTCTTCAGTGATCTCTTGCTTATTTAGTAATGTATTGTTTAGCCTCCATGTGTTTGTGTTTTTTACGTTTTTTTCCCTGAATTGATTTCTAATCTCATAGCATTGTGGTTGGAAAAGATGCTTGATATGATTTCAATTTTCTTAAATTTACTGAGGCTTGATTTGTGACTCAGAATGTGATCTATCCCAGAGAATGTTCTGTGTGCACTTAAGAAGAAAGTGTAATCTGCTCTTTTTGGATGGAACGTCCTATAAATATCAATTAAATCTATCTGGTCTATTGTGTCATTTAAAGCTTGTGTTTACTTATTAATTTTCTGTCTGGGTGATCTGTCCATTGGTGTAAGTGAGGTGTTAAAGTCCCCCACTATTATTGTGTTACTGTCGATTTCCTCTTTTATAGATGTTAGCAGTTGCCTTATGTATTGAGGTGCTCCTATGTTGGGTGCGTATATATTTATAATTGTTATATCTTCTTCTTGGATTGATCCCCTGATCATTATGTTGTGTCCTTCCTTTTCTTTTGTAACATTCTTTATTTTAACGTCTATTTTATCTGATATGAGTATTGCTACTCCAGCTTTCTTTTGATTTCCATTTGTATGGAATATCTTCTTCCATCCCCTCACTTTCAGTCTGTATGTGTCCCTGGGTCTGAAGTGGGTCTCTTGTAGACAGCATATATATGGATGTTGTTTTTGTATCCATTCAGCAAGCCTGTGTCTTTTGGTTGGAGCATTTAATCCATTCATGTTTAAGGTAATTATCAATATGTATGTTCCTGTTACCATTTTCTTAATTGTTATGTGTTTGTTTTTGTAGGTCCTTTTCTTCTCTTGGGTTTCCCACTTAGAGAAGTTCCTTTAGCATTTGTTGTCGAGCTGGTTTGGTGGTGCTGAATTCTCTTAGCTTTTGCTTGTTCATAAAGCTTTTGATTTCTCCGTCAAATATGAATGAGATCCTTGATGGGTAGAGTAATCTTGGTTGTAGGTTATTCCCTTTCATCACTGTAAATATATCGTGCCATGTGCCACTCCCTTCTGGCTTGTAGAGTTTCTACTGAGAAATCAGCTGTTAACCTTATGGGAGTTCCCTTGTATGTTATTTGTCGTTTCTCCCTTGTTGCTTTCAATAATTTTTCTTTGTCTTTAATTTTTGTCAGTTTGATTACTCTGTGTCTCAGCATGTTTCCCCTTGGGTTTATGCTGCCTGGGGCTCTCTGTGCTTCCTGGACTTGGGTGGCTATTTCCTTTCCCATGTTAGGGAATTTTTGACTATAATCTCTTCAAATATTTTCTCAGGTCTTTCTCTCTCTCTTCTCTTTCTTGGATCCCTATAATGCGAATGTTGTTGCATTTAATTTTGTCCCAGAGGTCTCTTAGGCTGTCTTCATTTCTTTTCATTCTTTTCTCTGTATTCTATTCCACAGCAGTGAATTCCACCATTCTGTCTTCCAGGTCACTTATAGGTTCTTCTGTCTCAGTTATTCTGCTATTGATTCCTTATAGTGTACTTTTCATTTCAGTTATTGTATTGTTCATCTCTGTTTGTTTGTTCCTTAATTCTTATAGGTGTTTGTTCTTTAATTATTCTGGGTCTTTGTTAAACATTTCTTGAATCTTCTCGATCTTTGCCTCCATTCTTTCTCCAAGGTCCTGGATCATCTTCACTATCATTATTCTGAAAAATTTTTTCTGGTTGCCTATCTCTACTTCATTTAGTTGTTTTTCTGGGGTTTTATCTTGTTCCTTCATCTGGTACATAATCCTCTGCCTTTTCATTTTGTCTATCTTTCTGTGAATGTGGTTTCGTTCCACAGGCTGCAGAATTGTAGCTTTTCTTGCTTCTGCTGTCTGCCCTCTGGTGGATGAGACTATCTAAGAGGATTGTGCAAGATTCCTGATGGGAGGGACTGGTGGTGGGTAGAGCTGGGTGTTGCTCTGGTGGGCAGAGCTCAGTAAAACTTTAATCTGCTTGTCTGCTGATGTGTGGGGCTTGGTTCCCTCCCTGATGGTTGTTTGGCTTGAGGCAACCCAACACTGGAGCCTACCTGTCTCTTTGGTGGGGCTAATGGCCGACTCTGGCAGGGCTCCTGCCAAGAAGTACTTCCCAGAACTTCTGCTGCCAGTGTCCTTGTCCCCGTGGTGAGCCACGGCCACCCTCCACCTCTGCAGGAGACCCTCTAACACTAGCAGGTAGGTCTGGTTCAGCCTCCTCTGGGGTCACTGCTCCTTCCCCTGGGTCCCGATGTGCACACTACTTAGTGTGTGCCCTCCAAGAGTGGAGTCTCTGTGTCCCCCAGCACTGTCAAAGTCCTGCAATCAAATCCCCCTAGCCTTCAAGGTCTGGTTCTGTAGGAATTCCTCCTCCCGTTGCCAGACCTGCAGGTTGGGAAGCCTGACGTGGGGCTCACAACCTTCACTCCAGTGGGTTGGCTTCTGTGGTATAAGTGTTCTGCAGTTTGTGAGTCACCTCCGCAGCAGCTATGGGATTTGATTTTACTGTGATTGTGCCCCTCGTACCATCTCATTGTGGTTTCTCCTTTGTCTTTGGATGTGGGGTATCTTTTTGGTGAGTTCCAATGTCTTCCTATTGATGATTGTTCATCAGTTAGCTGTGATTCCAGTGCTCTTGCAAGAGGGAGTGAGCGTACATCCTTCTACTCCGCCATCTTGAACCCTATTAAAGTATTCTTTATAAAAACAAACAACAGGGCTTCCCTGGTGGCGCAGTGGTTGAGAGTCCGCCTGCCGGTGCAGGGGACACGGGTTCGTGCCCCGGTCCGGGAGGATCCCACATGCTGCGGAGCGGCTGGGCCTGTGAGCCACGGCCGCTGAGCCTGCGCATCCGGAGCCTGTGCTCCGCAACGTGGTGGATGAGACTATCTAAGAGGATTGTGCAAGATTCCTGATGGGAGGGACTGGTGGTGGGTAGAGCTGGGTGTTGCTCTGGTGGGCAGAGCTCAGTAAAACTTTAATCTGCTTGTCTGCTGATGTGTGGGGCTTGGTTCCCTCCCTGATGGTTGTTTGGCTTGAGGCAACCCAACACTGGAGCCTACCTGTCTCTTTGGTGGGGCTAATGGCCGACTCTGGCAGGGCTCCTGCCAAGAAGTACTTCCCAGAACTTCTGCTGCCAGTGTCCTTGTCCCCGTGGTGAGCCACGGCCACCCTCCACCTCTGCAGGAGACCCTCTAACACTAGCAGGTAGGTCTGGTTCAGCCTCCTCTGGGGTCACTGCTCCTTCCCCTGGGTCCCGATGTGCACACTACTTAGTGTGTGCCCTCCAAGAGTGGAGTCTCTGTGTCCCCCAGCACTGTCAAAGTCCTGCAATCAAATCCCCCTAGCCTTCAAGGTCTGGTTCTGTAGGAATTCCTCCTCCCGTTGCCAGACCTGCAGGTTGGGAAGCCTGACGTGGGGCTCACAACCTTCACTCCAGTGGGTTGGCTTCTGTGGTATAAGTGTTCTGCAGTTTGTGAGTCACCTCCGCAGCAGCTATGGGATTTGATTTTACTGTGATTGTGCCCCTCGTACCATCTCATTGTGGTTTCTCCTTTGTCTTTGGATGTGGGGTATCTTTTTGGTGAGTTCCAATGTCTTCCTATTGATGATTGTTCATCAGTTAGCTGTGATTCCAGTGCTCTTGCAAGAGGGAGTGAGCGTACATCCTTCTACTCCGCCATCTTGAACCCTATTAAAGTATTCTTTATAAAAACAAACAACAGGGCTTCCCTGGTGGCGCAGTGGTTGAGAGTCCGCCTGCCGGTGCAGGGGACACGGGTTCGTGCCCCGGTCCGGGAGGATCCCACATGCTGCGGAGCGGCTGGGCCTGTGAGCCACGGCCGCTGAGCCTGCGCATCCGGAGCCTGTGCTCCGCAACGGGAGAGGCCACAACGGTGAGAGGCCTGCGTACCGCAAACAAACAAACAAACAACAAAAACACAATCCCCCCAAATCCACTTCTTTCCAAAAAACTCAGCCCAAGCCAATGCAAACCAAACCAAAATAAGATAAAAAATCAACCTGAGTCCAGAATTAGAACAAACATTAATTAGAGTATAATGACATGATGGAATATTGTGGGATTACTAAAAATGATAACTATGAAAAATAAGTTAAACATGGAAAGCCGTATAATAAGTGAAAACAACAGAAAAATAAAATAGTATATACATCATGCTTAGTACTTTATAAAATACTTTTACATATAGAAGATAATATGTAAAAATGAGAATAGTTGCCAGGATGATTGATAAGGATATACAGATAAATATGACTGAAATATTTGTTAAAATGTTTTTTAAAGTTACTGTTACTAGTCATTTCAATTATCAATATAAATGTATAATATTAAATTCTGTTTTTCAGAATTAACAATAGCAATTTATAACTAAAGAAAAGGCAATTTTATTTTCTAAAATGTATTAAGATTTGAAATACATGAGATTTTCTTGTGTTGTGAGCAAGCATGTATAAGCTCTCCATTCTTTTCTCTTCCCTCTCTGACCTAGAACCTAAGGACACAGGTAGACAAACCAGAGGAAGACTGTATTTTATAACCAGATGCTAGGGGCACATGTCAACTCTTCCAGCAGCAGATTTTTGCCCCAGAGGATATGTTGAATGAAGCTTTTCATACATATTATTGTGTGGTTTTTCTATGTTGAAAATATTTGAAGTTGTTATCTAAATTTGAGGAAGGCACCAATATGTGATTTCCAGTCCCTGAGAAGTAATCTCTGGAGAGTAAAGTACCTCTTGCCTTTGGATCAGAGGTCCTGGAGATCTGCCATGGGGACAGAGCTATGGAACTTCTGCTTATATGCGTGCAGCTCATTCATGAGTTCACCTTCTCCAAAGCTGACCTGCCTGTGTGATTATTTGGAACTTTAAAGGCCATGGATTGGTGTCCCTGGAAGTCTGAAATCCTCGCTGTTGGAGGAGGAATGAAGGATGGACACTTACACATCTTGGACATCAATACTGAGCAGAGCATCCAGACCCCAAGCACAAACTCACAGGTAAATGTCTCTCAGGGAGTTTACCTTCATTCTGATCTTCTAGAATCTTGTGAAAATAACTTATGATAGAGCATAGGACCCAAACACACCTCTCTTTACCTGCTAAGTCTACAGGAATTTCAGTTCTTAAGAGTTTCTTTTTGTAAAACCTTCTTCATCTGTGAGTTGAAAGTTAATTTAACTTGTGTGTCCTTTCTTTTTCATTTCCCTTCTTTCTCAGCACTGCTTTGACTGAGAAACTTGAGAGTAGTCTGACTGTTCCTGGACAGTGATCATAGCCCACTTCAGTTCATAGGTTCATTGTGCCTAAGCCTATTTGTATATTTAGTCTTTTGTTGCCTTGGGATAAACTTTCCTAGAACTAACATAATTCCTCTAATACCCTAACCCCACGTATGGACTGGAGGATAGATGTGGACAGAGCACACTGCCTAGAATCAGTTTTAAATGCATTCAATGAATCAAAAATTGCCGTAATTCTATATTTTTGGCGTCATTATTACAGATTTGTTCCCTAATCTGGCTACCTAAGACAAAGGAGATCGCAACTGGCCAAGGGTCTCCTAAGAATGATGTGACTGTGTGGTCCTGTCCTGCTCTGGCCAGGTCACGTGGGTTTTTTGGTAAGTAAATAGGTAAGTAAAATTCCATGTCCCTATTGCAAAGTGAGCTGCTACTGGTGGAAAAATCCATGAATGGAAGATTTTCTCCTTCTGGTTCTTTGAAGTATATATTTTATCAGAGGAAAGAGCCCTACACCCACCACACCTCTGGTGTGAGTGTTTCTGAATTTGATTGTTCGTCACTTATAACTGTCATGTCTTCTTGCATTCGTGTATGCAGTGATGATTGTGGGCAGTTTTCAAAATGTGTTTCCGAACTCTGGAGTTAGCATTATAACTCATCTTACCCTATTTTGCAGAAGAACCAGCAGAGCTGAAATGTGTGGGAAATAAGGAAGTATGAAAAGGGGGAGACATTGTTGTATATGGGGAGACCACTCCAGACTGTGAGACTCTGGGGAGCCTCTGCCCTTTCAAGGCAGACTGCTGTTCTTTGTCCGCGAAGTTCTGTAAATGTTTACTGGTTACTACTTGAGAGCAAGACCCCATGAAGGAGAACAAGACCCGGGCCTTGTCCTCAAGAGCCTTAAATGCTCTTTGGTGCAATCTGAAATGCTAAAGGGGGCTGAGGGAAATAGGGAGACAGAAGTGTTGGCTGATGAAGGAACAGAACATTGGCATCCAGTCTTTTATAGACCTCTGATTACGTATTCTATCTTCTTCCTCTTGCCACTCAACTTGTCTTCTGGTCATCCCTGGAAGTTATTTATTCAACATTTATTTATTTAGCATCTACTATGTGCCAGGCACTTTTTGTGGCACTGGGAATACACAGGTGAACCAGACAGACAATATCCTTGCCTTCATGGAGCTCACACTTTTGTGGGAGCAGACGGACAAAAACCAAATATATACAATATTAGGTAGTGATAATACCATGACTCTCTTTGGAGAGTCTGAGAATGTTATTGGCCACAACAAAACATCCTTAACAGAAAGACTTCCTGCTTCTGCCGGTCAGGCTGGCTGGAGCTCAGGTTAGCCTCAAAATGACTATATATCCTTCAGCTGTTATACTGTGTGACTTGGTGAATAAAAATACAGGCATGGTACAGCCACTATGTAGAACAGTATGTAGGTTCCTTAAAAAACTAAAAATAGAACTACCATACAACCCAGCAATCCCACTACTGGGCATATACCCTGAGAAAACCATAATTCAAAAAGAGTCATGTACCACAATATTCATTGCAGCTCTATTTACAATAGCCAGGACATGGAAGCAGCCTAAGTGTCCATTGACAGTTGAATGGATAAAGAAGATGTGGCACATATATACAATGGAATATTACTTAGCCATAAAAAGAAAAAAATTGAGTTATTTGTAGTGAGGTGGATGGACCTAGAGTCTGTCATAGAGTGAAGTAAGTCAGAAAGAGAAAAACAAATACCATATGCTAACACATATATATGGAATCTTTAAAAAAAAATGGTTATGAAGAACCTAGGGGCAGGTCGGGAATAAAGATGCAGACCTACTAGAGAATGGACTTGAGGACATGGGGAGGGGGAAGGGTAAGCTGGGAAAAAGTGAGAGAGTGGCATGGACATATAAACACTACCAAATGTAAAATCGTTAGCTAGTGGGAAGCAGCCGCATAGCACAGGGAGATCAGCTCGGTGCTTTGTAGCCACCTAGAGGGGTGGGATAGGGAGGGTGGCAGGGAGATGCAAGAGAGAGGAGATATGGGGATATATGTATATGTATAGCTGATTCACTTTGTTATAAAGCTGAAACTAACGCGTCATTGTAAAGCAATTATACTCCAATAAAGATGTTAAAAAAAAAAATACAGGCAGCTCTTGACAGAGCCACTTCAGTACCAGCATGAGTGCAGGAGAAGCATGAGTTGGTCCTTTGCATATATTTAATCACAATTCACCAGACCTTTTCAGTTTAGAGAAACACTTAAAATCAAGCCTCAAAACCCAGTTCTTTACAAAATTATAATTCCAACAGCTAGATAGGTCCATCAGCTAGGTGGGAGTACCGATAGATACTTGAACCATTTGCTGATGCTTAGAATAAGGAATGTATTAATGCGTTCTTGTTTCTCTGTCCTTAGTAAGTTATACTTTTCTAGTTTTAATGACTTGTGAATTTTTTTCATTGATATTAGATAGCTATCCAAAGGTACATTTAACCTTTTCTCCTTCCTTTAAAATGCTTTTGGCTGGAGAAGATGCAGTTAATTTTGAACTTTTAGACACTAATTTTCATCTCTAACTCAGTAGTTTCTGCTGTGTATGAGATTTCCCCAAAGTGTTTAGCAGGAAGATTGTTTTACAAACACACATCATGTGGTCAGATAAATTTGGAAATTCTGGGTTAAACAAGAACAGTTTTTCTTTCCTAAGAATGTCTCAAAGCCTTTGATACATTATGTGTATTGGGAATCTCCAAGAGGAGTTACAGCATTCTCTGTTTCCCAAATTTATCTGGGAAATCTTTGAATGGGAGCATCTTGAGGTTCTTGCTTGGTGAACATGCTTCAGGGGGCACTGCCACATGGCATGGGGCTGCTGAGGTCTTCAGCTTCTATGTGTTTTTACTGTCTGTCAATGTTTCCATTGTGGGTCAAGATCAGCACTGAAAAAAAAAAGAAATAGAATGGTATAGAATGGAAGAATGGAAAAGTAGGTATTATTTTGTGAATAACTTTTGTCATAGTTATCAGTACATTTGCATGTCTATGTATGGGGTCACTGCATAAAATGTAGTTCTGACAATGAGTTATGGTCATAAAGCTGGAAAAAAGCTGTTCTAGATTGTGGTCATGCCCTTAGTAAGTCTCACCCTGTTACCCACAGTCATAATTCTCTGGGGGAAAATTTTAGTTAAAGAGGTCTCACCCACCTGACTACAGAAGAAAGATACCTTATAATTCCCCCTCCTATCCACCTCCCCGAGAGTTGTAATTTCCAAGGTTTGAAACAGTGGTAGGTAACTTTCTAGTCTATAAGTGAGATCTGGCCTTTGACTGGGTTTCATCAGTCCATTGCACATACATCAGTATGTGGTCTCATTTATGGATGCAGCTGCCTAAAGAAAACCAAACATTGAATGCTTTCAGTGACAGTACTCTTGGCACGTGGGGATTTAAATCCTAAAAGAGGACCTTCATCTGAGATAAGGTGGCATTTCCCACTATCTAGTAAACTAAGATTGTCACTAATGTGAAAAATGTATTTCAAGAATGTTTTTGTTTCCATCCAAATGCCATATTCCTAACAAGTTCTAGAAGCAGCTCTCCATTTTTTAAGTCAAGATATTTTTCAAAGGCTGCTCTACAAAACATTTGGGATTTTTTCCCTGTTATTCCTTTTTCCACTTGGTCTTCTTTCTTCCTCTTCATCTTAACACACCATAATAAAGAATGAAAGAGTATTTATCACTGATTATATTTATTGAATAGATTTTTCTTTTTTAGGTTTAATTTTAAAGCATTGGTATAATGATCTGTATTTTCCTAACTAAATTAAGTTGCTTTTCATTTATATGGCTCAAATTAAAAAAAATTTAATTTTTAAAAACTAATGGATACTGGCCTTCATTAGAAAAAGAGATTCTTCTTTGCGTTGGATTTGGAGCGTGGTAAACAGGTAAAGCATTGAATTGGATTCTAGTTCTGGCTCTGCCATTCATCAGCTGTGTGACCTTGAACAAATTGTTCGATATTCTTAAATTTTTTTTCATCTGTAAAATAAGAAGATAGCATTATATCTATAAATTTAAACATTTTTAATGCACCAACATGCCTAGGGCCAATCCCATGTCTCCTTGGTGGTGTATCTGTGCGCGTGTGTATGTGTATGTGCGTGTGTGTGTGTGTGTATGCATGAAGGAGAGCATTGGGAGTTATGTGTTTAGATGGAAAAAGCCCCAAGTATCTAAGAAATGTCTCCTTTAGGAGTGGAATAGTGTATCTGCACTCCTTGCTGTTGAGAATCTTGTGTCAGAGAACAAGATTATTTCTGAAATTCCAGCTCTCAATTGAGTTGTAAGCAGTACTTCTCCTATGAGGGGGTGGCCACCCACCTCATTTGATTTTAGTTGTGCCCCCAAATACCTACCCAGTCAAAAACATATCCAACCTCTTTTTTCCTCTCATCTTCCCAGTCCCAGCTTTCTTTCATGGAGTCAGCTTTGTGGATTTTGGCCTGAAGTTTTTGCTCGTGAAAGTTACTGTTGGATTAGGATAGATTTGGAAAGTATTTTCCAAGGAACCCTAGTAGTTTGAGATGTTCAAGTCAAAAGGACTCTGGTGAAACAAGTTTCAGAAATGCTGCCTATTATAGCCTCTTCTTCCAAATATTTCTAATGCATTCAGCAGTTTTGAAATAAGGAATCCTGTATAATTTTCTTAACTTGGAGCTTCCAAATTAATGGGAACATTAAAGACTCTTTTCATTTTTAATCCCTATATCAACCTCATATAAAACTATTGTTCCACAGAGTGTTCTTTGAGAAATGATCAGATAGATAATAGAAAGAGGGTCTTGTCTTCAGAATTCCATATGAAAGACTCATGTATGTTTTGTGAGACAGAGTTTTGGGTCCTTTTCCATTAAGCTGCATCAGTTTATTTGATTAGTTTCTTGAAACCAAGATCCCAAAAGGATGACTTTCAGGGAAGGATAAGAAGAGGGATGGAGTGTGTGGTAGGAGCACAGCCATGGTAATTCCTGGGTGTTGGTGGGTTAGAGAAGATAGAACTAATAATGATATAAGGCATGAGGGGTGTGGTGAGCTAAAAACTGGTCCACGTCAAAGCTATCCACGTCAAATCCCAGAAACCTGTGAGTGTGACTTTATTTGGTGAAAGGGTCTTTGCAGATGTAATTAAGTTGAAGATTTTGAGATGAGATCATTCTGGATTATCCAGATGGGCCCTAAATGTAATGGCAAGTGTCCTTATAAGAGGCACACAGAGGAGAACAGACACACAGAATCAGAGATGATGTGCCCACAGAAGCAGCGATTAGAGTGATGTGGCTACAATTTGGGGATGGCCAACAACTGCCAGAAAGTAGAAGAGGCAGGGAATAGAATCTCCCCTGCTTGCCAAATCCTTGATTTTGGACTTCTGGTCTGTGAGAGAATAAATTTCCGTTGTCTTTAGCCGTGCAGTTTGTGGTAATTTATTACAGCAGCCTTAGGGAACCAAAACAAGGGGGAAGAGCCCTGAAGGGCAACAGTGAAGCAAAACCTTAGCCGCTTTAGGGTGTTACCCAGAGCCCTCCCTGACTGGTGTTTCCCATGGCAAAGGCGCAGTGGGAGCGCCAGCCCTGAATGTGGCAGGGGTTTGGAGAAGCCCTTTATCCTGTATGGGATTCCTGGCCCCAGCTTAGGTTGCTTCCCTGTCCTCAGCAACAACCCTTGACATGTGGAACGTGAGCTGTCTGTCCTTCCCACAGGCCACCGAGGCAGAGTGCTGCACCTGGCTTTGAGTCCAGACCAGACCCGGGTTTTTTCTGCCGCAGCTGATGGCACAGCCTGTGTGTGGAATTGCTGCTAGTCACTCAGCCCCTCTCAGCTCCAGTTTCCTCATTTCTATGTGAGAATAATGATGTTGGCCTTGCCTCCTCCATGGCTTTGTCATGAGTCTCGAACAAGATGACGTGCTTTCCTGAGGTGAATGCCTGTTCTCCTGACCTTCCTTCTCAGGTTACTTTACTTGCTCTGCTTCGTTCCATCGCATTTCCCAGACACTGTCTTTGACTCTATGCTTCTCTCTCCGATTTCCTCCTCCTCTTCCCCTTTTCTTCTTCTCTCTCTGTCTTTTCCTCGTTAGAGGTGCATTTTCACTGCTATAGTCACAAGACTATCTACAGCAAAGATTTCTAAACGCTTCTTTGTCCCTCGACTTTTCTCCCAAGCTCCAGCCTCATACTTGTCTGTCTCTGGATATTTCTTTTCTGAGATACTTTTTTGTGTTTAGCTCAAACTCAATACATTAAAAACACAACTTATTCACTTGAAAAACATTGATTAAAGTGCTACTCTATGTTAAGCATGCATATTATTTCCTCTCAAAAAGAGGACTTCTGTGAGACTCTCTTTTCTCTTATCATGGTGTCATCTTTGTCCTGGTCCTCCCATTACTCAGGGAGCCTCCTGGTTATTCAGGTTACCCCTTGTTCTCTGTTTGTTGTTTTACCCTAGTATTGTCCTGCATACCTGATGACCAGTTTGTGGTAACTGCCTTCTAACTGGCTTCCTGTCTTTATTCTTCATGGGTCTCCACGTTACTGCTAGGTTACATTTCTAAAATCATCGTGCTGGTCCTCCCGTCCCCTGCTCATAGACTCTCAATGACTCCCATGACCTAACCCCCTAGGCCTCCACCTCGGAGTCCTGAGCCCAGAACCTGAAGCTGGGGACCTGTACCAGTTATGGCTCTGACATAAGCTTGCTGAGTGACCTTGGGTATGTCACAACATTTGCAAGAATAGGAATTTGGATTTGATAACTGCTAAGGTTTCTTCAAGCTTGATCAGGCCACTGTTCTATCTTTTTAACGTTAATCCTCACTCCCTCCTGTGTTAACCCTGGGCTAAGTCTTGTGATTTCCTGCCTTATGCTTTTGTTAGACCTCTTCTTTCTAGTCTGGAATTCCTGCTCCTCTCTTCTTTCGCTTTGCACCTTCACGTAAGTCCCGACTTCTCCAGGAAGTGTTTTGAAATGATGTTACCTGGCTTTAACTCTTGGCATCAGTCTGTATCACCTACTTTGTGTTAATATAACTATTCTAGTTGTTTTAAAAAAATCTTTTATTACTATGTGAATCTTTGTTTATTTAAGTTTTAACATGCTTATTTCTTCCGGACAATTCAATTGAGGAGTTGAGGGATATTGGCCTTGCCTTCTCCATGGTGTTGTCACGAGGCTCAAACAAGATGACGTGCTTTTTAGTGTCAAGATGTTATATTTTTTAGTGTCCTTTGGAATGTTTTGCATGTGTCAGCTAACATATGTTGATTAATTTACTTGCTTTGTCATAAATGTTTTTTACCAATACATACACACTCCCTTAATACCCCTCCTCAAAAAAAACCAAACAAATAAAAGCCTTGATAATTGAAAAGTGGAATAGTAAATACAAGGGGTGTTAGGACTCTCCTGACAAGTTGCCATACATTCTGTTCTTTTCCCTGTATTTAAACTCAGAAAATCTGCTTGGTAGTGCTAGTAATTTTTACCTTATAAAATTTTAGGTCACCAAAAGCTGCAAATATGCTACATTCCTGCAATACACACTCTTCTTCTTTAAGAAAATGGGTTTCATTTGATCTTAGTTAGCCAGGTATAAACTATAAGAAAAAGTTTAGCAGGGAAAGGAGCAAAATGCTGAGGCCACTTCCAGTGTCCCCCACCATTTTGCTGTGGTTACTTGTATCTTAGCAATCTCACGGCACTATGACATGACCAAAGATCACTTCTCTCAATTAATACTGGTGTGTGAACTAGGCTCTCATTTAAGAAAAATAGCAATATATCTTTTACTACTGTTAGTTTTGGTGGAAGTCTGGAATATGGTTTCAGTAAAGAAAAAAATGAACTTACGGATAATACACAAAACAGAAGCCTCTGCTACAAAAATTTTGTAATATAAAATTTTTATTGACTAACAAGTCATATAAAGCACATAAATCTTAAGTGTACAGCTCAGTGAGTGTTTAATTTATGAATAAGATCAAGATCATATGAATAAATCATCTAGATCAAGATGTGAACATTTCTTTCACCCCCAAAGACTACTTTGTGTCCACTCAGTCAATACCCCTCCATTATTCTGACCTCGGTCACCATGAATTAGTTTTGCCTCATGCCAACCTTCAGATAAGTGTAATCATACCGTAAATATTCTTTCTTTCTTTTCTTTTCTTTTCTTTTTTTTTTTTGGTCTGGTTTATTTTACTCAACCTTAGATTTGTAAGAGTAATTCATATTGTTGCATTCATGCATGACACAGGCATGTAGTTTGGTCTTTTTCACTGCTGTGTAATATTCCATTGCATATACAACAATTGTTTATCCATTTTATTATGAATGGATATTTGAGTTATTTTCAATTTTGACTTTTAAGAATAGAGCTGCTATGGACATCCTCAAACACGTATTTGGTGGGAAAAAAGCCCTCATTTCTGTTTGGTATATACCCAGGAGTAGAATTGTTACGTCATAGCATAAGTGTTCATTCAGTTTTATTGGACACTGCCACTTTTCCTAAGAAGCTCTACCAATTTACACTTCTACCAGCAATGAACAAGGGTTTCATACAACTCTTTTTAAGTGGACTTCAAAATCTGTAATAAATGTTGCCAGTAGGGAATACTCCATCCATCCTCTTATTGCTATTAAAATCCTAATTAGGGATTATAGCAGGCATCTAAAATATCCTCTTAGAGCATCTCTTTTAGATATCAGCATGAGACTTCACTTTCTAATATAGGGGTTCTCATCCCCAGCTGCATATTAAAATCACTGGGGAGCTTATAAAAAGAATACTTTGTCTTGGTTCTCATCAAATTAAATAAAAATTTCTAAGGGTGAGACCTGAGCATTGGTCATTTTAAAGAGCCTGGTAAGTCTAATGGGCAGCCATGGTTGAAAACCAAAGGACCAGTATTTTGGTCAGTCTTTAAGCTATGTTCCCTCATTTGTTGTAAGAAGCTGTCTCTTAGTGTTGCTGTATGTTCTTGGTTTGGATGTACCGTGCGTGTGTGTATGTATATGTTTATGTATGTATACATGCACACACATATAAGGTTTATATTCCAAAAGGAACTGATGGAAATCAAAGGAATCTGTTCACATAATCTCATCTTCAAGTGGCTACTGGGCCGATGACTATCCACTAAGTTCAATACACTGAATAAATATGTTGAGTTTTTTCCCAAAGGAAAATTTCAGGCCACGATTCAACACTCACTCCCTAGTATGAGATGGCAGTCACTGTAACCACCATGTTGATTAGACCTACCCAGACTCAAGGACAAGGGGAACCAAGAAATCACCTAGATAATCCAAGGCTTAAATTCAAACTACTGAGAAAGGAGACTGACTTGCCTTGTATCCTTTTTTTGGCTAGCTAAGTGCCTCATTAATATCCCCTAGAATTTTAATTTCTGTTTCTCACCTGCCTTTGGAAAATACTGTAAGGCATTTTCTGTTTCTGCTTCTCCCATTGACTCAGGTTCTTACATATAAATCTGAATAGCAGGTGTTGATGTGGAACAATGGCCTTTGAAGGGCAAACATTTCCCTTTAATCCAAATGCTCCAGACTGACTGTTTCTGTTTCTTGCAAAATTGCTGAGCCCTTCACTGTACTTGTTACTAGACAGACTGACCTTAGTGTCTCTCCTGCTGGGCCCCACTGAGTCAGTGAAGTGAATATTTCAAGCCAAGTTTGCATGTCACTTGTCACATGGATGACACAGGTGACATTGGTCCCTGATCTCTCCTTTGCATTATCCACAAGGTCTCTATATTACTCTGGTTCACTTTGCTGGTGGAGATCTGCCTGCTAAAGTTATAGGAGAGCAACAAGTACAGTGATACAAATTGATTTTATTTATGATGAAATTAAGACATGACAGCAGTGGGCATATACCCGGAGAAAACCATAATTCAGAAAGATACATGCACCTCAATGTTCATTGCAGCACTGCTTACAATAGCCAGGACATGGAAGCAACCTAAATGTCCATCAACAGAGGAATGGAGAGAGAAGATGTCGTACATATATACAATGGAATATTACTCAGCCATAAAGAGGAACAAAATAATGCTGTTTGCAGCAGCATGGATGGACCTAGAGATTGTTGTACTGAGTGAAGTAAGTCAGACACAGAAAGACAAATATCGTATAATATCGCTTATATGTGGAATCTTAATAAAAAAGGGTACAAATGAACTTATTTACAAAACAGAAGTAGACTCATGGATGTAGAAAACAAACTTATGGTTACCAGGGGATAAGGGGCGGGAGGGATAAATTGGGAGATTGGGACTGACGTATACACACTACTATATATAAAACAGATAACTAATAAGAATCTGCTGTATAGTACAGGGGACTCTACTCAATACTCTGTAATGGCCTATATGGGAAAAGAATCTAAAAAAAAGGAGTGAATATATGTATATGAATAACTGATTCACTTTGCTGTACACCTGAAACTAATACATCATTGTAAATCAACTATACTCTAATAAAAAATGAAAAAAAAAGAAGCAACAGCAAATGAAATGAAATACGGTTATCTAAACTGCATGTTTCATAGTCTTAGCTATCCAGCTGAGGTGTTTCTTTGAGAGAAGAGTATAGATGCCAGGTCCTCGAGGGTCTCCGCATTTCCCTGGAAGGCCAAAGGCAGTGATGCCTCTGAAAATGCCTTCACATATCAAAGGGCTTCCAGAATCTCCCTGGGGGAAAACAAGAGGAATGTTGAAGACCAGCATCAAATATGACCACTAGCAGAATGGAAGAAATTCCATTTAATGTGGAGCACTTAAGGTGAAGTTAAGACCAACCTTGACTTACTTGACAATTAGTGCTTAAAAAACCAAAATGTTTGGGAATATTCAATAATATGTTCAAATTGGTTTTCTCGATTTGTTTATGAAGCAGTGAAAATTGAAACTTGTATTATTGTTTGTGTGATCCACTAACTTTGAGACAAATTCTCTGCTTTAGAAACTCTCCTGTTTGTCATTTTCTCAAAATGTTTCATAGCCCAAGGGATAAAATAGTCAAATACAGATTGGCCACTGAGGCAAAGAATAAAAGCCATGTTTTCTAGTTCCTCCAGCAGAGAATTGTCTTCCCAAAGGAACAAAACCGAAGCAACCTTTTCCTTCCCCTTCTCAAATAGACAGAAATTGCTACCTCGAGTCTCCTTTTTTTTTTTTAATGAGAAAGAAACATTTAATGAAATAAGTTATACAACAGTATCTCTAAAGAGTGTATGGAACGTGAAAGACTCAAAATAAAATTCAACTCATCAATACAGTAATCATTGAAGAGAAAATTACATTTTAAAACTTGTGTTGTTAATCTGCCAGTCTATCACCCTATATAGTATCAATGAACATTAAAATTAGACCTTGGAGGTCAATTCCTTCAAACTCCCACAAACACCATTCTTCTCTAGCAAATATCGTTCATTTAGTCAATATTTATGGAGCATCTACCATGTGCCATGTAGTCTTCTAGACACTAGGACTAAATCAGTGAACAAAATAGACAAAAAGAAAAAAAAATAGACAAAAAGTACTGCTCTTGTGGAATTTACATTATTCTTTGCTTTTCCTCCCGAGTCTCCTTAGAGCATCTGATGCTAGATGGATGCTCCCGGAAGTCAGTGATAACACTTTGGAACTGCCTGGTTCCACTAGGAGGGAGGCTTCAGCCAGCTGTAAATCATGCTTTATTCTTGTGCGTGAGCCACCCAATATGTGACCTTGTATTCTCTCAAGGAACTTTAGAATCAGCATATTTAAATGTATTTAAGGTCTAGAGACCAGATTGGCTGTTTCCGGCTTTAGGGAGGATGGGTGGTGCCAGACGAAGGGCTGTTGAGGCTTGTACACAGAGTTCTGCAAATGCAAGGCTCTGGGGGCTCAGCTCCATCCCAGTGAAGTGAGAAGTGACAAACCAGTGCTCAGAGCTTAAACCTTTGTCAAGGGTTCTTCTACTCCTATCTTTAAGTAGGGCCCAGTCCCAGCCCTTCTCAGGGCATATGGTAGGCAGGCTTGTGTGTACTTTGGAATGGATCATGTTTGGAAGTTGTTTCCGGGGGTTGAGCTCAGCTCTAGGAAGCTATGGGGTTTACCCCGGAGATCTTCAGTCTGTCTTGGGAATGCAGGCACTTCAGACTTACCTGGTTAAATGGCAGAGGAATTTTTGGGGGGTGATCAGATGGGGAAAACGTACTGAAGGCCCTAGAGGAACTCTGACTTTAGCTCTCCTCAGTGTTATATATTTTTCAGTTTAGATCTATATATGTTAATATGAAAAATGAGAAAAAAATAGCTTCTTAGTGGTTTACGATATAAAATCAAGAAGATGTAGTTGTTCAATCCAGGCACTAGCATGGTTTATGATGAACAACTCACCTGAGCTGAGAACATTAATTAATTTGACTGGAGCTTTATCAAACTTCTTTTTAAAAGCACTAGGACGCTGTAGAAGCCAATGTCACGACAAGGCAAACAATGACTTCATGTTCTCTACATCTGCATGACTTAACCCAACAGCTAGAGTTTGGGATCTTATTTTACTTACACTGCAGGAGTCTCTTCCACCTTGGAGGCTTCCGGCACAAATCATATTCAGTTCAATCACAGGGTTATAATTATAGTGCCTTTGATCGTTGCAGATTTTTCTGTCTATGACGGTGACATTGACCTCTCTCAAAATATCAGACGGAGGTGAATTATTGTAAAACATACCCCACCCTGCAACTCGACACACAGTTCCCGGTTTCACATCATCCCCCAATTTAGGGAGAGGAAGGATAGCCACGTTTTTATTAATTGTTGCTTTTTTGTTCAGCTGTTGGAAGACAAGCAAAAAGTTAACAGAATGAGATAATTAAGAATTTCATCCAATAAAAATGAATTAAAAAAATAAAAATTTCACATTTTTATTTAAATTCTAGCCCAACCCTCAGGGACCCCCCCCCCCCCCCCTTACGCAGCTACAGTCTGTAGTTATCGGGGCACTGAGAAAGGTTTCCATGTAGGTGGCCAGACTGTAGGAGCTTCTGTGACTTCTAAGACAATCAAAAGTATAATCAAAGGTTCGTACCTTTAGAAGTTTAAGATCACCCTCATGCGTGTCCTGGTCATAGCATGGATAGGGAAACTCTTGCTTAACAAACAGGATCTGTTTTTCAGGCTCTTTCTTGGTTATTGAGTGAGCCCCAAGAATGACCCGGGATCTTCTGTTCCTGAAAACAGACACAACACCGTTAATTTGGTTTACTCTTTAAATCAGAAGCTGAGCATATTATGTGCTGATCAGTTTCATTGTCCCATATGTAAATATGCTTGCTGTGAAAATACTTGTTTGTGGCTCAGAAAAAAATGTGTACTTTAAAGAATAAAAAGTGAATTGTTTATGAATTTATCATTACCATTATCATCATGATCACCTGCAGCTTATTTATAGCAAGCTAAACTAGTTTCACTGAAAAACAAATGATAAGAGAATTCCATGGCAGCTAAGCCAAGTCTTGGGATCTTTGTTGGGGTTTTACTGCTGTCCTCTCAACCTTCCTTTAGTTGTCATAGAGAATCAGGTTGCAGATGACTGGAAAACAGAGGTCTCAGTAGTCTAGAGACAAAAGCAAAAGACACTCGATAGTTGTAGACTAATGCACTGAAGAAATCTTTGTAAGAGAACAGCAGACTTAAATGGGAAAGCTTTCAGAGATAGATTGCTTAGTGGAAGACCCTATTTGCATGGCATTGAGTGTGTGTTTGAGGGGATGGTGGTCTGCAGGAGGGTCCCAGCATTCTTTCCTTTTATTACTCCACGCTAAAGGTTCATTTTGGTTAATAAAATCAAGATCCTTTCTGATGCATTAATGATGAAGGCCATTATCACTCACATCTTAGTGTATAAACTACACCAACCATATATTCACATTGCTGTTTTTCCATTACAGAGCTGATATTAGTCTCACTTAAGACATTAGAACAGTGCTTTCAGTAGACTATACTTTGATGATGAAATGTTCTATAAATCTGCACTGTCCAATATGGAGCCCTGTGTAGGCTACTGAGGACTCGAAATGTGGCGAGACCGAGGACCTAAATTTGTAATTTGATTTAACTTTAATTAATGTAAATGTATATAGCCATAGGTAATTTACATAGCCAAAATGATAGTGGCTATCATAATAGACAGCCCAGGTTTAGAAGCTTGATTTAGGGAGCGGAGAAAAGACCAGCCCTGGAAGAGGTTTGAAGGCAGTGGTTGACAGTGGTTAAGAGATGGCTGCAGGAGTGAGAAATTCATAAGCAAAACAGGAAGGCATTCAAAAGAAGCTTTCTCTACTTGACAGTGGTGCTCAGGCCCCTGAGGGGACACTGAAATTTTCACCCTTCCGCACCATCATGAAGTCAAGGGGCTGAGTCTGGGCTCAACTCCCTTTTGGGGTAAAGCAAGTTGTCAAAGATGTAAGCGATGTAAAGATCCTGTGGCTTTAGTGGTATTTACTCTCTTCATTAATATTCCCCCAAGTTAGAATAGCTCCACAAATGTTTTTTTGAACCCAAGCACTTACAGGTTACAGTGAGCTGCAGTCAATACCCAGTCCTTTGCAATCAAAGCCCCGGCACAGATATTTTCCCCTTGAAGTAGCACCATGTAGGGTCTTGAGTGAGGAGTCACTTGATTTCCTCCAATAATTTTTACACAGAGATCTGTTAAAAGGAAAAAGACAAGTCATATCAGTGACCCCTCCAAAGAGTTCTACCTAAAGCCATGTTTCTAAGACTAGACATGCATTTCCCACTTAGACAGGAGGGGAGATGAGGGCATCCTCCCCATCTTCATGTGGATTTCAGATATCTGAATGTAAATCCCATTCCTGTTGGACTTTCTGAGAAGGTCCTGCTCTTTCATCCACAGAAACCATGCCTTTGGCTGTTCCAGGGATTATCAGGCTGGAAATCTGTCACAGCCGCTGACCTCAGGCCTCAGGGCTTGCAAAGGCAGACAACTGTGCATGGGTTTAAACCAGTAACACAAGGAGCTGCTGGTGATGATGACAACCTTGAGTGCTCTCCCACACCTCTCCCTTTCTGGCTAAGTATTAATCTGGGGAAGCAGAGTGGCTTTTAGAAGTTTGGAAACCACGCTTTTTGCCCCAAGCCCTTGCAAAACCCCACAGCTTACAAACTGATATTAGTACCTTTTAGCTGTGACCCTACCCTTGAGTTCTTTGGTCATTTTGAGACTTTTGCTTATTGAAATTTGCACTCTTCTCATTCATAAATTGAGAGAATAATATCTTTTGCACCTGAAGCTCCCCTTCAATCTCCAGACTGAACCACATGGCTTAATTTAAGCCCTTTTCCGATGAAGAGAGGAGAGAAGATGCTATAGGGAGAGAATTCTGCCTTAGTAAAATTTCTTTGGTGATAGAACAAGAGTAGAGATTCACTATTAGCGAACAGTGAGACCAAAGCATGAGGCAAACCATACATGTTCGTTGAGAGGATCTTGTGCCCATGTGATATACTCTCAGCACCACCTTCCTACACCAGATGTTCTTGGATTCTCCCCAAACATTTCTCCTGACCATTGGCTGGGACTCAGGTTTGCTTCAATAGGGCACAGTGCCTGTTACTCCATTATTAAAGCTAACTCATTGCCAGATTTACAATGAGGTGTAAATGATGAGAGTGGGGGAAGGGGAAGTGGGTTTCCAGAAGGCAGCTGGGAAGGGGAAGCCCTAGACTCTAGAAGTAAAACGATAAGGAACTTAGAGAAACCAAGAGAACTTCACCTACATCTCAATTTTCCTGGGGTGTATCACAAATAGATGGATTTCAAAGATGCATCTTTGGACTGTCTGGGCTGCAGAAATCATAAACTCAGTATAATACTTCGTTTTGCAGAGTCCTGTGTTTGGTGAGCACAAATACCACCTCAGAAAAAGTCCCCATATCCCACAACCTAGGATTCGGGAATAGGATTTAGAGCAGGTGAGAAGCTTTTAAAACTAGCAATTCTTGGTTCCCACCCAGAATCACAATAAATTAAAATCACTCGGGCTGGGATATCAGCATTGTTTCAAGCCCTCCAGAGGATTCTAACGTGTAGAAGGATTGAGACTTCCCGTCCAGAGCATCAAGTCTTGCTTTGCTGTGTCTGTTCCTTTTAGGGACCCACATTGCTCTCTCTGGCCACAGGAAACAAAGAGTAAGTTGCTTTTGTTGTTTCCTTTGAAGAAAAGATAAGATTGGATTCTTAAAATCTGCTCTGTTTTCACTGTTGTGGAGGGTTTAACATGCCTGAACATAGTCGTGCTATGCCATACTTATAATACTCTGCCCACCCTTTTGTTTCGAATGCCCTGTAACCTTATTATTTCTAAAACTTTTAGGTGCAAGATAAACCAGAGAACTTCCTTGGGAATTTTTGGTAAGATAGGTTGTTGCATCAGCCTCTGCCCACCACTTCCATCTCCAAAAGCTGCCAGAATGTGGGGAAAACCCATGGCTGCTTCACATTTGTCAGCACAGTTCAGCCTAGCCCCAGAGTGCTTTTCACTGCCTAGAAAGTTTTTAAGGAACATCCAGAGCTACCCCGGGGCCGTTACCCTTCTACTGATAATCCCATGACTTTTGCAGCGTTTCAAACTGATGCATGTGCAACTCACACAAAACCAGGCAAGTTGGTTACTGCTTAGTACATCAAAGAATAAGCTTAATACAAAATAGGATAGCACTTCCAAAGAGTCAAGGTGGGGATGGTCCCAATGTCCTAATGTATTCCCAAGGACACACTAACCTAGAGAAATAATGATAAATATTCGAATCATTCCTGATTCTTGGGGTGTGTCTAGGTCAGGTTTAGAAAAAAATTTATTTATTTGTTTATTTATTATTGAAGTATCGTCGATTTTGTCATTAAAGCTATCTATGCATTTTCTGCAGCAAGAAAGGCCGAGGCATCACTATTCCTTCCCTGAAAGGTCCTATTTGTTTTCCTAACTTAAGAACTTTTTGTTTGTTTGTTTACTTGTTTTTACAGTGTCCTTTTTGGCAGTTTTCAAGCCACAAGTTGGCAGCACTGGTGGTTCTATTATCTTTTGTAAAGGAATTGTAAAGAAGAAAGAAGGATGTTTTTCTTTCTAAAATAAAGATATATGTGGAATCCAAGAAAGAATGTTAAGGCTTGTGAGAAAAAAAATCTCCCCTTAGTACACTTAGCTAATACTGCCAAAGAGTCTGCTCCATTTTGCTTAATTGCTATAATGGAAATGACAAGAATCAGTCTTACCTTCAGGAATTAGAAGGAGGAAAATGACCATTGAGAGAGTGGCTGCCAGAAAGGTAGAGGAGTTCCTCATTGTGGCTTGTGTCCCCACGTCAATCAATGTGAAAATCTGTTTTCAGTTCTTGACTGGCTTTTATTTATATATCGAGAGTACAAAGGATGTGGTTTCCTTTCTTTTCTTTCTTTCCAATTTCAAAGTTGAGTATTAGGAAAAAGAAAAAACAAACCACAAGTGAGAACAGTGAGTAATCACTCATCTGCGGGCATGCTTTTCTTGGCTAGGATTGCTGAGGGGAGAGGGCTGTAATTCTACAGAGTGGGTGGGGACAATGGGCCCTCGTTGCCATCAGAACATAGTATACAAGAAGAGACTCCAAATGTTTCAGCTGAGATTTCGAGGATTCTAGTTTTCATCAGCAGCAACATTATCTTTTCTATCCACAAATGAAAGCTCTTTAAAGACTTAAATCAGAGATTGAAAATTGGTCACCTAAAAGTTGGTCACCAACCAAGTGTCTTTCTAGTCATCTCCTTGGATTTTGTAAGGATTAATCAGCTAAGGGCACGTGGAAATATAGGATGGAGGCTTATTTATTCATAAGCTCCTGCTTGGATTTTCCTTCCCCACTTTGTGGAGGGTAACTTACTGTGCCCCTGTCTGGAGTTTGGCAGGTGGGGACAGAGGCTGGTGGGGTAGGGAGGGTTAGCTCTCTCCAAGTCCCCTGATTGGGCTTCCCCTGATCATTTGATTTTACAACTTTAGACATATGGAAGTATCTCTGAGTTGCTCCTTCCTTCCTCCCTTCCTGTCTCTCCCTCCTATCCTTCCTTTCTTCCTTCCTTCCTTCTTTCTGGATTTAGCTAAGAAAGGAAAATGGGAGTCAGACATGGCTACTTTGTTCCAGTAAGGAAAATATCTCACTCTGAGAAGGATCATCCTCAGTCCCTGAAGGAACAGTATTCAGTGTGCTTTCTATTAGAAATGTCTTTAGCTCTTTTTCTGAGCTGAGGATGTGGTCTTTATTATATGACATGTATATGGTCATAGGTTCGATCAGGGTGTTTGGTGTTAACCAGCCATCCCCAGAATTAACACCCTGATGACTTCAGACTCAGAAGTTGCTTTTTCAGAAATCACATGACCTTGGAAGGAAGCCCTACTGAGATACCTGTGTTTCCTTTTTCCAGATATTACTAGGGCATCAAAGATGAATCATTTTCAGTAAAGCAGTGGGATACCCTGCTTCTGTTTTTGGTGAATAATTTTAGTGCAGACTTTTAAAAAAATCAAATTTTCATTGACTTCAATTTTAAAAAATCAAATTGAAAATTTCCTAAAGGAAACGTTGACAATTCTGTTTCTTTTAGTGTGACTATGGTTACCTTTCCTAGACTCATGTTGACTTTTAACAGCTTTCCGAGATATAATTTACCTACCATCAAGTTCACCCGTTTGAAGTGTATAATTCAATGGCTTTTAGTGTATTTCTAGAGTTGTGTAACCATCACCGTAATCTGATTCTAGTACATTTTTATAATTCCCCGAAGAAGCCTCATAGTCATTAGCAGTCACTCTGCATTACCCTCCTTCCCCCACTCCCCTGCCCTAGACAACCTCTAATCCACTTTCTGTCTCCTTAGACTTGCCTATTTTGGACATTTCATAGAAATGGAATCGTATAATATGTGGTCTTTTGTGACTGACTTCTTTCACTTAGCATAATGCTTTTGAGGTTCATCCATATTGTAGCATGTATTAGTGTTTTATTCCTTTTTATTGCCAAATAATATTCCATCATATGGAAATATCACATTTTATTTACCATTTCAGCAGGTGATATACATTTGGGTTGTTTCTACTTTTTACCTATTATGAATAATGCTGCCATGAACATTTATGTACGAATTTTTGGGTGGACATACGTTTTCATTTGGGGTGTGGGCATAAACCTAGGAGCAGGATTACTGGGTCATATTGTAGCTATGTTTAACATCTCGAGGAACTTCTAAACTATTTTCCAAAGTGGCTGCATCATTTTACATTCCCATCAACAATGAAGGTTCCAGGTTTCTAAATTATTGCCAGTGCTTGCTATTAGTATTATTTTTTATAATTGCTATTCCAGTGGGTGTGAAGCTGTTTCTTATTGTGGTTTTGATTTGCATTTCTGTAATGACTAATGACTAATGTTGAGTTTCTTTTCATGTGCTTCCTAGCTATTTGTTTATCTTATTTGGAGAAATGGCTATTCAAAAATGTTGCTTGTTTTTTTTTTTTTTTTTTTTTTTTTTTTTTTAGCGGTACGCGGGCCCCTCACTGTTGTGGCCTCTCCCGTTGCCGAGCACAGGCTCCTGACGCGCAGGCTCAGAGGCCATGACTCACGGGCCCAGCCGCTCCGCGGCACGTGGGACCCTCACGGACCGGGGCATGAACCCATGTCTCCTGCATCAGCAGGCAGACTCAACCACTGTGCCACCAGGGAAGCCCTGTTGCTTGTTTTTTGACTGACTTATTTGTCTTTTTATTATTGAGTTGTAAGTGTTCTTTGTATGTTCTGGATATGAGTCCCTTATAAAATAAATGATTTCCAAATATTTTCTCCCAGTCTGTGGGTTGTCTTTTATTTCTCTTGATGGTGTCTTTTGGAAGCACAAAAGTTTAAAATTTTGATGAAGTCCAACTTTTCCATCTCTTTTATCACTTGTGCCTTTAGTTTCACATCTTAAAAATCACTGACTAATCCAAGATCACAGATTTACTCTTAGATTTTCTTCTAAGAGTCTTACAGTTTTAGTTCTTACATTTAGGTCGCCTTTTTAATTAAAATTTTGTCTGGCTCAAATTAATTTTTGTGTGTGGTTTGAGGTAGGGGTCCAACTTTTTTTTTTTTTTGCCGTACGTGGGCGTCTCACCGTTGTGGCCTCTCCCGCTGCAGAGCACAGGCTCTGGATGCGCAGGCCCAGCGGCCATGGCCCACGGGCCCAGCCGCTCTGCGGCATGTGGGATCCCCCCGGACCGGGGCACGAACCCGTGTTCCCTGCATCGACAGGCAGACTCTCAACCACTGCACCACCAGGGAAGCCCTAGGGGTCCAACTTTATTCTCTTGCGTGTGGATATTCGTTTGTCCCAGAATTATTTCTTAAAAAGAGTATTCTTTCCCAAGGAATTTTCTTGATCCCTTTGTCAAAAATCAGTTTGCCATAAACGTTAGAGTTTAGTTCTGGACTCTCAATTTATAACATTATCTGTCCTTATGTCAGTACCGTATTGGCATATGTCCTTATGCCAGTGCCACACTATCTTCATTACTGAGGCTTTGTAGAAAGTTTTGAAATTGAAAGGTGTGTGTCCACTAACTAACTTTGTTCATTCTAACAATCTTTTCCAAGATGTTTTGACTATAAAGTATAAATTCTAAAAATTGTGTATTAAGGCTGTTTATTTACATTCTTGGGAAAAATTTTAATTTATTCCAGCTGTGAATGAGCCATTGCAATATTGTAAGCCAGTAGTTCTCAAAGTGTGGTTGGTGAACCCCTAGGGGTTCCTGAAACCTTTTCAGGGGTCTGCAAGGTTAAAATTATTTTCATAATAATACTAAGGTGTTGCTTTTTCATCTGTGTTGACATTTTCACTGATGTCACAAAGGGAAGGATGGATAAAACCGCTGGTGCCTTAGCACAAATCAGTGCAGTAGCACCAAACTGTACTAGTAGTCACTGTATTCTTCATTGTCAGACACTCTCAGAAGAGAAAACCAGTTTCAACTAAGAATTTCTTTAACAACTGATGGGAACATACTGTATAGCATCGGGAAGGCTACCTAATGCACTGTGGTAACCTAAATGGGAGGGAAGTCCAAAAGGGAGGGGATATCTGCATGTGTATGGCTGATTCATTTTGTTGTGCAGTGGAGGCTAACACAACATTGTAAAGCAACCATACTGCAATAAAAATAAAAAAAAAAAAGAATGTCTTTGATGAGACAGTAGAAACAGGAAAATTTAAAAAAAATTTAACACATCTTTACCCTGTAGTAAATGTCTCTTTAATATTCTCTGTGATGTGGGAACTGTGCAAAATATGCATGAAACACGTTGGTTACACATTAAAGTACAATGGTTGCTTTGGGGAAAGCACTGGTGCAATTGGTTGAGTTGTGAACTTATCTATCTCTTTCATGGAATACTATTTTTATTCGAAAGAATGCTAACAGACAAAATATGATTATTCAGACTTGGGTATTTGACAGACATTTTCTCAAACATGAATGAAGTGAGCCTGTCGCTTTAGAGAAAACAACTGACAATGTGTTGCTAATGATAAAATTAGAGCTTTCAAGTGAAAATTAGAATTTTGGGAACACTTGTGTCTGCTATCACGAGCTTGACATCTTCCAAACACTTAAGGACTTTCCCAATGAGATGACATTAACAAATGTATTTTAAAAAATACTGTGCAATGAATGTGTCAACATTTGGAAAATCTACATAACTCAATGAATCGATATTTTTCAAGAAAGCAATGCATGCTGTTACATGCACTTGTGTTTGAATTTGCTGTCCTCTTTCCATGGTCATAGAGGAGTGAATCAGCTATTGGGGAAAAGGCCTGGAATCATATTGATGGATACATTACATAAATATTTATTGAACACCTCTCAGGTGCCAGACACAGTGCTAAAGGCTGGGGATAAGAAGCAAAGGTGAATAAAACAGATTTAATCTTTGCCATTATGGAGCATAGCGTCTACTAAGGAAGAAATTTATAAGCATGTGAAATGATTTTAAATTGTTGTAAGTAACATAAAGGAAAAAAATTGGGTGCCGAAATGGAGAATACTAAGGGACAGTCTGTCTCGGAGAAAATGAGTGGCTGACGTTAAAGCCCAGAACTGCCGGATGAAAGGGTGCCAACCTGAGAAAACCTAATTTGTGAGGAGTGAGTGTGTGTGCAGGTGTGAATGTGAGTGCCTGTGGGGATGGGGACATATGTGAGAGTGTATGTGTGAGGTCAGGTGGGTGGTCACAAAGCCTGGTGCATGTGTGTGTGTGTGTGTGTGTGTGTGTGTGCGTGTGTGCGTGTGTGTGTGTGTGTGTGTGTGTGTGTGTGTGTGTGTGGAACTGAGAGAAGAATATTGGCACAGCCAGAGTGGAGTGAGTGAGGCAGAGACTCCAGCTCGAGCAGGGCCTTGTACACCATGGGAAGTTCAGATCTGTTCTCAATGTCTGTGAAAAGGCCTCTGTTAGAGGACATTTTATTTACACACTTTTGGAACAGGGTGATGTTCTTGTCCACTTGAGGAAACCAAGGCCCAGAGAGCTTGAATGGTTTCTTCAGAGACCTGGGGTGTGTCAGAGGCAGAGTGAGATCAGGACCTCTGTCCCAGGTTCACTGCTCTTCTTACTCTGCCAGTCAGGGCTGCAGACGAATCGCTTCTGTAGCTGGGTTTCTGCTTAGAGAAAGTACAGTTCTTTTTGTACAAGTTGTCTCAGTGTTCTCAGTGGGGGAGATTGCTCAGGGCTGAGTGCCTTGTAGGTAACAAGCATTCAATATTTGGAATTGTCTCACTGGATACACAGAAATGTCTATTTTTACGTATTTTAAAGAAGAGATAATTTAGACTTGGAGAGGGAAGGAGCAGGAAAACTGACATTTCAGAGAGTATTTTCTTGTAAGTAAGGCTTCTGAACTGCTCCAGGCTTCAGCATCCTTCTCTACATAGTGAGGGAGAGAGTTGGACTAAGTGCTCTTTGGGGCCCTTCTAAGCTTAACAGTCAGTGAATATACAAGGCCGGGGTGTGGGTTTCTGAAACCACTGTTTTGATCACTTGGGGTTCTTTCAGCATGGGCTTTATGCACGCTGGGTTTCAGTGAGTGAAGGTTGCTGGGTGTGCCTTCCAGGCACTGTACGTTGAACAACATGGGTTTAAATTTCAAGCGTCCACTTATACGTAGATTTTTTTTCCCACTAAATAAGCACTACAGTGCTACTTGATCCTAGGTTGGTTCAATCCGCAGATTCGGAACCGTGGATATGGAGGGCCAACTGTAAAGTTATACATGGATTTTTTGGCCGTCCAGAGGGTCAGTGCCCCTAACCCCTGCTGTTGTTCAAGGGTCAACTATATAAATAAAGGTCAGGGTGAGGGGGAGGGAGCATGAATTGGATGTGTGTGCAATACGATTTTAAGCAGGGAAATTTAGGAAGGTGTGTTGAGAAGGTGACACTTTAGCAAAGATTTGGAGGATGGTAGGGTGCTAGTCATGAAGATATCGGGGGGAACTTTCCAGGAATAGGGGAAAAGCCCTAAGTGGGTTCCTGGTGAGTATGAGGAAGGGCAGGAAGGCCAGCATGGCTCGAGAGAAGAGAGAGTGGGGCGAGCACAGAAGGAACAGAAGTCGTGGGAATGCTGGAGACAAAACTGTGAGGGCCTCATGGGACCTTGACCCCAACAGAAACAGGAGCCATTGCTGGGCTTTGAGCAGGGGAGAGACATGAGCTGAAGTGTCTGAACAGGATCACTTTGGCTGCCGTTCAGGGAGCAGACTGAATGGGGGCAAGGGAGGAAGCGGGGAGGTTAGGAGGTGATTGCAGTGACTTAGGACGGAGAGGATGGTGGGCTGGACCCAGCAGGTAGCAGCAGAGGTCATAAGATATAGTCTGATTCTGGGTATATTTTGAAGGTAGGGCAGGTAATATTCCCTTGTGGAATGGATGTGCAGTGAAAGAAAAAGAGAAGAGTCCAAAAGACTCCAGAATTTTTGGTCTGGGCAACGGGGAGGATGGAGGATGGAGCTGCCATGAAATAATGGGGAAGTCTAGAGTTGACGCCGGTTTGGAAGGGAAGATATGAGGTCTGCTCCAGGCAGGTTGCGCTTCAGATGTCTGCTAGACACCCAAGTGGAGCTTTAGAGTAAGGCAGCTGGCTCTAGCAGCCTGGAGTTAGGGAGATGTCTGTGCTAAAGACAGATTAGGAATTATCAGCGTGTGGATGGCGCACCGTCTCCAGAGTCATAGAACCTAAATGCCATGGGAGAGGGAGTGAGGATGGAGAAGAAAAGTCCCGGGATTTAGCTGCGGCTCACCCCAGCACGAAGAGGTACAAGAGAAGAGGAGGTCCGGCAATGGGGACTGAGGAGGAGGGACCTGTGAAGTAGGACGAGGGCCAGGAGAGGGCGGCGTGCTGGGAACCAAGTGAAGAGAGCGCTTCAAAGAGGAAGAAGAGGGCTTCCCTGGTGGCGCAGTGGTCGAGAGTCCGCCTGCCGCTGCAGGGGACGCGGGTTCGTGCCCCGGTCCGGGAGGATCCCACGTGCCACGGAGCGGCTGGGCCCGTGAGCCGTGAGCCGTGAGCCGTGGCCGCTGAGCCTGCGCGTCCGGAGGAGCCTGTGCTCCGCAACGGGAGAGGCCCACGCACCGAAAAAAAGAGGAGGAAGAGCTCCACTGTGTCAAATACTGCTGGGAAGGCAAGTAAAACGGGACTGAAAACCGACCATTAGGTTTAACAAAATGAAGCCCTTGATGAGCCGTTTCCGTAGAGTGTGAGGCAAAAGCCATATTGCAGTTTCAGAGAGAATGGAAGGAGAGAAATTGGAGTATAGACCTCTCATTTGAGGAGTTTTGACATAGAGCAAAACAGAGAAATGGGGGAAATGCCTGGAGAAGGAGTCTTGTTTTCTTTTTTTAAGCTGGGGAGGGTAGAAGCATGTTGATATGCTTATGGGAATGGAAAAAATTGCGGATGAGGTGGCGGGCTGGGGAGGGATGCAGAGTTGCTGGAGCTGATGTCTTTGAGTTGGTGAGGGGCACTCCTGAAAGTCCATGTTGCAGTTTGCTCTTCGCTGAAGCTCTGGAGGCCTAACCCTCGTACCCAAACTTGGAGGAGAATAATGTTTACAATGGAGGGAGCAGATTTAGCTCTATCGTGTGACAGAAGAATGGCATTTTCACTTGCTCTAGGCGCATCTTCTCTCCTCGCAAGGCAGAAGATTGCTTGGTTAGATAGGATTTTATAACTCCCCTAACTCCTACCCCGAACCTGAAATCACATTTGCTTCCAGTAAGACGTTCGCCTTGCTGATCCAGTGCTGTCTCTCTCAAGGGAGCTGACATCAGGCCTCCAGAATCAGCATACGGTAATTCTGCAACAATGAGCACTGACAAATGATCCTTCGTTATCTCTCCTTTCTTCAGAAAGTGGTCTGTCCCTCCTGTCTCTTTTCCTTAGACATACTGGTGATAACTGAGAGGATTAGATTACAGAATAGCTTTCTTCAGCTATTTCTCAATCTCTAGAATGCCCTTTGGAAATACTGTATGATTTGTTCTTCTCAAGTCTATTTAGCGGGCTCGTGACAACTCCCTCCCTTTGGGTGGGATGCTTGGGTAACCCCTGTGCACCCGTTGAAAGTTGCTGCTTCTCGTTTCATTCTTAGAAGACAGACAGCTCTTTTGTTTTTTTTAATTGAGATATAATTCACATAGCATAAACCTGGCCATTTTAAAGTGTACAATTCAATGGTTTTTAGTATATGCACAGGGTTGTGCACCCATAACCATAATCTAATTCCCAAAGATTTTCATCACTCGAAAAAAGGAAACCCCATAACCGTTAGCAGCCATCCCCCATCCCCCACTTCCTTCTACCCCTTGGCAAATACCCATTTACTTTCTGTCAGTAAGTTTGCTTACTCTGGACATTTCCTATAGATGGAATCATACATGTGGCCTTTTCTATCTGGCTGCTTTCACTTAGAAGAGTGTTTTCAAGCCTTAGCTGTATTCAGCCGTGTTCATACATGGTACCATGTTATCAGTAGTTCATTTCCTCTTCTGGCTGAATAATATTCCATTGTATAGACATACCACATTTTGTTTATCTATTCATTAGTTGTAGACTTTGGGTTGTTTCTACTTTTTGGTTATTATGAACGATGTTGCTATAAACATTCATACACAAGCTTTTGTGAGGACATGGATTTTTGCATGTGCCCAGGAGTGGGATTGCTGGGTCATATGTTAACACTATGTCTAACCTTTTGAGGAACAGCCAAACTTTTCCACAGTGTCTGTGCCGTTTCACATTCCCAGCAGTGTTGTATGAGCATCTCTCTACATCCTCGCTAACGCTTGTTATTGTCTGTTTTTTGATGACAGCCATCCTAGGAGGTGTGAGCTAGAAGGACGGGACCACTCAACTTCAGATTTTTGGGGGCACCTCCCATTAGACCCTTTTATGTTACTGTTTACAGATGTGAAAATGGAGGCACAGACTAATTCCCTGCTCAGGGTCTTATACTGTCCAGTGATGGAATTGGTGTCTGACTTGTGGACCAGTGATTCTTTCCACCAGGCTGTTGTGATGTCTGTGGCATTCTAGTCAGGAATCTGAAATTTTTATTGGTCTGTCTAAATACAGGGAAGATCTCAGCAGG
>NW_006797357.1:1158856-1172965 GCF_000442215.2 Lipotes vexillifer
GAAGGCTCTGAGGGCTAATTGTGAGGTCTGCTGGGAGTGTAAAATATTATTTATCTTTTCCCCCATCACCTTCCCAACACAGTAGACAGCCTTACTCTGTTATGTATTCTTCAGAACCTGAAGCAGATGTCTTCTTATTTATGGATTTCTCCTTGTTTTCTACTAGACTTCAAATATTTTGAGGACAGTGGTCATGTCTCAGTATTTATAAATCTGGACGTAATGCCTGGTACATGGTGGGCCCTCAGGAAATGTCTGAGGAATTAAATTGGATAAATCACCCAGGATTATTAGAGAATGAGTTTATTATAAATCAACTCTTTGGAGAAAAACACAACAAAAAGATGAGATACAAATGGTAGGTGATAAAAAAAGCCACTTTCCTTTATTACATATCACAGTCTATTAAGAATAACATAGAACTAGACGCAGACGTAGAGAATGGACATGTGGACATAGTGGGGAAGGGTAAGCTGGGACAAAGTGAGAGAGTGGCATGGACATATATACCCTGCCATGTGTAAAATAGATAGCTAGTGGGAAGCAGCCTCATAGCACAGGGAGCTCAGCTTGGCGCTCTGTGATGACCGAGAGGGGTGGGATGCGGGTGGTGGGAGGGAGGCTCAAGAAGGAGGGGATATATGTATACATACAGCTGATTCACTTTGTTGTACAGCAGAAACTAACACAACATTGTAAAGCAATTATACTCCCCCCAAAAATGAATAACATAGAATGAAGCTTAGTGCTTGCATGTATAAATTGATTAGCTAAGGCAAAATACATATCAAGATACTGGCTGGACTGTGGCCTATTGGTCTATGAAATTTTAGTCTACTTGTAATTAATAAATGATGCAATTGCCCTGAACTATCTCTAACCTCAAATTCCAAATTTTCCAACTATCTAAAACACACATTGCATCTTTCCCACTGTATTTATAATTAGAATTTTTGTAAAAAGTTAAACTATACAGAAGCATAGAATAGGAAGTGAAAAATCCCTCTTTATCTCTGTCCTTATTCCAACATGGAATAGAATATCAGGCTCTAAATTCCTAAGGCCACAAATATTTTGGAGTTTCATTTGGAAGAAAGAAGAATATTCTAAATTTCCCCGAGATTGACTTCCTTTTAAGGATGAACACAAAAGTGACAGTCCTCAAATTCTGAATAAAACAGAGAATCACTGAACTGGGGAACTTTTTCTCAAGGGACATCTCTTGCCATGGATAGAGAACATGTGATGAATCAGTCTTCACTAATCGTGGAAGAGTGAAGGCAGGAGGTTATTTCTTTCATTGCTAATTTTATTTCAGACAGGCTGTCATTTGTACACAAGGTTAAGAGGGTTGTGAGGTGTTTCTTCAGATAGGTCAAGTTAAAACACCCTTTACTTGGTTACCTCAATTTTCTACTTTGAAGAAGAAATATTATATTGCTCCTGCAATGGTTTTCTTTATCCAGTTGAGGTATTTTTTGGTAAGGAGAATGTAGATGCCAGGCTTCTGGGGGTTACCACACTTCCCAAAGGAACTGACACCTCTGAAAACGTTATCACATATCAGAGGACTTCCAGAATCCCCCTGGAAAAGAAAGTCATATGTTTTAAACAGGAGTGCTTTCCAAAGATATTTACTTACCTTTTTAGTCGTTCATTTATTCACTCATTCGCTCACACATTGTTTCTCTCTTTCCTTTTTAAAGGCTAATTTTATATCTCTTTTTATTAATTGTCCACCCTCAGCATCAATTAACACAGATTTGTTTATATTTTCCGATCATTTTCATTTTGCAAAAGGCAATTCTGGAGAAGATGTACAAACTCATTTTCATCAGTAAAACGAAGAGAGAATAACAAAGGAAGCCTTTAAAATAATTGTGAAAAATAATTGTCTCCTTCAGTTGACCTGTATCCCCTTTTCTTGGTCAGTAGATGTTAGGGGAAAAAACTGAATGTAGGCTCTGCCTGAAGGCATGAGATGGGATCTGAGCCACTCCCTGCTCTGAAGGAGGACATGGGTTAAGCCGTCTCAGACCAAGGAGTACTTGTGATAGTTCAAACAATTTTTCCAGTTTTCATCAACCCTCATTTCATATTCTCTCTGATCTTGCAAACCACTTCTGGATCATGAGTTCCAAATAGGGCCAAACCACAGTCAAGCACATGGAGAGGCAGAACAATGCAGGAGTTGGGAATCAGATGGCCCCAGTCTAAGTCCAGGTCCACCCCACTGAGAGCCGAGTTATCTAACTTGGGGAAGTAACTTTCTAAGCCTTAATTTCCCTATCTGTAAAATAGAGTTGGTAATAATAGTGTCTATCCCATGGGGCTATTTGAGGATCAAGTGGCATAGAGTATAGGACTTGATATAGTTCCTGCCATCTGATAAATGCCAGCTGATGTGATCAGTTTTGAGAGGGCTGAACAGTATCCATAAGTGGTGGTTAAATGGGATCCTGATTACTAGGAACGAGAGAAGTTTCCCTGGGCAGAATGTTTCACTCGAGACAAAGGAGCACACACCAGCCCAGTGTCAAGCTGACGTTCTTGCAGGCCTCACACATAAAAAGTAATAATGACAGTCCGCCGTCTTGTTCCTAGGCACTCTATTTAACCTGATTTCCTATAGCCCCCAAACGGTTAAAATTTTTAATTTACTTACTTCACATGAATCATCTTCACCTTTTCTACCACCAGCACAGATCATACTGAGATCAATAACTGGATTAAAATTATAGTGCTGGGCATCATTGCATATTTTCCTATCTATCACAGTAATGTTGGCTTCTCTCAAGGCACTTGAAATTTTGCACATGTCTTTTTTGGTGCTTCCCCATCCTGCCACATGACACTTGGTGTGGGGTTTGACATCGTCTCCTGTTTTTGGTAGCTGAAGTATTCCTACAGCTTTGGTCATAGTTGCTTTACCATCCAGCTAGAAAAGAGACAGGAGATGCAGTTTTAGGGAAGGACAACAGTAACCAAACCCAGAAAACAGCTCTGACTGAAATAGATATCTTGCTTATTTAGCATGTTCTTACGAAGGACATGGCCAAAGTCCTGTTCCAACCTAATTGACCATCAGTTATAGATTTTTTTAAAAGTCACAGCACACCTTTTCATGCATGTTTTTCTAGGCTAGTCTAGATAAACTTCAGTCCAGTTGACCTGTCAGTGATGAAATTACGTTGGTGGTGGCTGACAGTTCTGTGGTTGAAAAGCTGTATTGGAGACTGCAATCATTATTTTATTCAGGTGGTCTTAGGTTTGTGAACTGACTGGTACTGAGACCAATGGAAGGAAGCCAGGGCTCCAGGTGCAGTGGGGTGGGGTGGGAAATGGGCCAGTGTCCTCATTTTCCACGTGGAAATGTGGCTTCCCCGCTTCAGAGCAGGTGCTAACCAACCTAACTGCCTTTGGGGGCTCCCCCACACTCTGCCCCTTTCTTTGATTCACTAAGCTCTCTTCTTGGCTCACCACCTTGCTTTCTCTCTTTCTAAAAAGTCAAGGCAAGGAGAGTAGGGAGTGTGATCAAGGTTGAGTAGAGGGGAGAGGAAGATAATTCTACTTCTTTCTTTTCTTCTTGCCTCAAGCTGTAGGGAGTCCTGGTGTTACAGACCTTCTAAAAACATAGGAGCACAGCAGCAAAGGCCACTGTCACATTCCTATCATTGCACTGCATTCAGGACCCACTTTCTGACATTAGACAGTCCCCACTTCCTCAGTGCCCACTCTGAGTTGCTGGTGTGCCCAACCCTTACCCTGCTAGCATTTAGAAAGTGAGATGGCCATAGTCTAAAATCTCTCCATAGAACATGACTTCAAATGCCTACATGCAACATCTCTCCTCTCCTACTCATGCTTTCTCACAGCCTTCATGCTTGTTATCTGGTTGGATGGACAAGGAGACAGGAGAACCCCCAGAAGGGACTTCAGGTCTGACTGAATGGATCAGAATTGGAGTCGGGATGCATATGTTTGTAAGTAGCTCTCCTGGGGTCAGGCACACACAGCAGTGATGAGCACATCGGTAGGTTTTAACCATGGAGGGTTGACTGCAGGGAGGTCCCGATGCCCTCTTCATGAGTTCTCTAGCAACATCACCCCACTGGCCACAGTGTCAGAGGTGAGAGGGAGTTTCCTGACTTTACTTCAAGACCAAGAACCCCTCGCACCCCCTACTCACCCCACACTATTGTAAAGGTAAGATTTTTAGTTCCTGAAGGAGACTTGACAACTGCTACCACTTTCTTGAAACCTGAGCGCAGAATCTCTTCTCTTGATGACCTTTGCCACTGTCTGGCTTAATTCCATCCCGTATCCAAAATTATTCAGGAAATATTTATGGAGGGCCTACTATGTACTAGGAGCTATACTACCTGGTACAGGGCATACAAATAAAAAGACAAAAATATCTGTTCTTTGAAGCTTACATTCCAGGGAGGGGGGCAGACAAACAAACTAAGGTACATCAGAAGTGCATGTTGTCCATCATTGGATGAATGGATAAAGAAGATGTGGCACATATATACAATGGAATATTACTCAGCCGTAAAAAGAAAGGAAATTGAGTTATTTGTTGTGAGGTGGATGGACCTAGAGTCTGTCATACAGAGTGAAGTAAGTCAGAAAGAGAAAGACAAATACCGTATGCTAACACATATATATGGAATCTAAGAAAAAAAATGTCATGAAGAACCTAGGGGTAAGACAGGAAGAAAGACACAGACCTACTAGAGAATGGACTTGAGGATATGGGGAGAGGGAAGGGTAAGCTGTGACAAAGTGAGAGAGTGGCATGGACATATATACACTACCAAACATAAAATAGATAGCTAGTGGGAAGCAGCCGCATAGCACAGGGAGATCAGCTCGGTGCTTTGTGCTTTGTGACCGCCTGGAGGGGTAGGATAGGGAGGGTGGGAGGGAGGGAGACGCAAGAGGGAAGAGATATGGGAACATATGTATATGTATAACTGATTCCCTTTGTTATAAAGCAGAAACTAACACACCATTGTAAAGCAATTATACTCCAATAAAGATGTTAAAAAAAAAAAAAGTGCGGGCTGTGGAGAAAAACCGCAGGAGGGAAGTAAGCCAAGGAGTGCCCTCTACTGGGCAGGGGTGGGAATTGCCTTTCCCTGCCCAGGGAGGGGGACTGGAGGGAATTAGAGTAGGGTGAGGAGGGGTGACCTGAGAGAGAGGCCCACCCTGAGAGTCTCAAGGCAGATAGTATGGGGGTCTCTGATAAGTACTGGGGAGCAGGGAATGTGGGGAGTTTGCCGGAAACACATGGCACTCTAGGACCCTCTCTTTACTCCTACTGATGAGGGTGTGTGTATCCCCCGAGCATCCTCTTGACTCCTGCTAGGGAAGTTCCTCATCAAGCCCCTTTGCACAGGTGCGAACCTCAGCTCACACTGCCTTCCAATTCTGCCTTTTCTATTATACTTTCTGCACAGCAGCCAGATAATCCTTCTAAAAACAAGTCTGATCATGTCACTGCCCAGCTTAAAACACTTTCCCATTTCCTTCCCCATAAAGTTCAAACTTCTCCCCATGGTTCACAATATCTGGGTCCCCTCTTTCTCAAATCTCATGATAACTTCCCTTTCTTCCCTTCATCTTCCAGATGCATTTTCCAGAAAGACTCCTCTTATGCACACTGCTCTTCCTGCCTGAAAGGCCCTTCCCTCCTTCCTTCCTACTAACTCCTGCACCTTCTCTAAGAAAGCTTCCCTGACTGCCTGGACACACCATGTGCTCCCGCAGAGTCCCCTTCTTAGTCATCTCCATCACCGATGAGTCACATACCACCAGATCAGAGCTGTGAACACTAGAGACTAGACTGTGAACACTTTGAGAACAGAACCTATTTATCTTATGAGGAAGAGAAAAGCTTACTGGCACTCAGAGCTGGGCCACGATTTTTCCTGTTGATCAGGAACACTCGTCATAGAGCACCAATATCAGACAGGGTGAGCCTCAAGAAGGGAGCAAAACCCAGGCCGCTCTGCAGTCACGTTTGAGTAGAGGCAAAAGCAAGGTCATTGTGCCCACCACAAAAATGACCAAGCGCCCCCTATCGGATAAAATGAGTGATTGCTGCTTCTTATCAATCACAGATTTAGCCTCCTAGATAAGTAAGATTCACTGAGATACTCAGTCATAGAATTACCCCACGTCCTGACAACAGTCAGTTCAGAGCAAACTCCTACTTCCTAGAACCCTCCCCCACATCTGAAAAATCCTAGGATAAGCCCCATCTAACACTCTCTTACTGAGCCACCCTACGGTTCCTCATGGTGTACAGTCTCCCTTGCTGAGCAAGAATCAATAAATGCAACTTGGTTTGTCTGCAGTTGAGTTGCTGGTGGCATTACCACTTTGGATTGACAGGTCTTACCACAGTAGGACTTCTGTCAATATCTGTTAAATTGAACTGAATTCCAAGAGGGTGAACATCTGTACAATTGCGCTGGGTCCCAGCTATACTTCTTACCCTTACATCCTAGCATTAGCCAACCACTGGCTATGAGGCCAGTGTGTAAAAACTAGTTTCAGGTTAAACTGACCAAATTTCAAAATTTTGCAATTTCAAAATTGTTATTGAAAAAAACCCCCATATTTACCTGAAGGAGTTGAAGATCCCCTTCAAATGTCTGTGGATTGAAGCATGGATGGGGAATTGCCTTTTTAATGGAAAATACTTGGTCATATTTCTCTTTATGGGAGGTAGAGTGGGCCCCAAGAATAACTCGAGGATTGCCTTTCCTGGAAAAAAATAAGGACGATGTATCATTTATGTGAGAGAATAGATGAAATTAAACATGAACTTAATTTATTAAATCTGACCAGTTATTTCAGATGGTTTCCTATTTATAAACAAGCACAGCAAGGCAGGGGGGAATTTATGAGGTTTTTTCTTTTGATGTTTTATTATTTATTTATTTATTTATTTTGCAGTACATGGGCCTCTCACTGTTGTGGCCTCTCCTGTTGCAGAGCACAGGCTCCAGACGCACAGGCTCAGCGGCCATGGCTCACGGGCCCAGCTTCTCCGCGGCATGTGGGACCCTCCCGGACCGGGGCACGAACCCGTGTTCCCTGCATCGGCAGGCAGACTCTCAACCACTGCGCCACCAGGGAAGCCCTGTTTTAGTTATTTTTACCTAAAACTCCCAAGACATGTGTTATCTTAGGTGCTGCAGCTTCACATCTTTTCAAGGAAGAAGCAACAGGAGAGAAATCCCAGGTCTTCTGGCAGAGGCAAGAGCGTTGGTTGGCAAGGCCTGGAGAGGTATGCTTGGGTGCTGACCAAAGAGGACTGCTGCAGGAAGAGGAGCTGCCAGTTTCTCCATCTGCCTTGGATTTGTGGAATCAACACCTAATGGAAGAGACTCAACCCAAGAACTAGAGACTAAACCTAAGAGTGAAAGCAGAGGTAGTGGGTTTGCTTTTCTGTGTTTCAGGGCGACCGTGTACCTTGCTTAAGTCTTCAAAGATGACAAAGATGGGGCTCCCCTGGTGGCGCAGTGGTTGAGAGTCCACCTGCCTTTGCAGGGGGCATGGGTTTGTGCCCCGGTCCGGGAAGATCCCACATGCCGGAGCGGCTGGGCCCGTGAGCCATGGCCGCTGAGCCTGCGCGTCCAGAGCCTGTGCTCTGCAACGGGAGAGGCCACAACAGTGAGAGGCCCGTGTACCGCAAAAGAAAAAAAAGAAAGATGACAAAGATGGAAAAGAGTCAGGCTTTTAATAGGTAAGACTGAAGAAATGAATAGACTTTACAGTGAAATTTTAAAGCTGAATCTAAACACACACACACACACACACACAGGAGCAAATAAACTGCTAGCCGCCAAGTCTAGTTTGTGAACCTAATGATAGCTAATCTGGGAGAGGGGAGCACAAGCATTTCTTGATTTGCCGGACAGACTTTGCACCAAGTGGGTCTGTTAATCAAGAGTGCCAGTGGTGATCTTCACAGTGTACATTGTGCTGAATTTCCTACTTGATAAATTCTCATTTGATACAACAACGTAATGCGGATCTCTTTTGATCTTCTTTGTGGGAAGCTAGTTTTTAAGTCTCTTCTTTTATTCATGCAATTTATGCAAAAGTGAGCAGGGAAATAGTAGGTACCAACAACAGATACTGATAAAGAAAACAGTAGCATATCCTTGTGATAAACGTTATTTTGACTTTCAAATCACAATTAGGAAAAACATTAGTTTGAACCATAGGAAATGGCTATTTTGTAAAGTCAAACAGTTAAATATCAGTAATTTCTTATGGTTCAATCTAATATGTAGCAACATGGGACAAAACTAATTACATAACAGTAAGTAAATTGCTTGTAATCATAGAGAACACTTAACTTGCTCAACTGTATAAAATATACTTATGGAAAAAGCCTGCAACAAAATATAGCAAAATATTAACAGTGATTGTGTGAAGTTGATAAGATTATGAGTGCTATTTCTCACCATTTTGTTTTTCAAAATGTTGATAATATTGGTATTTATAGTGAAAAAAATTTTAAATAATATGAGAAAATGGTCATGTATTTCAATTTTATTCTATAGGATCTGGCCTTTGCTTATAGAGATAAACTTAATAATAGTACATCTCAGTGAATGTGCTTGCGTACTTTCTTCTCCATCCCTACCTAATTTTGGTTTTGGACTTCATTTTCACAGCCCCTGTCCCCACCCCCCCACCTCCCAAACTGCCTGAGAATGAGAGGAGCTCAGAATTACTTACAGGTCACAGTGAGCAGCTGTCAACACCCAGTTTTCTTTGATCAAAGCTCCTGCACAGACTTTCAGCCCTTCGATTAGAGCCATGTAGCGTCTTGTGTGAGGTGGCACTTCTTTTCCTCCTATAATTCCCTCACAGGATACTGGAAAAACTAAAAGAGTGATCCAGAGTGAAATCCTATCTTACCAAGTCATGCTTCCCTCTGAAAAGTTCTGATATAATGAATAGATCCAGATCGAGTACATAGATGTGCACTCTGTTTCAGGGAGAGAAGATCAAAGCAGTCCAGGTGGCACAGAGTTTTTAAAATTTTCCATGACAGCTTCTGTCTAATAGCATCTTGAACTTAATCTTCTCTTCCTCAAGAATGCAAAACACCTTTAACATAATGTCTGTCTCCTTCCTATCCCTGGGAGGTAGAAAATGTCAGGCAATAGAGTCTCTTTTCTTAAAGCTCAAAAAGCAAAACGATTAAAGAATTAACATCACACAGTAAGAGCAGATTGGGGAGAAACCCCATTCTCCTGTTTCTGCCATTACTAGTCTGTTCACTTCCTATTACAGGCTGCATTGTCTCAGTCTTGGGTTGGACACTGTGTTATTGACCTTAAAAATCTCACAGTGTTCCATGGTGAGATTATTATTTGGAATGATGGTTTGGTAAGTTGTATTAAATTCAAAGAAAAAAAATCAGCGACTATAGTAGCAATAATAATGAAAGCATCTATGGTTTACCAGGCACCAGTTAGTTTCAGACACTGGTTCTGATGTTTGCTACAATGCAAGGTGGGTGTTATTATTCCCATGTAGAGATAAGGAACATGAGGTTTAGACAGGGCAATTACCTCACCCAAGTTTGCACAACTAATAAATAGCAAAGCAGTCTTCTAATACAGTTCCACATCATGAAAAATCATACTCTTTCCATTGTGATGTACTGTTTGCCTAAAGTAGTGGCTCTGTACCTTTGTTAGTTTTGAAATATAGAGCCATTTGAGAATCTGATCTAGTACAGACACACAGATGCATGTAAATATTTGTATACAGTTTGGGGAGAGTCACAGACTTCTTGATGCCCATCCATGGCCTTGAAGGAGCTCATGGATCCCACATTAAGAATCCCAGCTCTGAAGGTATCATTGAGCTATAATATATCATAGTGTGTGATTAAGAACCTGAACTCTGGGTTCAAATCCCAGCCCTACTACTTACAAGTTGATGACTTTAGTAAATGAACTTAAACTCTCTGTGCCTTGGTTTCCTCATATATAAAATAGGCTGATAACAATGATACTTACGAAGAGTATCGTAAGTAGAATAGAATACTGCTATACATAGAATACTGCTATACTCCATTGTAAGTTTTATGCAGTGTTTGGCACGTGCACGCACACACACACACACACACACACACACACACACACACACAGTTCATTAGAGTATTTTACATTGATGTTATTGCTTTCTTCACCACCCCCACTGCTGGAAATAGGCACTCACAAATACCTTCTGAAAACCAAAGTTTTAAGATTTATCTGAGAGCTATGACTACTCAGTTGTATCTGTATGACTGAGCCCTCCAGTTAATAAGTAATCTATCCATTCCCAATTTAATGGCTTTGTTGGTTTTTCACTTGAAGGTTGAGCTCTGTAGATCTGACCTGAATTTATGATAACCTCCAGATATAGTTAATGCTTTCATATTTTTGCTGTAGACACAATAGAGTATGTTTTCATCTTAAAAAGCCAATATACCATTTAGATAGCAAAGAAAAAACATAACATGAAAAATTATTGGAAATTAAGTTGTGATTTCTTTTTCCCTTTTACACAATATTAAACAAAAATTAAAGCAATATAAAATTCTATTTTCTTATAAGCAAAACTAAAAAGCATATGGAAATATGTCTTACCTCCAGAAATTAGAAGGAGACACATGCCAGTGGGAAAAGAGAAAAGGAAAGGAATTTTCATGGCTTCTGTTACTCACATATGGAGACTATTTAGTTTCAGGTACTGACTTAGTAATATATAATGAAACACAAAGGATGTGGGTTTTTTCTTTTTATCTTTCTCTGCTATGTGGCTAAAGAGTTCGGTATTTTATTACTGGAAAACATAGCTTTATTTTAGAGATGGTGTGGTTACTTATTTGTTTCACATTTCCTTCAGGGTTAGACCTTTCCTACCTTAAAGGGTAAATGTGAAGCCATGAGGACGGTTTCATTTTTATTTATTATTATTATTTTTAATACATCTTTATTGGAGCATAATTGCCTCACAATAACGTGTTAGTTTCTGTTGCACAACGAAGCAAATCAGCCATGGGGACTATTTTAAATTAAGAGCATTAAATAGAAAATTGCTCTTCTTTGGCAACTTTTTCACTTTCAAATATGAGTTTATTTTAAAAATCTGAGAATTCAAGTCTGTATCAGAAATTATTTTGAAATAGCATCTTTAAACCTATTCTAGTGGGGGAAAGGACAGATATTTGATGCATTCATTGTTGAGATTGCTGGGTAATCATCAAGGGAAAACTGAAGTTAGATTCTTAAAGCACACCATTCAACTATAAAAGCACTAAATGAAGATACAGATATTCACACACATGTAGAAATGAGAAAGGGACTTTGAGATATGACATCAAAGGCAGAATTTGTAAAAGATTGATAGATTCAATGATGAAAAATGGAAGTTTCTGTACCTTAACACAGCAAACACAAAGCCAAATTGCAAACATTGTCAATCTATGTGACACAAATGGATATTTTTATAAAGCAATAAGAAAAGATGAACACCTGAAAAGAAAAATGGTCAGAGAATTTGAACAAGTAATTTACAAAAGAAGAAATAAAAATGGCTCCTATATTCCTCACCTATGGAGGAATGCATACTTACATAGCACAAGTTATCTGTAATAAAAATTCAATTTAAAACATTTAGGTACTATTTTTGCCTGTCAAATTACTAAAAATTGAAAAACACACAAAAAATACTCTCTGTTGTTGGAAATTCTCATGTGCTGATGGTATTTCAAACTGCTGCTATCTTTTTGGAAGGCAATACATATGAAAGGGTTGTAAATCTAGAGATTAAGATGTGGGCAGCTTTGAGTGGGTGGGAACATTATTCTGCATATCATAGTAAGTAAATTATAATTCATTAGTACAACCATTCTGTGCAACCATTAAATAGCATGGAAAGTGATCACAAAAATGTTGCTGTATCAGACACCTCTTGTGTGTCACCACAGATCCCCTTGGCCTCATGTAATCCATGGACCTTGGGACTTCCCTGGTGGTCCAGTGGCTAAGACTCCATGCTCCCAATGCAGGGGGCCCAGGTTTGATCCCTGGTCAGGGAACTAGATCCCTCATACATGCTGCAACTAAAGATCCTGCATGCCGCAACTAAGACCTGGTGCAGCCAAATAAATAAATAAATAGATAAATAAATAAATATTTTAAAAAATCCATGGACCTTGGCCACTTGTTCTTCTCCACCTGCTCTGTGGAGACCAGTTCTGCGTGGCCTTGTACCATCTTGGGCACCCCCTGACAGCACCTTGCCTCATGCCTGCATGATACAGCTTTTGCCTCCACCACTGGACTCCACTGCTGCTGCTGAGATCTAGGGTATGATGCAGAAATGTAGGGGAATTCAAGCCTTTTAGGGAAATCTATTGATTAGTAGGAGATGGAATCTAGTTGATAAATAAGTTATTCTTTGAGGCACTAGAGTTCTTGGAAGATAGTCTGAGCAATCAGTTGTGCCTGAGGCCAAGAGGTTTCCTGTTCAGCCACGCACCTTTGTATTGTGCTTCTCCTCAACACTCCTCTTTTCTCCCTTCACACCACCTGCTACCCCCTTCTCAAGTATTTTGATCTCTAAGACAGTGGTAGGACATAACTTCTCCCCTCTGGGAGCTCAGGCTGACAGTTGGGAGTGGCACTAGGATTTGGGAGTGACCTTGTAAATTAGACCCACAAAGTAGGATTTGGAGTTGAATGACTCACTGAACTGAAACACTGGGGACTCCATTGGTGGTGGTAAGTGGTGAGAGTGGAGGGGCAGTGGGCTCTTTTGCTACTCCTACCCTGTGATGTGGGATCTGGGCAGCCCTGTCCCCTGCCTTCCAGTGAAGAATGACACGTGTGGGAATGGGATTTCCCTGAAGTAGGGCAGGTGGGAAAGGGGTAATTGTACCTTTTTTGATTTTCTGAGCTTTGGACTTAGAGTGAACTTCGAGTGAACTCTTAGAGTGAGAAGAGACTTTTATGAGGCTCCCACCAAATCTTTCTGGTTATAGTTCGGTCATTTAGATGTGGTCTAAGGTCAGAGGTTTCTATGTGGTGAGTTTTCTAGGTAATGAAGCGACAGAGTATTCCCCCCACCCCCATTCCCCAACCCCCAGCTTTGCGTCTCATGTCACCCCACTAGATCACTCACCACCTCACTGTTGCTGCATCTACTGCGACCACTGGGACAGTCCCCTTTGTTTCATTTTTTTTAAACCACTTTATTGAGATATAATTTATATATCATGCAATTCACCCATTTAAAATGTACAGTTCAATGGTTCTTGATATGTAGCTATTAATTCTTAAAATTGTGGTTTTATATATATATATCTTAAAATTTGCCATTTAACCATTTAAAATATACAATTCAGTGGCATTAATTATATTCACAATGTTGTGCATCTATTACCACTGTCTATTTTCAAAACTTTTTAGCCATCTTAAACAGAAACTTTGTAATCATTAAGCAATAACTCCCCATTTCCCTCTCCTTCCAGCCTCGAGCAGCTTCTAATCCACCCTCTGTCTCTATGAAATTGCTTATTCTCAATATTTCATGTGAGTGAAGTCTTATAATATTTGTCCTTTTGCCTGTGTTATTTCACTTAGCATAATGTCTTCAAGGTTATTTCAGTTGTAGCAAGTATCAGAATTTCATTCCTTGCTATGGCTGAATAATATTTCATTGTACTTATATGCCACATTTTGTTTATCCATTCATTGGCTGATTGACTTTTGGGTTGTCTCCACCTTTTGGCTATTGTGTATAATGCTGCAATGAACATTGGTGTAAAAATATCTGTTTGAATCCCTGCTTTTTGGTTATATACCTAGTAGTAGAACTGCTCGGTCATATGATAATCTATGTTAAGCATTTTGAGGAATCCCTTTATTTGACAACTTTAGATCCTAGCTTCCTGTTACTTTCTCTACTCCTACATGTCTTAATTCTTGGGACTTTCAATATATAAGTAGTTGATCCTTGCAGCACTCTAGCTGCAGACTTCTGGTTTCTGTTTAGGATGTAGAAAGTTGGAAAGAG
>NW_006797357.1:1173081-1204453 GCF_000442215.2 Lipotes vexillifer
GGAAGAGGTGCTGGACATCATAGAAGCTGATTGGAAGAGTTCAGGTAAGTTTTAAAATGAATCCCTAAGGGCTGAGTGTGGCTTAGCATAAAAATATAGTGCCCCTGGGAGCTACAGACATAAGGAGAATTGACACTAGCTGGCAGGCTTTTCTCCATGGACCTCACCAGGAGAAAGCTGGGGGCAAGGCAGTGACTGGAACGAGCCTCCCCTTTGGTGCAGGGGACAAGAGCGGCCACCTCTGCAGGCAGGGCACAAAGCTCTGCCAGGATGCTTTACCCCTACCTTCTTCACAGAGCAAAAGCCCTAAGTTTCTGAGGAAAGGGCAGCAAATACTCTCATCCTCAGGGTCGAGGTGAAGACACATTGTAGCTAGAAGAAGGGAAGAGAAAAAAAACAACCCTCTGTTTCTGAGGGAGAGGCAGGAAAAGAGCCTCTGCCACTGGGGCAGAGATAGGATCACTGAGATGGTCCCACACCTGAGACTAAGGTACACAATGCCTGCCTAGGACTGGGCCTGAATATGGACAACAGAAAATGTCTCCCCACTTCCCACCCCAAGGATAGCAAGAACTGAGTAACAAATAGCAATAGTCTACTACTAGCTGGAGGCAAAAATGAGGGGAGAAAGTATCTTTGAGGTTTAGGGACATAGGCAAAGCCTAAGGCTGAAGTAGAACAGAACATTGAGAAATGCTCTCTGGAAACCCAAACCCAGCCAAAAGTATGAGGTAACGCCAGAGGCATTTCTAGCCTGAGGTGTCCTGAGGGTACCTGTAGCAACAATAAATGCAAACCCGGATCAACTCCTCACTAGGTTGACTCAATTCCTCACAGTAGAGGCCTATAAAAAGAAGAGTTATTCACATATCCAGACGTGAAACTGTTTACCTCAGTGTTAGTAAACACTGCAAATTATGAGACCCACAAAGAAGCAAAGAAAACAGCACACAGTCAAGAGACAAAGCAATCAACAGAATCAGACTCAGATATGACTTGGAGGTTAGAGTTATCAGAAAGAGAACTGAAATAATTATAACTATTATGTTAAAGTCTCTAGTGGCAAAGATGGACAACTGTATGACCATAGGAAGGCTATCAGCAGAGAGATGGAAACTAAGAAGGGGCCAAATAGAAATGATGGAAATGAAAAATATGATGAAAGACTAATCACTTTGATGGGCTCATTAGGAGACTTTACTCAGCTGAGAAAATAGGGAACTTAAAGATAAGTCAATCAAAATTGTCTAAACTGAAGCACAAAGAGAAAAATGAAAAAAAGAAACAAATTAACCCAGAGCAGGCCATGCAAGACCTGTGGGACCATATCAAACTAACAGTCATGTAATTGGAATCCAAATAAGAAAAGAGGCAAGATGGCAGAAGAAATACTTGAAGAGGTAATTAATAGGATAAGACTTAACCCTGGTGAAGGCATGAAAGTCTTTGCACTTTTCTTTGTTAGTCTGAGCCTACATTTGCAATCTGATTCTTTGTTTCACTGATCTGGACTATGTGGACCCACTTAACCCTGAAATATCCATTCACTTATTCATTCAATTTTAGATACGTATAAAGTACCTACCATGAGCTAGATCTGGGAGTTACTGTCTGAATGGATCTTATGGCCTAAATAGAGACTTAGAAATACTAATGTCCGGTGCTGTGGTCAGTGAGAAGAGCAGGATTTTGGAAATGAGAGAGCCCTGCCTCTAAATCCTGGCCCTGTCATTTAACATCCACATCCTTTCTGAGTACAATGGTACTTAGCTTATTGGGCTGTTGAAAGGACTGCTGTAAAGTAATGGTTCTCGCTCTGAGATACTTAGTCTGGGGTGATCCCAGGCATTTCTCCCAAAATTTCCCAGGTGATTATAAAGCAGTAGTCAGCGTGGAGAAATGCTGGGGTAAAGTGTTACCTGGCACATAGACAGCACTCAGCAATGTTGGTGTACCTCCTGGACTAACCTGGAATCACCTGCAGTTCACATTCCTGGCCAGTTGCAGCCCAGAGAGAAAGGCTGATTTCTTCTTTATTGTGACTGGGGTGGGGAATGGATGGAGTCAGAAGGAAGAAAATCTGCTGCCGGTGAGTCAGAGACTGACTGGGCTGTAGCTGCCTGAGACTTGTTTCCCAGGAACATAGGGGGTTAGAACTTTATAATCCCTCCTCCCCAGCCTCCCTCAGCACCTAGAGGCCAAGGACTTTAGTTCAAGGCAACACACTTCTGCAGTTTACTCTCGGCCAGAGCATATGTAGCGCCTTCCTCTTGTTTCTCCGAAATTTAATCCAGTCTTTCCTCTCCCTCAAAACAACCAGATGCCTGTTTTATTTTTTGTGAAAACACATACTTTAGATGATGGTATAAGATGGTATAAATCTACCTTTCATTAAGAATCTGCCTGCCAATGCAGGGGACCTGGGTTCGAGCCCTGGTCCGGGAAGATCCCACCTGCCGTGGAGCAACTAAACCCGTGCACCACAACTACTGAGCCTGAGCTCTAGAGCCTGTGAGCCACAACTACTGGAGCCAGCGTGCCTAGAGACGTGCTCTGCAACAAGAGAAGCCACTGCAGTGAGATGCCTGTGCACCGCAATGAAGAGTAGCCTCTGCTCGCCGCAACTAGAGAAAACCCGAGTGCAGCAATGAAGACACAACATAGCCAAAAAAAAAAAAAAATCTAATCCTTTAAAAAAAAAATCATCCTTTCAAAAGTCTTTTGAATTGGCAAAATTTGATAATTAACTGGTGATGGGGGCTGGGTGATAGATATATAGGGATTCATATATATTATTCTTTATACTTTTGGACATTACAAAATAAAGTCCTTGTTGGCTTTCCTGTGCTTTCTGTATTATTTGACAGAAGAGTGACCTTTTAGTATATTCTTGCCATTTATAGGGAGAGGTATTGTTGAACTTGGCCAGTTTACCAAATATCCCGTATCAACAGTCCAGAAGAATTTGGCTAATTATGAGTTATAATGTAAAAAAACTTAAACTCCTTTTTAGTGTATTTTAAATGTTTATTCTGTTTTTATTTGGATTTTTTGAGATTTTTATTGATAGTCTGTGAGATAACTGATCTTTTATTTTTGGTCTGGGTGAATTTGAAGAGATGTATAGTATATTTGACTTTTTATAGCTTCATAGAGAGCAATATAGACACAGTTTTGTGGCCAGAAACTGAACCACAACTTGAAAGCACAGCTGTTGGGGAGGGAGTGGTAGCTCCCTAGCTGTTTGAGTTAGACACACCCCATCCTACTACAGTAAATGTTCAGAGGATGAAAACCACATTGATTTTGGAGAAGAATAGAGCTAGTTATTGGGGCGCTCCTGTGGGCACTAAGTAATTTGAGTTATTGTTTTTGCTTTGTCCACCAGGCCACTTTATTAGATCAGATTAAATTATCTCTCAAAAAGGTGTTTGAGGGTAAATGGAGAATGAGATCTCTTTATCTTCTTAATTGACATCTGGAAAGGGATGGGATTGGGGTCCCAGGGTACCCTGGGGCAGTGGGATGTGGGGTGAGGTGTAGGGGGATGGTGTGGAGTGAAAGTGTGTGTATATGTATGTGTGTGCTGTAAGCTGACCAATTATGAAAACAAAGGCTTCATTAGGATGTGTTTAGTTGAAATGAAGAATTTCAACTAAGCTGAGAAAATAATGAAAGAGGTAGTTTTACTAAGATGTTAAATAGGAATATCTCCAGAGTGGCACCATTTGTTGTTGTTGTGAAAGAGGAATTGTTTATTCTTAATCTACAGATGAGGAAACTGAAGTTCAGGAGGATAAATAACTTGACCAAAGTTGCACCACTAGTAGCTGATAAATAAGAATTTGAACCCAGTACTGCCTGACACAAAAACTGACCAGTGCCCTTAAAGTTTGGTGAGTCGTTGGATCAGAGACTTGATAAGACACTTGCCCATCTAAGGTTCTGTTCCTAATACTGTGCCTTTTGTCCATCTATATCCCTTTTGTAAAGGATCTTACTGTTTTTGAAACCTCCACATGAGAAGGGCTTTTGGCCCCTTTGCTAGCCTGTGTCCTCCAGAAGACCACTCAGGTACGAGCTAAATTTCCTGCCTATGTACTCGCAGGACTTGTCCAGCTGACCTGGAGCAAGGTGACTCCCCCAGTCTTCCACTCTTCTCAAACCGTACGAGGAACATGGGTGGAAGGAGAGGCTCCAGGCTCTGCAGATCCACCCCAGACTTTGCAGTGACTCCTCAAGGATTTAGTCACAGACTCTCTTCAGGCCAGATGCTCTCCCCAGAAGGAAGGCCAGCTTCATCTCTAATTTGGTGGCAACATTTTTAAAGAGTAAGATGGAACAGCAATTATCATATAGCTGAGCTACAAGAAAGAACTAATCTTTAATAATAACTAACATACAAGTAGAAGACAGCCACTGTGATTATCTCTTGCAGTTTTGTCAACTATCCACTTTATACATGGGGAAACTGATGAGTAGGGAGGTTAAGTAACACAGCTCGCTGACTGTGCACCTAGAATGCAAATCCAGGCTGTCTCCAGAGCCCATTCCATTAATCACTGTGCAATAGCAATGTCTGTGTAACAGTGATGTCTGAAACTATCTCCTTAAAATGAGGGAGCTGGTCAACCCAAGTCAGCCTGGGTTTACAAAGGGTGGAAAGCTGCAGAGAATCTGGATCTTTGCCGTGACTCTCTCAGTGCCCTGTGGATTGCCCCCACTCTAATCCATTTATTTACTTGGCAGCTACAGTTTCTGTCTCTTTCGTGGGAGGATAGTTAGACATGAAGTCCTGGCACTGCCTCAGAGACTAGGTGAATGACTTGCAAAATTTGTTTGCAGAATGTCATCTTGGACAAATACATACCAATCTACAATTTCTTTGTCACCATTTTCCACAAAGTGTGGGAATCTATGAGGAAGTGTGGAGGGGACCTTGGGGCTCAGGGGAGCAGGGAGAACCTCTGGTGATGAATGGCTGGACAGCTGCCCGGGGGCCTGCGAGTAGCCTGACTTTCTGCTTCTTGGGGTAACTCCCCAACAGTTTGGCATATAGGAGTTTTCATAGAGCACCTTGATTCCTGGGCCTAGTTATAGCTGAGTGACAACACACTGGGGAGGACAACAGCTGTTTTATTTATTTATTTTTTAACATCTTTATTGCAGGATAATTGCTTTACATTGTTGTGTTAGTTGCTGCTGTATAACAAAGTTAATCAGCTATACATATACGTATATCCCCATATCCCCTGCCTCTTGCGTCTCCCTCCCACCCTCCCTATCCCTCTAGGTGGTCAGAAATCACTGAGCTGATCTCCCTGTGCTATGCAGCTGCTTCCCACTAGCTATCTATTTTACATTTGGTAGTGTATATATGTCCATGCCACTCTCTCACTTCGTCTCAGCTTACACTTCCCACTTCCCATGTCCTCAAGTCCATTCCCTATGTCTGTGTCTTTATTCCTGTCCTGCCCCTAGGTTCTTCAGAACCATTTTTTCTTTTTTTTTTTTTAGATTTCATATACATGTATTAGCATACGGTATTTGTTTTCTCGTTCTGACTTTCTTCACTCTGTATGACAGACTCTAGGTCCATCCACCTCACTACAAATAACTCAATTTCGTTTCTTTTTATGGCTGAGTAGTATTCCACTGTATATATGTGCCACATCTTCTTTATCCATTCATCTGTCGATGGACACTTAGGTTGCTTCCATGTCCTGGCTATTGTAAATAGAGCTGCAATGAACATTGTGGTACATGACTCTTTTTGAATTATGGTTTTCTCAGGGTATATGCCCAGTAGTGGGATTGCTGGGTCGTATGGTAGTTCTTCTTTTAGTTTTTCAAGGAACCTCCATACTGTTCTCCATAATGGCTGTATCAATTTACATTCCCACCAACAGTGCAAGAGGGTTCCCTTTCTTTACACCCTCTCCAGCATTTATTGTTTGTAGATTTTTCAATAATGGCCATTCTGCCTGGTGTGAGGTGATACCTCATTGTAGTTTTGATTTGCATTTCTCTAATGCAAGTGATGTTGAGCATCCTTTCATGTGTTTGTTGACAATCTGTATATCTTCTATGGAGAAATGTCTATTTAGGTCTTCTGCCCATTTTTGGATTGGGTTGTTTGTTTTTTTGATATTGAGCTGCATGAGCTCCTTGTAAATTTTGGAGATTAATCCTTTCTCAGTTGCCTCATTTGCAAATATTTTCTCCCATTCTGAGGGTTGTCTTTTCATCTTGTTTATGGTTTCCTTTGCTGTGCAAAAGCTTTTAAGTTTCATTAGGTCCCATTTGCTTATTTTTGTTTTTATTTCCATTTCTTTAGGAGGTGGGTCAAAAACGATATTGCTGTGATTTATGTCATAGCGTGTTCTGCCTATGTTTTCCTCTAAGAGTTTTATAGTGTCTGACCTTACATTTAGGTCTTTAATCCACTTTGAGTTTGTTTCTGTGTATGGTGTTAGGGAGTGTTCTAATATCATTCTTTCACATGTAGCTGTCCAGTTTTCCCAGCACCACTTATTAAACAGGCTGTCTCTTCTTCATTGTATATTCTTGCCTCCTTTATCAAAGATAAGGTGACCATATGTGTGTGGGTTTATCTCTGGGCTTTCAATCCTGTTCCTTTGATCTATATTTCTGTTTTTGTGCCAGTACCTTACTGTCTTGGTTACTGTAGCTTTGAAGTATAGTCTGAAGTGTGGGAGCCTGATTCCTCCAGCTCTGTTTTCTTTCTCAAGATTGCTTTGGCTTTTTGGGGTCTTTTGTCTTTCCATACAAACTGTGAAATTTTCTGTTCTAGTTCTGTGAAAAATGCCATTGGTAGTTTGATAGGGATTGCACTGAATCTGTAGATTGCTTTGGGTAGTAGAGTCATTTTCACAATGTTGATTCTTCCAATCCAAGAACATGGTATATCTCTCCATCTGTTCGTATCATCTTTCATTTCTTTCATTAGTGTCTTATAGTTTTCTGCATACAGGTCTTTTGTCTCCTTAGGTAGGTTTATTCCTAGGTATTTTATTCTTTTTGTTGCAATGGTAAATGGGAGTGTTTCCTTAATTTCTCTTTCAGATATTTCATCATTAGTGTATAGGAATGCAAGAGATTTCTGTGCCTTAATTTTGTATCCTGCTACTGTACCAAATTTGTTGATTAGCTCTAGCAGTTTTCTGGTAGCATCTATAGGATTTTTTATGTATAGTATCATGTCATCTGGAAACCGTGACAGTTTTACTTCTTCTTTTCCAATTTGGATTCCTTTTTCGTCTTTGATTGCTGTGGCTTAAACTTCCAAAACAATGTTGAATAATAGTAGTGAGAGTGGGCAACCTTGTCTTGTTCCTGATATTAGTGGAAATGGTTTCAGTTTTTCACCATTGAGAATGATGTTGGCTATGGATTTGTCATATATGGCCTTTATTATGTAGAGGTAAGTTCCCTCTATGCCTACTTTCTGGAGAGTTTTTATCATAAATGGGTGTTGAATTTTGTCAAAAAGCTTTCTCTGCATCTATTGAGATTATCATATGGTTTTTATCCTTCAATTTGTTAATATGGTGTATCACATTGATTGATTTGTATATATTGAAGAATTCTCACATTCCTGGGATAAACCCCACTTGATCATGGTGTATGGTCCTTTTAATGTGCTGCTGGATTCTGTTTGCTAGTGTTTTGTTGAGGATTTTTGCATCTATGTTCATCAGTGCTATTGGTCTGTAGTTATTTTTTGGGACATCTTTGTCCTGTTTTGGTATCAGGGTGATGGTGGCCTCATAGAATGAGTTGGGGTGGGTTCCTCCCTCTGGAATATCTTGGAAGACTTTGAGAAGGATAGGTGTTATCTCTTCTCTAAATGTTTGCTAGAATTCGCCTGTGAAGCCATCTGGTGCTGGGTTTTTGTTTGTTGGAAGATTTAAAATCACAGTTTCAATTTCAATGCTTGTGATTGGTCTGTTCATATTTTGTATTTCTTCCTGGTTCAGTCTCAGAAGGCTGTGCATTTCTAAGAATTTGTCCATTTCTTCCAGGTTGTCCATTTTACTGACATATAGTTGCTTGTAGTAATCTCTCATGATCCCTTGTTTTTCTGCAGTGTCAGTTGTTACTTCTCCTTTTTCATTTCTAATTCTGTTGATTTGAGTTTTCTCCCTTTTATTCTTGATGAGTCTGGCTAACGGTTTATCAGTATTGTTTATCTTCTCAAAGCACAAGCTTCTATTTTATTGATCTTTGCTATCGTTTCCTTCATTTCTTTTTATTTACTTATTTATTTATTTATGATCTGATCTTCATGATTCCTTTCCTTCTGCTAACTTTGGGGTTTTTTTGTTCTTCTTTCTTTAATTGCTTTAGGTGTAAGGTTAGGTTGTTTATTTGAGATGTTTCTTGTTTCTTGAGGTAGGATTGTGTTGCTATAAGCTTCCCTCTTAGAACTGCTTTTGCTGCATCCCATAGGTTTTGGTTTATTGTGTTTTCATTGTCATTTGTTTCTAGGTATTTTTTGATTTCCTCTATGATTTCTTCAGTGATCTCTTGGTTATTTAGTAGTGTATTGTTTAGCCTCCATGTGTTTGTATTTTTTACAGATTTTTTCCTGTAATTGATATCTAGTCTTATAGTGTTATGGTCAAAAAAGATACTTGATACAATTTCAATTTTCTTAAATTTATCAAGGTTTGATTTGTGACCCAGGATATGATCTATCCTGGAGAATGTTCCATGAGCACTTGAGAAGAAAGTGTATTCTGTTGTTTTTGGATGGAATGTCCTATAAATATCAATTAAGTCCATCTTGTTAAATGTATCATTTAAAGCTTGTGTTTCCTTATTTATTTTCATTTTGGATGATCTGTCTATTGGTGAAAGTGGGGTGTTAAAGTACCCTACTATGATTGTGCTACTCTCGATTTCCCCTTTTATGGCTGTTAGCATTTGCCTTATGTATTGTGGTGCTCCTATGTTGGGTGCATAAATATTTACAATTGTTATATCTTCTTCTTGGATCGATCCCTTGATCATTATGTAGTGTCCTTCTTTGTCTCTTGTAATAGTCTTTATCTTAAAGTCTATTTTGTGTGATGTGATAATTGCTACTCCAGCTTTCTTTTGATTTCCATGTGCATGGAATATCTTTTTCCATCCCCTCACTTTCAGTCTGTATGTGTCCCTACGTCTGAAGTGGGTCTCTTGTAGACAGCATATATACGGGTCTTGTTTTTGTATGCATTCAGCCAGTCTATGTCTTTTGGTTGGAGCATTAAATCCATTTACATTTAAGGTAATTATCGATATGTATGTTCCTATTACCATTTCCTTAATTGTTTTGGGTTTATTATTGTAGGTCTTTTCCTTCTCTTTTGTTTCCTGCCTAGAGAAGTTCCTTTAGCGTTTGTTGTCGAGCTGGTTTGGTGGTGCTGAATTCTCTTAGCTTTTGCTTGTCTGTGAAAGTTTTAATTTCTCTGTCATATCTGAATGAGATCCTTGCTGGGTAGAGCAATTGGTTGTAGGTTTCTCCCTTTCATCACTTTAAATATGTCCTGCCACTGCCTTCTGGCTAGCAGAGTTTCTGCTGAAAGATCAGCTGTTAACCTTATGGGGATTCTATTGTGTGTTATTTGTTGCTTTTCCTTGCTGCTTTTTATATTTTTTCTTTGTATTTAATTTTTTTTTTTTTTTTTTTGGCGGTATGTGGGCCTCTCACTGTTGTGGCCTCTCCCGTTGTGGAGCACAGGCTCCGGATGAGCAGGCTCAACGGCCATGGCTCACGGGCCCAGCCGCTCCACGGCATGTGGGATCTTCCCAGACCGGGGCACGAACCCGTATCCCCTGCATTGGCAGGCGGACTCTCAACGACTGTGCCACCAGGGAAGCCCTGTATTTAATTTTTGATAGTTTGATTAATATGTGTCTTGGCGTGTTTCTCCTTAGATTTATTCTGTATGGGACTCTGCGCTTCCTGGACTTGATTGACTATTTCCTTTCCCATATTAGGGAAGTTTTCAACTATAATCTCTTCAAATATTTTCTCAGCCCGTTTCTTTTTCTCTTCTTCTTCTGGGACCCCTAAAATTCAAATGTTGGTGCATTTAATGTTGTCCCAGAGGTCTCTGAGACTGTCCTCAATTCTTTTCATTCTTTTTTCTTTATTCTGCTGTGCGGTAGTTATTTCCACTATTTTATCTTCCAGGTCACTTATCTGTTCTTCTGCCTCAGTTATTCTGCTATTGATTCCTTCTAGAGAATTTTAAATTTCATTTACTGTGTTATTCATCATTGTTTGTTTGCATTTTAGTTCTCCTAGGTCCTTGTTAAACGTTTCTTGTGTTTTCTCCATTCTGTTTCCAAGATTTTGGATCATCTTTACTATCATTCCTCTGAATTCTTTTTCAGGCAGACTGCCTATTTCCTCTTCATTTATTTGGTCTGGTGGGTTTTTACCTTGCTCCTTCATCTGCTGCGTATTTCTGTCTTCTAATTATGCTTAACTTACTGTGTTTGGGGTCTCCTTTTCACAGGCTGCAGGTTCAAAGCCTGCAGCCCCCAGGCTACGAACCTGCAGCTACCCATTGTTTTTAGTGTCTGCCCGCAGTGGGTAAGGTTGGTTCAGTGGGTTGTGTCGGCTTCCTGGTGGAGGGGACTGGTGCCTGTGTCCTGGTGGATGAGGCTGGATCTTGTGTTTCTGGTGGGCAAGACTGCGTCTGGTGGTGTGTTCTGGGGTGTCTGTGAACTTATTATGATTTCAGGCAGCCTCTCTGCTAGTGGGTGGGGTTGTGTTTCTGTCTTGCTAGTTGTTTGGCATGGGGTGTCCAGCACTGGAGCTTGCTGGTTGTTGCGTGGAGCTGGGTCTTAGCGTTGAAATGGAGATCTCTGGGAGCGTTCTTGCTGATTGATATTACATGGGGTCAGGAGGTCTCTGTTGGTCCAATGTCCTGAACTCGGCTCTCCCCCCTCAGAGGCTCAGGCCTGACACCTGGCTGGAGCACCAAGACCCTGTCAGACACACGGTTGGAGAAGAATCATGGAGTCCCTCCAATCTGGTTTTCCTTTCTCCTTCTGTCTTATGATGCTCTGGGCAGTTTGCCCATCTAAGATCCCTGCATCTTATGGCTGCTTTAATCACCGAAGCTTCTGAGGTAATTGTAGCAGTGGATGTTTCAGGGTAAGGGAGACACCTACTGTTCATTTTGAGGAAGACAGCTAACTTTAGTCCTTTGAATCCAATGTCATGTGTGTGTGCATGTGTGTGTGTGTGTGTGTGTGTGTGTGTGTGTGTGTGTGTGTGTTTGGGAGTGGGAGGGATTTGTAATCACAATGCCTGGTGGAGTAGTGAGGTGGAGGCAGGGTTATTTAGAGAGTTCTAGAATGTCAGAGCTGAAAGAGTTCTTAGAGATCATGTTCTAGAGCTGTGCTGTCCAATATGGCAGCCATTACCACATATAGCTGTTTAAATTTAAATTAAATTGATTAAAATTTAAAATCCAGTTTCTTGGTCTCAATAGCCACATTTTAGATGTTCACTATTCACATATTGTTAGTGGTTACCATATTGGGTAGCACAGATATAGTACATTCCATCCTCTTAGAAAGTTCTATTGGACAGTGGTGTTCTAGGATCTTCTGGATAAATCCCTTGGTTTTTGTTTTGTTTTGTTTTTGAGCAAGAAATAAACTTGTATTGTGTCATCAACAAGGTTTGAGATCATTTGTTACTGCAGCATGACTTAGCCTAAGCTGGCTAAAACAGTTGAAAATTTTAATAATGAAATAAAAGTAGATGTATATAAAAGTACAGGTAAATTCTTCTTTTCTCAAACACTTCAAAGTACAACTCAATGTCTTAATATAAAAAACAAATATATATTTTCTAACGCGCAGCCTCGAGCCGCCGCCGTGCCTGCGCGTGGCACTTTGGAGTCACGCTGCTGAGCCGGAGCCCGCACTTGCACATAAATGGGGCCACCTGGCCCCACGGCATCGGCCCTTTTAACTAGGAGCCGGCATCGCCAGGCTGCCAGTGGGTGAGGCGCTGCAGCGACTCAGGCCTCAGCCCTTAATGCCAAGGTTGAGATTTCTTTGGGATATGTCGGGGATCCTGCAGTCTCTGTTACTTAGTGTCCTGCATATCCTGTGCCTTTCCTGTAAGTTTGAGTGGCCTCTCTTTGTGCCCTCCCCTTGTTTTGAAAATGAGGAAACTGAAGCTCAGAGAAGGGGCTTACCCAACTGGTTCATACTAGAGCTGGGACCAGGACTTGGGTTATTGGCACTTCTTGCCTGGCGCCACCAAGATGCTTCCTAATTAATTTTATGGCACTGTGCCAGGTATGAGGGGGTAATGAATGGTACAATTCTGACCTCTTGCCCTCCTAGAGATCATAGTCCCAGTACATGGGCTACACCAGTGTTTTTCAGATACCTTATTTTTTTAGCAGGGAAGCTTCTATTCTCCATGAAATCTTCTGTGAAAAACTAAAATATAAAATAGATGAAAACCAGAGCTGCTCTTGCTGAAGCACAATGTGAATATATGTGTATGTGTGTGGCTCCCAAGGCCTTGCCGTCTCAGTCTCCTCCTTGTGGCCCCTTCACCTTCTTGGAACTATAGGGCTCCAGGGAAGAGCTGGAAGATTGTGGTCTCTACTCAGGCTCCTTAACTGGAGGAACCTGGGTTCTCAGATTTGAAGTGACTGTAAGGCATGGGGATGGGGGTGTGCAGAGAGGGCCATGGGAATTATTGCTTGTCTGGTGCTTCAGAGGCTCAAGGGGTAGAGACAGAGGTTTGAAGATGATGACATGTCTTCCCATTATAGCCTGTATTTCTTGCAGAGGTGTGGAGGGGCAGAGCACGGCCAGAAACATGGGCATTTGAAAAACAAATGGTTAGTGGCACAGCTTTTCCCAGACTTGTTGGGGTTTTCTTGTAGGATTTCATGCTTACATTCATTCATTGGTTTACTCATTCATTTGTGAGATATTTACTGACTTCCTATGATGGGAAACATGCTGAGCTAATGTTCTGTGTGGAATGGGTACTAAGGTAAATCAGATAGGGACCTTGTTTTAAAGGAAGTTAGAGTCTAATAAGGGAGATAAGATAGAAATATCAATATCTAAAATACAAGGTAGAAAATGCCAAATGCAAAAACCTGAGAACTGCTAAAGCATTATGGAATTCTGGAAGAGGAAGAAATTACCTCTAATTAGCCATTGGGCAAGGGATTGTGGAGGAGACGATTGGATTTGGATGTACAGAGGCTGGGGAGAGAGGGCAGAAGTGTCTCTTTCCTCTGAAGGGAGGCTCGTGCACACATGCAGGGATGTGGGAAAGCGTTTGGGGCACAGCAAGCAATTCAGTTTGGTGGGAGCATGAGGTTACTTAAAGCGATTTGGAGGCTTTTGTCTCATCTACCACCTACACCTTTGAGAACAAGCTATCATATGGAAGACAGTATCAGTCCCAAATCTTGCCTCAATTAGTGCTAAAGAGAAAGGAGTTAGGGACAAAAGCTACCTCCATCCTGGAGTCTTTAGGATCCTGCCGAGGAGAGAAGCCTGCCAAAAGACTAACTTGAAAACTGCCTTCCTTGATAGCTTCCTAAGCAGATTCTGACAACCATTCTAAAGGGTGCGGGCAAATCAGCCCTCCACACAGACACCGCTGGTAGTTCCCTGCTGCCAACTCTTCCTGAGTATTGAAACCTCCTGGTTTCGTGAGTTGGCTCCTTTGCACAAACCCTAGAAACATACAACTGTAAGTGAACTGTATCTTGGAGAAAGAGCTGAAGTGAAAGCATTCCAGTTTTTGGATCTAGCACTGCCTTTATTCTGGCATGAGGAAGACCTTTGATGTGTACACATTTAGAGTAAGGATGGGAAGAACATCAGAGGACCCTGGAGTGGCTTTTGCTAAAATATTTTCACAGGCTTTAGATGTTGATTTCCAGAAACTAAGTATATACAGCTTGGAAGATGTTGAGAAAATTAATGAACATCTTTGAAAAATTCATCCATATTGCTGCATAGAATAGTAGTTCACTTTTTTATTTTAAAAAAACTAAAAATTTTGCAGGATTTAAAAAAATTGTGGTAAAATATACATAAAATGACATTTACCATTATAACCATTTTTAAGTGTTCAGTTCAGTGGTATTAAGTATGTCCACATTGTTCTGCAACCTTCAATAACATCCATCTTCAGAACTTTCTCCATCTTCCCAGACTGAAACGCTGTACCCATTAAATAGTAACTCCCCATTCCTCCCTCCCCTGGTCTCTGGAAACTACTGGTCTACTTTCTGTCTCTATGAATGTGACTACTCTAGGTACCCCCATATAAGTTGAACCAGACAGAATTTATTCTTTTGTGACTCGCTTATTTCACTTCACATAATGTTTTCAAGGTTTATCCATGTTGTAGCTTGTGTCAGAATTTCCTTCCTTTATAAGGCTGGATAATATTCCTTTATATGTATATACCACATTTTGTTTCCCTATTCATCCATTGACGGACACTTGGGCTGTTGTGAACATGGGTGTATAAATATCTGTTTGAGTCCCTGCTTTCAATTATTTTGGGTGTATACCCAGAAGTGGAATTGCTGGATCATATGGATAATTCTATTTTTAATTTTTTGAGGAACTGCTATACTGTTTTCCATAGAACTGCATTTTACATTCCCACCAGCAATGCATAAGTGTTCCAATTTCTTCATATCCTTATCAACACTTGCTATTTTCTGTTTTATTATGTTAGCTATCATAATGGAGGTGAAGTGAATGAGTGCCTTTTGAATAATAATAATTTACTTAGCTTTCCACAGCATTGATTACAAAACAATTTAATGCATCTCTTTCACCAGGTACCTATTCTAAGTTTCACATGGATGTTACACTGACTGACTTCCTTCTGAAACTTGGACAATTAAATCTGTATTTCTCAAAGCAAATAGAAAAACAATGGCATAGAAATGTGATGAGATATCACATAGTTACTGTGTCTGATGCTCTTGGGCCCTGCAGGACTTCCTATTCATGTTCTCTAACCAAAAACTTCCAACCACAGGCATCTACAGATCTTTGCCTATGAGGTTTCTCTAGCTGTTGGCGCCCTCTCAGCCTATGAACAGGGCAGCCTGGAGGTGTTGGGGAATTAACACCCCCTGGAAACTGTTCTCAACCCATGACTGATGGCGGTTGGTGTAGAAAAATATCCCAACTGCTTCCCTCCTTGGTTGGGCTAACTCTGAGGCTTGTTCCACACTGTCTTGCAAAGGTCCCCAGTGGGGATTGAGCCCTAGCTGCCCACAGTGATAGCCTGCTCATTGGCATTCTTCCCTGTCTCACTTTCTTGGTTTTCTGAGTGCTTGTTGGAATCACCTCCTAAAGAAGCTATTTGCATTCACATCTGTCTCAGCATCTGCTTCTGGAGGAACCCAGCCTACGACAGTCATTACAATGATGGATGACCGGGTGGACTTTGTTGTTACATGATAAACAGTTTATAAAATAGTGATACATGAAAAGACTATAACTAGATTAAAATTATGCTTGTGTGAAAATAACCTTCAGAACTGGTTATACATTTATATAAACAGGGGGTTTTTTTTGGTGGACCTATTCTATGTGTGTTTTCCTTGTGAAGTTATTTACATATGTAATAAAAAAATTTCCTTGAACATTTCAAGGTTTTGATCATCCTGTTGTATACAACATTTGAAAATGTCTTGTCTCTATTATCCTTAGACTACAACCTGTGTCTTTCACAGATGTCTTAGGTTATCTTTAATTGTTCAGATTCCTCCAATGTCCTACCTTGGAAAGATGGCTTCATGCTTGTTCCTGGGTATATTATTGTTTCCAGCTATGCTTAATCTTAAAAGGTGAGTGGAACTTGAAGTTCTATTTTCCTTGCTTTACATATGTAGAGAAATATTTATTGCCTTTTCTTTTTGTGCTGAGAGTCTCATTTGTGAAATTTCACCCCGTCAAGTCTATACCTTTCTAATGGGAAATATTTAACATTTTGTTTGATCGGCTATTCTTTGAATTCCCTATTTCCAAATATTACTTTCATGAGTGTCAAGAAGGAAGATGATTTAAAGATTCCTGGGCAAATTACTTCTAGTTAAGTGAGAACATGATTTGCCATAAGTTGCATACTCTGTATGTCTTAAGTGAAGATTTATGCGGAACGTGAAAAGCGTGTGGTCAAGGAGTTGTTTTTAATTTTTTGAGTGCCACTGGCAGTCTAACTGTTTCACCACAGACTCACTAAAATATTTTTATTTCAGATGAAATTTATAGCCAGGAGCTCAAGGAAGGGGATCCTGTCCAGGGGAAAAAGGTAGACTCTGAGGAGGTAACTTCTGATGAGAAATACAATTTCCCCTAAAGCTTTGGGGCCAGATGAAGGTTAGATTTAGTTGGTGGCCAAGAATCCTACAAACCAATCTGAAGATTTTTCTCAGAGAAGCTGAACCCATCATAAGTGAGGCCATTAACAATTTAAGGAGAAACTGACCTTAGTGTGGTATTTGGTTGTTACAAAACAGGTGGTAGTAAATTGATTTTCCTTAATAATTCATGGAGGTTTGGAGGTGAGGTCTACAATTTATGAACTCCTGTAACTCTTCCAGCAATATAAATATTCCTAAGAAGCCCTTCCTTAGAACTCTGGACAATGCAGCAAGGCACTGAATTCCCATAGGGTATGTTCATATTGCTCTGCAATTCCTTCTTTTTTTTTGCGGTACGCGGGCCTCTCACAGTTGTGGCCTCTCCCGTTGCGGAGCACAGGCTTCGGATGCGCAGGCTCAGCGGCCATGGCTTACGGGCCCAGCCGCTCCGCGGCATGTGGGATCTTCCCGGACTGGGGCACGAACCCGTGTCTCCTGCATCGGCAGGTGGACTCTCAACCACTGTGCCACCAGGGGAGCCCGGCAATTCCTTCTTCAGATAGGTCTCTCTGCATCGGAGCACTGAGCTTGCTTCTGAAGGATGGGAGAACCAACGGCCAGTGAGTGAGCACCAGATACCATCGTGTATCTGCTTGGTACTGTGTTGGGCACTGGGGACGCATCCCCGAACAAAAATCCTCAAGGGCAGGGATTATCAATATCTTTGATCTTTAATTGCTCCAGCGCATCCTGCTGATTTCTACATGTGTCCGTCTGCCTCTTTGATCTTGGGAGCAACATTAAATTTAATAGAGTTTGTTGGCAGTGAAGTGGTGTTAAACCACCAGTTTATCTTCTTTAACTACAATCTCCCCCCCATCCATCTCCTGTCCCCCACTCATGTTGTCTTTGAGACAGATAAAACTGTAAAGATGGCACCTATTATATTTTATTATAATGGAAGCATATGGAAGACTGGGTTAGGCCTTTGATATATTCCGTAGAGGGCTCAATAGAGGAGAGAAATCACAGTCTGACAAAGCATTAAGTAAAACGATATAACAAACCTATTCTGACATAGCATAAGTAAAAAACAAAACCAAAAACAAATACCTTACCTCCTTGGATATTTTATCTCTTTGTAAAATGCCCATCCTTTTACAAGTTCACCTTTCAGTCAATATTTATCCATAAAAGAAAACACTGGCTCAAAAAGATACTGGTTCTGGCTTATACCAGCTCACAAGAGCCAATTGTTAAATTTTCAGGAAAGTTGCAAGCCAGTTGTTAAACACAGTCAACATTAAAAATTAAATTAGATAAACTTGCAATTAAATAAATTATATAAAATAAAGATAATACTCTAAACTCATCACTTAATCATTTTACGGTGTTCTATTAATATCTGTGATTTTGAGATATTTTATTTCAGTCATATCTGTGCTATATAAGGATGGACTACTGTGCATCTCTTCCCAGCTCCATGTTCAGTGATGTCACATCGGTTGTTTGAAATCAGCTATGGTGGGGTATTTATACCACAGAAATTGGCAAACACTATAAATTAGGGCTTTTCCCCTTAAGGGCCAGCCTGTTGCTAACCATTTACCAGTACACCACTGACTCAGTGCTTTCAAGGGCATTGCACTTACATCACACTTTCAGTGAGACCTGGGGGTCATCTCAAAGATTGAGGCATCACCCCAGCATTTGGTAGGGTCTCTTTCCTCCTCTGCAGGCAGACCAGCACACTGAGACACACAGGAAGTGGTGTATCCGGGACGCTGGCACAGTCTAACTGGCACTGACTGACTCAAAGAAGTTTTCTCTCTACATTGAAGATGTGGCCCATGGCCAGTTTTAGGTTAGGCTGAGAGACGTGACCATCAAAATTCTTATGGGTTCACTTGCCAAGCAGCAATCTTGCTGGACACTGTGCTTTTTACTTTCTCAGTTTTTCCTCTAGAATTGTGAACTTTGAGTGCATTCAGTGGATGCTGTGTAATGGACTATCATCATTTTTGAAGCAACATGTGTGACTGCCCATGTTTAGTGATCACATGACTTAGCTCTGGCTTGGTCACTTGGCCAGTCACTCCCTGGCAAAAGATACTTCTGCCTCTTCCCAGTTCTCTGGGTCTCCACTTGCAGCCTTCCAGTATCTTCTTAACAGGTAGCACCATTGGAGTGTTCAGTTTCTAAAGTTTCCTCTCATACTATTCATGGTGTCTGACTAAATCTACCTAGTCCTCCACACATTTTTCAGAATCCTCCCCTTTCCCTTTAGTAAACATAGTATAGATTTTGAGGTCAGTCCAACATGGTGCAAATGCCAGCTCTGTTGTTTATTGGCTATTACTCTTGGCTGTTATTGCTGTCATCATCCCTAAGTCTAAGTTTACTCAACTATACAATGGGTGTGGACCAAATAACTCTTCGGTCTCACTTGTTTGAGTATATAAAGGAGATTATATTAAATCGGCTACTGGGTGAATGTTCCCACTTGGTGAGAGCAGGACCTCCACTTATTTTCAAGGGGATTGGCTTGCAGGTGTCACCTCATCAGGTCCCACTACATCTGTGTCTTTGCAGTCACCTGGGGGCAAACTGCCTCTTTGCTAAGCCTCTAGCCACTGTGCCTGTAGTTCTGGACGCCCCTCCCCAACTCCTCCTATTGCTGCCCTTCTATTTCTCTGGGCCACAGGTAAACATATCCTTTCCCTTAATTCCTCATAGAACTGCTTGGCCAGGCTGTATCTTTTAAAAAGATATTATTGATGACTCAAGGGTAAGAAAAAGGAATTATAACATGAAGAGTGATTATCAACTAGCTACTGGGTGTGGCTTCCCTTGGGACCCACAGGCCCAGGATCTTCTGCCTTGGTCTCCACTTCCCTGGAAGTAGGTCCCCAGCCTACTTCCCTGGAGGAGGGGCTAGTGTTCCCCTCCCCACGTCTGAGACAGAGGAAGAATTAGTGAACTAAAATATGGAACAATAGAAATTGCCCAATATGAACAGTAAAGAGAAAATTACCTGGGAAAAAAAAAAAAAGAACAGACCCTGAAGAACCTGTGGAACCATAATGAAAGATCTAACATTCAGGTCATAGGAGTTCTGGAGAAAGGAGAAAGTGAGCCTGAAAAAGTACTCAAAGAAATAATGGCTTGAATGCTTCCCAAATTTGCCAAAAGACATAAATCTAAAGCTGAGTAAATCCTAACCAGGATAAATCCAAACAAGTCCACACCAAGACACATCATAGTCAAACTTCTAAAACTACAGACAAAGCAAAAATCTTGAAAACAGTGAGAGAGAACGGACACCTTACCTTTAGGGGAAAAAACAATTCAAATGACAGATGATTTCTCATCAGAAACCATGGAGATCACACAACATTTTTCAAATGCTGAAAAAAAGAAAAATTGTCAACCCAGAATCCTATATCCAGTGAAAATATCTTTCACGAATGAAGAAGAAATCAAGACATTTTCAGATGAAGAAAAACTAAGAGTTTGTTCTCTGTTGATCTACTCTAAAAGAATGTCTAGAGGAAGTTCTCTCAAGAGAAAGGAAATGATAAAAGAAGGAATCTTGGAACATCAAGATGGAAGAAAGAACATTGCAAGCAAAAATATGGATAAATACAATATATTTTCCTTACCTTGAGTCTTCTAAATTATGAGCTTGGACACTCAACTACATATATTATATATCTACTGTCATAAGTTAGAAGTTGAGCTTAAAGCTCTGGGAAAACATTTTGTAAATTCTGTTCTGTTTTGTTTTTGTTTTTCCCCCTGAAAGCATGGGCAGTAAATTTGATCTAATAGGAGTGAAGTTTGTGGTCCTGTCTTAAGGTCAAAGGGTCATGAAACAGACCACAGTAGGGGACAGCCAGTCCAGGAGAGTCCCCAACAGCAATGTTGATTGTTGTCGGAGGGCCATATCCTCCCCCTTGATTACAGCTGCTGCTTCTGTAGCCTGTCAGAAGAACATGCTGTTCCAGCCAAAGCCCATCAGTTTCAGGCCCACTTCCTTTATATGTGGGCCTCCCACTAGGAATAAAATTAAGTTTGGAGCCTTCATTTAAGGTCTTCCTTCCAGCCTTAATATCCTTATTTTCTTACTTTCTTGATCTTTTGTTTTTAGGACAGCAGCGACATAAATAAACTTCATGGGAAATTGTTTCTGAGGCTTTAACTTGCTGGCAGACACCAGTGGACCACTAACTGGTTGAGAGACAGCAGTCCTCTCTCTTTGGGATATGATTGTGGCAATGCCTGGGGAACCTGGAATTGACAAACTGTTGATGGAAATGTGCTCTGGCTGGATAAAGAGAGTAATTCATAACAAGCAAGTATGGGAAGAGACTCAGTTCTGCTCCGTCTGAGGGGGAAGTGTGCTTTGCCATCCATGTAGTGCAGCCTACATAAGTTTTGCTTGAGAAGAACTGTGACTCTGGCCTTTTGTGACATGATCAATGATCTGCCTCACACCTGTTTTCCACTCTTATCACCTTTTTCTCCTATCCCATGCTCCTCCCACATGGAGCTAATTGCTGTTCCCTTCACTTTCCTGCCTCTGTGCCTTTGTTCATGCCATTTATTTTGCCTGTAATGACTTTTCCCTCTTATCCATCTTGAAAGTTCCTACTCATTCATTAATCTAGTTCAATAGCTTCTTCTGTGGAGCCTTCCCTAAATCTACCGCACCCTCACCTGCACCCCATTCCAACGAATTGCTTTCTCCTGGGTCTCCTATAGCACTTTGTACAGATCCCTATTATAGTCTGCATTACTTTGTTTTGTCTCCTCTCTCGGACTGTGAAGGTGAGATCTTGTTCATCCTTGTAACTTCAGGGACTGACTCAGTGTTGAACATGTGGTAAGAGCTCAATAAATTCTCACTGAATTAACAAATAAATGGATGAGAATACGTACAATGTCACAGGGATAAAACACTGCCTAACACATCAGTGTTAAAAAAGAGGGAATAAAAAAGTGCACTTCTGGGAAGACACAGTATATACTATATCCTATTCCTTCTTGGATATTATATAAAAAATAAGCATAAAAAGAGTCTGAAAGTTGGAGAAAAGAAGGCAGACTGGTTAGGACCTGGGGATCCAAAGAACTCAGGGGTGAGGTCTTCAGATTTGCTTTCTGCCTTTCATACCCCAGACTTATAGCTGAGGAAGCTGGCAACCTGGAAATACCAATACCAAAAAAGCCCCAGTAAAAACCTGCTCTCTCTAGTCAAACAGCCAGGAAAGGAGCAGCCTAGAAAGACAGAAAACTTTTAGACAATAACTACTCTACTCCAACCAACCTCCACAAAAAAACCTCTGGGGCCCCTGCCATGCCAGCAGAAACCAGGTGGGAATCTGGTTTGTAATAAGTTTTCTCAAGTCCCCCCACTGGGGTGACGACAGAGAAAGCTGAGTAGGGAGCTGACACTTGGTTCCCACTGAGAGGTAATGAGTCGCCTGTGCCCACGTGGTATCAGTAGAGGGCATGTGGGAGGCACTAATGAGGTACTCCTAACCCTCCCAGTCAGACACATATCAGTGGAGGCCTAGTGGGAAGCCAGAACTGCCCCGTCTGCCCAGCAGTAATGAAGGGCTCCCTTGCTCAGGCATCAGTGAAGGCTAAGTGGGAAACCTGGACTTCCTCCTCTGTGTGCCAGGAATGAGGTGGCATCTTCTCTCTTCTCATTGGAGCAGTGTCAGAGGAAGACAGCTAAAGACGAAGGTTAAAATCAGGTTTGCTACCCAGGAACTTTTTGGTTTGCACCGAACAGAGGTATTTCCTGTTAAAACCCTGGATTCATTTACTCATTCAGCAAATATTGACTGAAAACCTACCACGCGTCAGGGTCAGTGTGCGGCACTGAGGATAAAATTCAGAGCAAGACAGACATAGATATGATCTCTGCCCACCAAGAGCTTACATTCTAGCAGGGAACACAGACTTCACAGAAACAAATGAATTATAGCATGATAAAATAATTAAAGAGCTATTAAATAGTAACAGTATAATGAGAGAACCACATCATCATTAACTTTTGGTGGTGCCTGCTGTATACATGTACAACTACCTAGGAGCCGGACTCTTTTCTTCCACACTGGTTACCAACACCTCCAAACTCTTGGTCAAAAATTGAGTTTGGGCCAATTCAAAAATTGGCCCAGAAGGTAAACCCAAGGTTCTATGATTCACTGAGAGTATCTTTTAAAAAATACATCCTCATTATGAAGTAGCTAGGAGACGTTTTTAAATTCACAGTACTTTAAGATAAAGAGTCTCTGAGTATGTAAAATATTCACTAACCTATAGGACTAGTGCTTGCCTCACCAACATTTCCCAAGTTTTATTCATGAAATGAACTGGTATATTTGTAGATTTTACACATGAATGATTGTGCTTTTTACTCAGCAAACATTCATTGAGCATCTACTATGTGTCAGACTCTATACCAGGCCTTAGGGACACAAAGATAAGGAAGATACAGAGGGTTGATAATAGAGGCAAGGAATTCCTCCCTCAACTCTCTACGTGTGAATCTTACAAGAAAAAAAAAAAAAAAACAGTAAAGAGAGACATCCTATTTATTGCAGCATTATTTGGAATTGAAAAAGATTAGAAATAATCCAAATGTTCATCAGTAGATGACTGGTTGAATAAATTATTGGTATATATATACAGTGGTGTACCATGTAGCTGTAAAAGAAGTGAGGAATATTTCTGTATAACTCTATGGTGTAATCTTTAGAATACAGTGTTAACTTAAAAGCAAAGGGAGTGAAGCATGTAAAGTATGCTATCATATAAAACTAGAAGTTTTAATAAGAACATAGTTACTTATTAGAAAGGAAAGGAATAAGACTCTGATCAAAGCTATACTTCTCTGAATATTTCTTATTTTGTAGATTTGACTTTGAAACCACATAAATGTTTCACATAATTGAAAACAAAGTTCAATTAAAAAACTAATTTCTAAAAATTGAAAGCATTAAGAAACAAATAAACCTGTGTGTCAAGTTGGTTGCATAACCACACAAATAAAAACTCTTCTAAGTGTCTGTATAATACAGGATTTTGTCAGTAAATTCTTAGTGAGATATACCCTAAAGGAAAAAAAGCCCTGCAAAATAAACACACCTCTCCAAAACAAAATCAAAAAACCCTTAAACTGTTTTTAGTAACAATATTTTTGGTGATATTGTTGATATTGTCCTTATGTGTGTATTTTGTGAAAGAGCAAATGTGTGTGTTCTTTTATCATTGAGAGCTGGGATTTCAGCATGAGAAAAAGGAGCTATGAATGCAAGAATGAGATTAAGTACATACCCTGTGGACCTGAGTTCAAGTAGTATTAGTGTGAACTGGTTATGTGTTTTCTTAAAACAAACAAACAACCAAACAAATTCCTTTCCTGTCTGTGTCCACCGAAAAGGCCTAGAAATGATGACTGATCCACTAGCCAGGAACACTCTAGTGAATGAATGGATATAGGCAATGATCAATAACTGCTAACATCACAACAAGAAAGACAGACAGGTATTCTGTGTTTGTAATAGAAATAGAAACTGAACCTCAATCTGATTAAGCCTCTAGATCTTACTACCAGTTCATAGAAAATAGAATGGAGAGAGGAACATGTTAAATGACACTATGGAAATGCAATAATCAAAAGCCACTCTGGGAAACTGTATTGGAAAAATGTCCCCGTTTCTTCAACAACTAAATTACAAGGGATAAAAAGTGATGGCAGAAAAACTATATATTTAAAGAGACTGAAGAGACATATTAATCAATTTCAATATATGGACCCTATTTGGATACTGACTTGAATAAGTTACTTGTTTAAAAAACTAGACAATTGGTGAAACTTGAACATTGACTGGATATTGTTTGATATTAATGAATTAATGTTAAATTTTAAAATATTCTAATTAAAATGTTTTAAAAACCACAATAATAGTTACCCTTTTAAAAAGAGACCTTGTCTTTTAGAGATACATATTGAAATATTTATAGGTGGCATGATATAGATGCGGATTTGCTTCAAAATATTCCGGAGTTGGGGAAACTGAATAGGATGGACATGAAATAAGATTAGCCATGAATTGAAAATTGTTGAAGCTGGGTGATGGGTTCACAGGGACTCATTATAGCATTCTCTCTACTTTTGCATATGTTTGAAAGTTTTCATAATAAAAGGTTAATAACAAAAAATGACAACCTACTTAACATAAGGTTTACTTTCTAAGTTCATTTAGCCTTGATTTGACCATGTTTAGGATCTGTCATCTGGTCCCCGTTTCCTCAGATACCAACAAATATTATTATAAAAACAAAAATGCCTTTGCGTAGATACTTTTTCTGTGTGCTCCCCTAATGTAAGAAAAATTGGGGGCTGCCAAACCTGTGAAACTGAGACTGGAGTAAGGAGCCTCGTGTGGTTGCTGACTTGGTCTTGAGGGTTCTGCTTCTTCCACTTGGTCTCTGATACTGATACCCACCAGCCATCTGTGGCTGTGGCTTGGAAATGATGTGGCATCTGAAAAGGAGGGAAGTCCAACAGCAGGACTGTGGCAATTGCTCAATAATGAAGAACATAAAATATTGCCCCTGTGTAGCATAGTAATTGAGAAACATTTTTGAATCTAGGGTCATGGGTTTTGGGGGCTATTAGAACCTTATAGCTTTTCTAGTCCAAATCATTTGTGGCAGATGAAAAAATGAAAGCCCAGAGAGATGAAGTGACTTGGTCAACGTTGCAGAGCTCATGGAGGAGTTGGGATCACAGCCCGTATTTTGCCAGTTTCCAGAGTTCAGTGCCCTTTCCTCCACACTGCATCTGGAGTGAGTAGGACCTTGATTTGTTTCTTTGGTCTTAGTCTGAACTCCCTATAATTGATACACTAATTCTCTGGAGCAACATTCTATTGCAATGTGGAATTTTCAGTTCTTCCAGCACAAGGGGAAAGGGGCTAGTAAAGTGTGTGTTGGTGGGAAGGGGAGTGTGTGACTTTAAAATAGTTAGCATATGCATCGTGGGGAGATCAGCTCCGTGCTTTGTGAGCACCGAGAGGGGTGGGATAGGGAGGATGGGAGGGAGATGCAAGAGGGAGGGGATATGGGGATATATGTATACATACAGCTGATTCACTTTGTTATACAGCAGAAACTAACACAACATTGTAAAGCAATTATACTCCAATAAAGATGTTAAAAAAAATAGCATAATTGGCTGAAGGAAACTCCTTAGGGGGAGTTGTGACTTATGCTTGGTAGTGAAGAAAGCTGCATATCAGAGCATGAATTTGTAGTTGCCAGATCCCAAGGAAGGAGTTTATAGGACAAGTGGGAGTCAGATAATCTGAGACTGAATCCATGCTCTACAGGTTTCTAGCTGTGCGACCTTATACAAGTTATCAATCTCTGTATCAAATCTATAAAATGAGGATAATTATAGCAACATCATGGTGTCATTGTGAAAACTTAATGAGTCAGTACAAGTAAAACTCTTAGACCAAAGCCTGGGGCCGTTCAGTCAGTGTTGGCCATGACCTAAGACTGGATGCAAGTAGCAGTCATTGGGCATAACCAACAGGACCTACATAGGAGATCATTAGGTATCTTGATAATTTCAAATAGGGCCTGCTTGCTGAAACTACTTGTTAGGATATTAAAAGTCTCCTTCAATCTAGAGCTGATACAGTGCCTGAAAGTCTCAGCCCTGGTGAATTAAGTTAAAGACTTTGTTACAATCAACTGTTATCTAGAAGTAGTAAGTGTAATCACATAACTCATTAACACTTCATCATCAATTCACTCATCACCTGAGAGAGCTAGTCAGTTAGCCAAGCCTTTATGGTAGGAAGCACAGTCAAGAACAGTATTGAGGGTGTCTGATGAGTACCTCCAAAGGAGTTATAGCAGACACTGTTGGTGCCCATATCCCCCTAGCTTTCACCTCTGTACACTGAAGGCTGCTTGCTCAGAAACCTTGAACTCTGTTTCAGGGTGCTTTATTTTCTAGCTGTGGGAGTACGTTCAGCCCATGAGCAGGGCAAGCTGAAAGTGCAGGAATGTTAATGACCCTGGAGTGACTCTCTATCAATGATGGTGGGGGAGTTGGTGGCTAATATCCCAGCTCCCTATCCCCTTAGGTGGAATAACTCTGAGGTGTGTTCTATACTGTCGCCCAGTTTCCCCATGGGATTGAGTTCCATTGCCCATAGTGGTAACAAGCATGAAAAGTACCCTTTACTGGCTTTTCATTCTCTCCCTTCTTACTCCTTTGCTCTCCTATTGGTTTCTCGGTGTGCCTCATAACTAGGCTACCTGCACACTAAAATTCTGGTATCAATATGTGTATGTGGAGGTCTCCCCATACCACCAAGCAATGCTTTGGTACCAATTGTAGCTGGGGTGTGCTACAATTTAACTCAATTCTGATAGTATCTACCTATCAGAGATAGCATCAGGTTCCACAGGTTAAGGGCTCAGTCCCGTAAGACTGCTCCCACTTCAGATGCCAATTGAAAGTCTAGGTTGTTACCTGTGTTTTTGACCTACTGGCTATAAATCAGAGTTTCCCATGACTCCCTTAATTAATTTGTGGGAGCGGCTCATAGAACTCAGGAAACCCTTTTACTCACTAAATTATGGATTTATTACGAAGGATACTAAAGGATACGAATCAACAGTCAGATGAAGAAATACATAGGGCGAGGTCCCGCACAAAGAAGCTTCTGGCCCCATGGAGTTTGGGCCTGGAATGCTGGCATATGGAAGGGCTCTGGTTCACCAACCTGGAAGATCTCTGAACCCCCTCCTTTTAGGTTTTTATGGAGGCTTCATTACATAGGCTTGATTGATTAAATCATTGGCCATTGGTGATTGATTCAACCTCTAGCCCCTCTCCCCTCCCCAGAAATCAGGGAGCAGAACTGAAAGTTCCAACCCTCTATTAATGGTTGGTTCCCCTGGCAACCAGACCCCAAACCTTTGGTACTTTCCAAAAGTCATCTCATTAACATAAACTCAGTTGTGGTGGAAAGGGGCTTGTTAAGAATAACAAGACACCCATTTCAGCTTTATGGCTCTGAAGCAATTTCAGGAACTGAAGACAGGAAACCAAATATTATAAAAAAAAGGATGCTCCCATTGCTCTTATCACTCAGGAAATTCCAAGGCTTTGGGGAGCTGTGAGCCAGGAACCGTGGACAAAGACCAAACATATATGAGAAATATATCTTGGTCATTTGAGTGACCAAATATATATTTCTTATAAACCACAATATCTCACATTGAAATCTATATTGCAGGATCTGCTTTGGCATAAGCCCAAACCAAGATAGCAGACTTCAAGTATTTGGTTGGGGTCCCCCATGCCTCTTGTTCTTTCTGCCTCTCTCTATTCCCCACATCTCCAACTGCAATTCTTACCCCCAAATTTAGGGGCTATTTTTCTGATGTACCTACTAATATTTCTATGGCAATCTCCCTGGGGTAAGTAAGGAATAGGTATTCAGAATTAATAGTATCACAGAACCCTCCTGATATAAGTGAGCCACATAGAATGACACTTGGGAAGGGGAAAAACGTCAAAAAACCACTTCTCTGTAGAGCTCAGGACTTCAACCTTCTTTGACAACCAATTCCTAAATGAAATCAGGTTATTCAGGTTTGGGCTGGAGGCAAGTTATCTGACCTCTCTTGCATCAATACCACCATCAATAAGATTTGCAGGTTGTATCCATTCTCAGACTTACTGACCCTTATGGTATTATAATGATTACATCAAGTTCATCAGGCTCCTTTGAAAGTATAGTTTTATACAGAATTGGAAAATATTAACATTTCTAAATCCTTTAAGTATATGATGAACTGAAGAGAACATGCATCTTATGAAAATTAATGAAATAATTTACCACTTAAAGTTCAATATTGCTAAAAGCTAAGTGGTATTTAGACAATGATGACAGGGCCAAAACAAGTAACTTTGAAAGTAATCTCTTTCAGACCAGGAATACTAATTATTTTTATAACCTATTTTCCCTTCTTACAAAGTAAGGACAGTGCTTACCAAGTCTTATATAAAGAATAGCTCAGTGAAATTTCAAATTAATAATAATATTCAATGTTTATATAGTATTTTTCTTACCATAGTGCCAAGAATTATCAAATAATCATGGAACTTTCTAAGTCACCTACTTTACTCCCAGTACCATTTTACCCCTTGACTTTATAAAAATTTTTTTTAAAATGACTTCAAGTGGGCTTCCCTGGTGGCGCAGTGGTTGAGAGTCCGCCTGCTGATGCAAGGGGACGTGGGTTCGTGCCCCGGTCCGGGAGGATCCCACGTGCCGCGGAGCGGCTGGGCCCGTGAGCCATGGCCGCTGGGCCTGTGCGTCCGGAGCCTGTGCTCCGCAGCGGGAGAGGCCACAGCAGTGAGAGGCCTGCGTAACGCAATTTAACCCTAAACTCTTTTATAGCAACTAGGGATGAAAATGCTACCTCATTTATATTTGCAGGAGTGGTAAAACAAAAAAAAAAAAAAAAAAAAAAAATGACTTCAAGTCTATGATAATTATATTCTTAAATGGTTCCGGAAGTAGAGATTTATTAATTCATCATTCAGTTTTTCAATCAATCATCCATCAATATAATAAATTCTTCCATTTATCCATCCATTCATCCACCCACTCATCCCTCTATTTACAACTTTTTATTAAGCAACCACCACATGCGAGGTCCTATGGTAAGTTCTGGCTATACAGTGGTGATCAAAACAGATCTGGGTCCCAGCTCTTATGGAGCTAGTGGTATAGTGAATTCTACAGCATAAATTCTAATAAGATTTCTGTGATTATACTGTTTCTATCTAAAATAATTTGTTAAATATGCTTTTCTTAATTAAGAGTCAGACAGTTAATTTGAGGTATAATACTTTCAACTACACAGATGTAAAGGTAAGAACACTTGGAAAGAGAATGGAGACCTCGTCTAAATACAGCTGAGTTCGACAAACCCAGACCTGTATTCTGTGCAGGTTAATGTGGTTAGATCACACTATGAGGTATGCCAGTCCCTTGCTTGGCAAAGCAAGGCAGTGGCCCATGGAAACCAATATATTAGCCCACTTCTGTTTTAATGTTGTTTTGTTGAGTTGGTTTTTGTTTGTTTTTGTTTTTGTTTGTTTGCTGGTTTTTTTTAATGATTAAGAGAACAGGGGTTGCAGGCAAGGCTAAAGTTTGTGATGGTTCTATCCTAGAATTCCCATGTCAAGTTGGGGTTCACAAATTTTTCTTCTGTTCTCTGGTCATGGAAGCTTCTAAAAGGGCAGATAAATAATCATTCCTGACTGACAGGGCAAGCTGAATCATCTCTTGCTGAAATGGAACGTTTCTTCCAGAGATGTATTGGCTCACACTGCTTAGTCTTAGATGTCTCTATGGTTAGCTTAGGTCCTGAGAGAGCTGAGTTCTCAAAAAGAGCAAATGAGTTCACCTTTATTTTCATTGACATGATTTTACTACAGAAATTGCTGTAGCGTTTGTTCTTTTTATCTGGTCAGAGGTGGGTAGTACAGATCTGGTGATCTACCTTGGGAAATTGTTGACAAACTACTAGTGAATCAGGCCTCATCTGTACAGGACAAGAGTGTTAGAACAAATTGTCCTGCAAGGATTCTGAATGGCCCGCACTTGACTTAGCTTTCTGTTCCCATGTTCCTTTTTCCATTAGAACAACTTTTGTCTTATAGTTGTTTTGTACCTGTCTCCATTATGACTATTCTATGCATGTCACCTTTATAATAATTTTTGGAGCATAGTATATTCGTTTATTTGCATGTTCATATTTGCTCGCTAGTCCATGGGTTCCTATAGGGCAGGAATTGTCTTTTCTTCTTGGTATTTCCAGGGACCAGCACAGTGCTCAGTAAATAGAGGTGCTTGATAAGTGCTTGTTATATGAATGAATGAATGAATGAATGAATGAGGGAATCTCTCTGGATGCTCAATAGTGAGGACTCAGAAGTCTATCTGGATTGGTTGTTAATGTGGTCACTCTTTGCACTGTTGGCTGGTCTGACCACATGTGGGTCTGCTTTGGTTTTCTACAACATTGCTAATATTCAGGGTATTACTATATCCAACGTTCTTCCAATGGAATTGCTTTTGTAGTTTGGATGGAAAATCTGCTATATTATTTCAAATGATTGTGAAATAATAAAACAAATAATAACCTCAAGTGCCAGAGAACGTTATTTTCATGGAGCTTTACAAAAAACAGTTCTACGAGATCCACTTACAAAATATACACAAAAGGAGAAAATAGTGTTACAGGCTACTGAGTACCATGTATTATTTTTATAATAGGAACAAGAATGTTTGCCATGCAGCAGTATGTGGTTAAGATAAAAATATCTTTTCAAGTTAAGTGAGGGCATTTTCTCCATGTTAAGCCACAGGATGAAACAATGAGAAGGAAGTGATTTATTGATTATAACATTTAAAGGTTACTTTTCTGAATCAATTCTTATTTAAATAGGGCCTGGTAGAAAGCTAAAACCATTTTGGATTTTGGAGGATCTGGGCATAAGGGCATAAAGACATATGCTTGCCATTGTTTGGAGCATATATGAGGGACAGAAATTTTAGATTTCTGATTTTATCTATTAGGATTGGGCAGGGTTGTATATAACAGAAAGTTCCAAATAATAATGGATTAAACATATAAATGTTTGTTTTCTTTCATACAAAAGAAGCTCTCAGGTAAGAGTACAGGATTAGTATAGATATTCCCCTCTGCTTCATTGTCACTAACACTTGGCTTCTATTCAAGTTTGCCACATGGTTCCAGCATTTTTGCTGGAGTTCTAGCCATCACATCTACAATCCAGGCAGTAGGAAGGAGGAAGGGGAAAAGGACACTCCTTCCTGCTG
>NW_006797357.1:1204509-1247282 GCF_000442215.2 Lipotes vexillifer
TGAATCAGCTCTCTTTAAAGGAACTTCCTGGCTAAAAGTTTATCAATTTTGTTTATCTTTTCTAAGAACCAGGTTTTAGTTTCATTGATCTTTTGTATTTTTTTTTTGTCTCTATTTCATTTATTTCTGCTCTGATCTTCATGATTTTTATCCTTCTACTAACTTTGGGTTTTGTTTGTTCTTCTTCTACCTGCTTTAGGTGTACGGTTGGGCTGTTTATTTGAGATTTTTCTTGCTTCCTGAGGTACGCTTCTATCACTATAAACTTCCCACTTAGAACTGCTTTTGTGGTGTCCCGTGGGTTTTGGATGGAAAAGCTTCTGCACAGCAAAAGAAATCATAAACAAAATGAAAAGACAACCTACAGAATGGGAGAAAATATATGCAAACAATGCTATTGGCAAGGGATTAATTTCCAAAATATACAAACAGCTCATACAGCTTAATATCAAAAAAAAAAAAACCAAAAAATGGGCAGAAGACCTAAACAGACCTTTCTCCAAAGAAGACATAAAGATGGCCAACAGGCACATGATGCTCTTAATCAGTAATTATTAGAGAAATGCAAATCAAAACCACAATGAGTCATTACCTCACACAAGTCAGAATGGCCATAATTAAAAAGTCTACAGTTAATAAATGCTAGAGAGGGTGTGGAGAAAAAGGAACCCCCCCCCCCTACACTATTGGTGGGATTGTAAATTGGTGCAGCCACTATGAAGAACAGTATGGAGGTTCCTCAAAAAACTAGACTTACCATATGATTGAGCAATTCTACTCCTGGGCATATATCCAGAAAAGACAAAAACTCTAATTTGAAAAGATACAGGCACCCCAATGTTCATAGCAGCACTATTTACAATAGCCAAGACATGGAAGCAACCTAAATGTCCATCAACAGATGAATGGATAAAGAAGATCTGGTATATATATACAATGGAATATTACTCAGCCATAAAAAAGAATAAAATAATGCCATTTGCAGCAACATGGATGGATCTAAAGATTATCATATTAAGTGAAGTCAGACAGAGAAAGACATATATCATATGATATCACTTATATTTGGAATCTAAAAAAATGATACAAATGAACTTTGTTACAAACCAGAAATAAACTCACAGACACAGAAAACAAACTTATGGTAATAAAAGGGGAAAGGGAGGGAAGGATAAATTAGGAGTTTGGGATTAATGGATACACACTGTGATATATAAAATAAACAACAAGGACCTACTGTATAGCACAGGGAACTATATTCAGTGTCTTGTAATAACCTATAATGGAAAAGAATCTGGAAAAAAAATCTGTATATATGTGTGTGTGTGTGAGCGCATGCACGTATGTATGTATAGCTCAATCACTTTGCTGTACACCTGAAACTAACACAAATTGTAAATCAACTATACTTCAATTTTAAAAAATTTAAATAAAAAAAATAATAAAGGAACTTCCTGGAAGCTCCCAGCCAATGATTTTCACTTACATCTCCTTGACCATTACTAGCAGTGAGAGAGGCTGGAAAAGACCATCTTTTAGCTGTGTACATTTGTGACTCCAAATAAAATGTGAGTTTTGTTAGCAGGGAAGACGGAGATGGCTGTTGAGTAGCAAACCAGCAGGCCCTGCTATGAAGGAAACAGATAAAACACAGCTAAAAAAACCCATAATACTTCTTGGAGTTATTGGATGATCAGAGTACCAATGGGAATATGCATGTATAAATACTCCAGATATGAGCACATTTTATGCCCGTGACCAGAGCAGGGATGGCAGAGTACTCTTTAAGGGAAAGGCAGGTTGTTGATCTGTTCAAAAGTCTCATGCAGTAGTTAAAATTCATTATGTTGGTGAATTTATCAAGGTTCAGAGTTGACCTTCATTACTGTAGAGATTGAAACTTGATTTTTTTTTTAGCACACTAGAGTAGATTTGAGTCTTAAAGAGAAATTCAAATTACCCCAACTTAAAGGTAAAGAAAATAATCGTAGATGTAGAGAAGCAAAACGTTTATTATTTTGCAATGAGAAATAACCGTCGGGGGAGCAAAATGTTCACCGAGGTTTGCTTGGTGAGCACATGGAATTAGAAAAAGACCAGATAACTCCTCTGAATGTCTAAGAGAATCAGGCTAAAGGCAGGATGGGCTTGCTGTGGGACCAGGTTTAAGGACTCACTTCCCCTCTTTCCCTGTCAGCTCTTGTTGGACCTCTGCCTGTGTTGTCTCCTCTTCCCTGTATCCACGGATGTCCTCCTCCCCTTCCGACTGGGACACTCTTGAGAGTTGTTAACTTTCAAGCAGATTACAGCCTATCTTGTAAGCTTGGGAACTTCACTGTCTCTACCCCAATATGTACGGAGTTTAAATTTTAACTCTCAGAGGGCAGTTTAATTCTACTTACTTCTAAGTTCTCAGGAGATGCCTCAGTATAAGCCCCATAGGCTGCCTCTAATAAGCTGTTATATAGATATTTATGGTTAAAACCAGAAAATGAACATGACCCTTTCACGGTAGAGGATAAAAGATGATGAGGACGGTTTGTAAATCTGGAGTTGACTGATATGACTTAGCAAAAAGACTGAAGAAGTTAACATTTGTAAACAGGAAGTCAGTGTGTGAAAGCCTGAAACCAGGGTTGAATCATCCAAGACTCAAGGAACCCAACTGTTCAGCCAGCATGACTTGGTACTCAAAGAACTCTTAAGACAACGCATGGGCAGCTTTCATGTGTGTCTCAGTAATCTTGTGGTGTCTCAGCAATCTTGTGGAAGTGTAAGCTTTTTGAGAGATCTGAGTACATTGTCCTTGGACAGTCTGCTTTCTCCCTCATCACGTGTGTGTCCTTTGCCAAACTGAGAGCTTAGTCAAAGAGGAAGAGGGGCCCTGATTGATTGAGAGCAGTTCTTTAGTGAGATACTTTCTGAAACAATCAAGCTCTGAAGCACTGTTGTTCTGATCATTTCAGGGTGAGCTGGGATTTATTTTGTGTAAAAACTATGAGAGAGACTAACTCTGCTACCTAGTTCTAGGCTGGTTTAGTTTCTCACCTGACTTAATATTGATCTATTTCAGGCATTATATTTGGACCTAATTGTTTTAGACAATTGATTGTGTAGACGTAAAACATGAAGCCTTTTTCTGTGTCTGTGGGGAAGGAAAATATGCTGTCTACAGTCATGAAGAAGGGAGGAGGTGGGATAATTCAGAATGACAACAGTTCCCCTAAAACCTTGGAGCAGTTAAAAAATTTTTTTTAATTAAAAAAAAATTTAAATTGAAGTATAGGAGCAGTTTTAAAATCTGTTTATTTGCCTCATTTTTGCCTCTCAACTTGTCTTTGAGGCCACAGATGGAATCAAATAAGCTCTCAAAGACAGAACTCCCCGAACTAAAATGCTATATTATTTTAGGCTATTTTGGAAAGATTTTGGTATGTTTAATAAAATAGTACTTCCCTGAAAGGATCAGGGATACTTTTCAATTGCAGCCTCCATCATCAGCTGCTTTTCAAAATAAACTGTTTATCTTCCAGTTTCAGAGTCACCAGACCTTCCATAGCTGTTGACAGAAGCTTCCTCTTTGGCAATCTGATCTGGTTGGACTATTGGATGTGAACAGCATGGAGCCTAAAATCAAAACACAACTCTCAGGTTTTAGTGACAAATTTTCAGGGTACTCACCAACTGCAATCCGAAGAAATCTCAACAGTCCTTTTGTTACATTAAAGAGACTTGCAACAATATGTTCCATGGATTTGAAATTTAGATGAGATAATTATTTTTTTAATGGTGAGTCCAGAGTTTCTACAATTCCTCCCACCCCTTTTTTTCTTATGAGGTATAGTATTGGATTTCTTGGTCATAATCAGTATATTTTTAATGAATCAAAATGACACAAAATGGAATATTTAAAGAAATTTTTTATTACTTTATTCTCAAAGCAGTTCTATACTTTTAATTAGGTTGTTTTTTAATGCAGTGTTTCCATTTGGCTAAGTATTCATAGTAGAATAGTGCTTGGTTTCTAAAAGCCATGACAACAAACGTAAAAGAATCCTTTTCTATATGAATGTAACAAAACTCAATGGTGGTACTTGGAAATAAGTGCTATTTTTCTCCTGAAACCCAAATTAAATATAAAGGCTGAGATGAACCTTTTGGTTTCTGACCATTGAAGGAGAAGACTGAAATGATGCTCCTGTCCTCCACCACCACCCACTCAAATTAGAAAGAGTTACCAATCTAATCACTGGACCACCACAGTCAAGGACAGCTGAGACCCTCAAGTGCCCCTACTGAATTGCACTTTGGTCTTCTGTTGTCAGTTCACATTGAAGGATTTATAAAAAACAATGCCAAGAACTTACTGTTCTTTTTTGTAATATGTTATTAAGGATGTTCATTATCAGTGGCTTTTGGATTTGAGCATTTATCAGAATCAACTGTATTGCTTTTAAACAATGCAGGTTTCCAGGCCCACCTCAAGCCTATTCAATCTGAATTTCTAGGCAAGGACTCAGAACAATCGATATTCCAAACAGTCTTCTCAGGTGATCCTCATGCCTTTGGTAGGGACATAGGAACCATGGCACAGTGTCCTTCTCAAGAGGATCATGGAAGAAAGTTCTGTTTAGTTTTAGTTCTAGCACCAGTGGCCCTACTTCTGGGAAAATAGTTTATTTTTATTTCCTGGATACTGTAATTCATTTAACTGATTCTGTTGATCTTTTTGCATTGACTCATGTGAAGCATAGAGCCAAATATGGCTCCTTCTAGCAAAAGTGTAGGGAGAGAATTATGGCACTTTGGGTATTAACAACCTTCCTATCTTCATCTAATCTTTCTTACTCTCATTTCCTCCTTGCTTCAATTTCTTCACCAAATTATTATTTATTTTAATTAATTAGTTAATTAATTAAATTTATTTATTCATTTATTTACCATTTGACCCTCTTCACCCATTTTTCTTACTCCTCGTCCCCCACCTCTGGAAACCACCAATCTAATCTGTTCTCTGTATCTAAGAGCTTTTTTCTTTTTTTTTTTAAAGACTCCACATATAAGAGAGGTCATTTGGTATTTGTCTTTCTCTGTCTGACTTATTTCACTTAGCATAATGCCCTTGAGGTCCATCTATGTTTTTTGCAAATGGCAAGATTTCATTCTTTTTTATGGTTGAATAATATTCCTGTGTGTGTGTGTGTGTGTGTGTGTGTGTGTGTGTGTGTGTACACCAGTTTCTTTATTCATCATCCATCAATAGACACTTAAGTTGTTTTCCATATCTTGGCTATTGTAAATAGTTCTGTATGAACATGTGGGTGCATATATCATTTTGAATTAGTGTTTTCATTTTCTTCAGGCAAATATCCAGAAGTGAAATTGCTAGATCACATTGTATTTCTATTAATTTTTTGAGGAAAAATTATTTTTAATTTCATATTTTGTTTCATTGCAGGTATTTTTGTATTTTGCTTTAAATCCTGTTTGGAATGAAATGTGACATAAAAAAATAATAAGTGCTATCTAAATATTTGTATAAACCTTGATGATATTTTCTTAACTTGAGTTGGGGTGTTTGAATTTAGTGTTTCTTATTTTAAAAATACAGCTTAGGATGATCCAGCAGAAATCACAACATAAACCTGGTTAAAGGTGATGCCATTACTGTCTTGTTTAATCACGTTTTTGCCCTTTTGGGGGAGTGTGCGTGGAGTCGGGGGGGATATATCATTCCCTGTGTCTTATTTCCATACAAGACAAGCAGATAGTCTTCTAAATTTTATTCAGAATAAGATCAGCAGAGTAGAAATACATCAGTGGTACATGTGAAAAAGAACTTGATTCCTTAACAAAATCAGTACTAATGGGTCAGGAGTGGACCCTAACTGTGCTCCACTTTAGCTACATTCAACTACCTCTGAAGATAAGTTGGCCTGTGGAACATATTATGAAACAAAAACGAAAACAAGCAACTGGTAGAGCCAAGAAAATCATGTGTAGTCTTAGTTTGCATGAGATGGGGCCAAGATGCTTTTGATCCAAGCCTGGTATTTCCAGGTTAATAGGATGTAGATTCCAGGTTTCTTGGCATCACCACATTTACGACCTCCAGAGACTAGGGCATGGAAGGCACCTTTGCAGATCAAAGGGCCCCCTGAGTCACCCTGGAAAGAAGAAAACAGGCAGATACTTGGTAAGAAGCTGTTGAACTTTTTCAACCATCAGCTGTTAGTTACTCAAAGGATTATTATCTGGGTCCTTGGTTTCTTTGTGTCCTGCAGAGTGCCTGATACAGCCCCTGACGCAGTATAGATTCTCTGTGTCTGTGTCTCCATCCAGGACCATGGTTCTGTCCATCTGTCTGTCTGCCTCTCTTTGTCCATGTCCCTGTCTCTGTCTAAGACTATGTATATTTACCTCCTTTGGTAATCAGTGACTGCTGAACTTTATTCATGAAGAAATGGGTAGGCATAAAGTTTGAAATAACCCACGGAAATAAAAGAAATTTTCAAAATTATGAATTCCATTTTGGTGCTCATGGATTTGAAATCAAGTTGCTATTGAGACTGGTAGAAAAGAGCAATGTGTTAAAGTAAATGTCTTGGTGGCAGGTACTCTATCTTCTCTATTATTTTTTTCTATCATCATATGATTGAACGTGGGGCTCTGCACATACTCAACACTTAGTAAATACTTGCTCAATGAACTGATTCTTTAGGACTCACTCTGACAACAAAACAGTACACAAAAATTCTGTCAAGGAAAGTGACAAGGTGATAGAGGGGGAAGCCTGGCCTTTCAGATAAGGAGCTAGCGTTCAAATCTAAAGAGCAGTCTTTGCCTCTGCTGCCAATCACATCAAAAACGGCAGTACTTTGTGCTTGGTTGGCTGTGAAAGTAGAGGCTAAGGGGGTTGATGATCTTGGGGCACCACAGTTACACATGATCTTTGTCATCATCATCCCCTCCCCTTGATAATGCTTAATATAGTATAATGTGAATATTATATCATATTTTTAAAAAAATTAGTAATCCATCTGTGCTAGGTAGCCTTCATTACCTGTAAACATGATCACCTATTTTTTTCTTTTTTTTTACTACCTCAGGAAACAGAAGATTTTGAAAAGCATGACTGTTGTTCCTTTTAGTCAGTTAGCAGTTAGTCAACATTATTTAAGAAACACATAATATACACTTGAGCTTTTTGCATTTGAGTTTTAGAAGACCTATTGGTTTAAAGGTGGTGATGGTGGGGGGTTGAGAAGTTATCTTCTAATCACCACTACTGACCTCAGAGTTGGTAGGCTTTCTAAGGGCGGTAATACCCCTCAGTAAAAGTTATCAGATATAGTTAACTATCCTGATTAACAAACACTTAATGAGTGTTTACTATGTGTTGCGCAAGTACTTATGACTCATTTGCACTGGTAGATGAGAAAGCAAAGAGAACACTGTGCAGGATCGGAGGGCACATTTTTGGAGTTGCGATGCGATGTTCTCCACGCCTCTCCCCCTCGGTGCGGGTGTGCAGGTGGGGCCTGACTGTAGCTCAGCAGCCTGAAATGCCTGTTTGAGTGAGAGGTTCTTACCTGGCAGGAATCCTTCTGGCCTCTGGCATCTCCTGCACATACCATGTTTTTAGTTATAATAGGGTCGTGGTTGTAATAACTTTGGCTGTTGCAAACTTTCCGACTTATGACAGTAACAGTGACTTCTCGCAGGGTATCAGAGGGCCTTAAACATTCTGGGTCAGTGGCTCCCCAGCCAATAACCTGGCATTTTGTTCCAGCTGTAATATCATTTTTGGCTCTTGGGTGGAGCAGTTGGACATGTTTGTTGAGTTTTGCGGCCGTGTGAAGCTGACAGATTGAAAAGAGAATAAATTATCATTTGTCCCCAGTGGTATTATTAGCCTGAGTGATGTATGTGTGGTCCCTCTGTGCTAGGAGGGCGTCCCTCTTTTTGAATCTACTTTGGTGGTAGCCCACAGCTGCATTTGTGGTTGTTGCTTTTCTGAACATGCTCTTCATTTCCCTTAGAGCTCAGTGATCCTTGGGGAGGGAGCTTACACAGAGCAGGAATTTTGCCCAGTCTCTAGCAAACTGGCCTTTGCTCCGCATTGGATGGTTTGCTGTGGAATAACATCCATAGGTCATGACTTTGAGGGCTGGGCTATTTCCTGCTAGATAGGACCCTTGAGTATGGTCTAGACTAAGTTTGGACTAGACTAAGTATGGTCTAGACTAAGTTGTAACTCACTTCTATATCCCTGAAGTCACTTGCTTGGCTCTGTTGTATAAGTGACTTGTATTTTTCACTTGCTAATGAGAAAAGCATTGGGGAAAAAGCTTGCAGTGTGGATCCTTGGGCCTGTTGGGATGTTCCCCTCCCACGTATGCGAGCATCAGAACTGTTTTAACTTGTATAAACACAGCCCAGATGCATCTGTGATAACTTCTTGTTTCTCTCGAGGCAGTAAATGGGCCCTTATAAAATATGTCACAATCACCTCGAACAAGGGGAAAGTGCCAACAACATCCTTTTGTGTAGATGATTTAACAACTGAACTGTGCTGTATAAGGATGTTGGAGAAACTGAAGGAATGCAATGCTACATACCTCAACCAGCATAATATCATTTGATTTAGGATCTGATGTAAATCTTGGGAATCGTATGAATCTTTTAATCTCAAATGTTTGTTTGGAGCCCTCATTCTTTGAGAGAGAGTGTGCTCCTAAAATCACTTTGGAAGACTTGTCTTTGGCAAACCTAAAAAAAGCAAAGAGAATAGACACCACAGAATGATTCTCAAATCTTCCAGTGAGGAGTAGAAATTGTGGAGGAGGCCATATACCTGCAGGAATAAGGACCAGCTCCAAGATAACCTGTGTAGGATTAGGTGGAGTGACAGAGGTGTCAGTGGACACCCAATCATGAATGGATGATAACAAGGACCAAACCCATCCCACTCCAATTCCCCAGCCTTGCAAAAGAATATCAGGACTTGTACCCTACTGTGGGGAAAAAGGAGTGAAATCCTATGTGACTGAGATCAAGTTTACAGTAAAGTTGTGTTAATTTATATAAAAATAAAGGAAATTATATTTCTCGAGTTTGTGGGTTGTGATTTATATCCACCATTGTTAAGCTTTTTTTATTGAGGTAAAATATACATAACATGAAATTTATAACTGTAACCATTTTTAAATGGTTCTGAGGCATTAAATACATTTACATTGCTGTTCATCCATCACCACCACCATCAATATCCAGAAATTTTTCATCTTCCCAATGTTAAGTGTTTTAATAACTAAAAGGTAAAAAGGCACAACTCTACACTTGCTAATCTGGTATGTCTAAACCTCATCTCAGGGCAATATGGAGAAGTAAGGTCCATTAGATGACTTTCAACTATACTCATATGTTCTGTCCCCTCAGTTAGAAAGATGATTTAGACAAGAAGGGAAAACTTTCCTCAAGGTGAAAAATCATTTGAAATTAAGACATAGTAGTCATTGGTAATTCCATTGTGGAGATTTAGAGGATAAAAACTGGTGAGTCAGATGAAGAAACAACAGTTTTTTTTTTTTTTAAACTCTAGTCATATACAATTTTAGTACCAGTATTTCAACAGTTGATCTGGTTTACTGTATGTTGAATAAAATTATATTTACATCTAGTTATGAAATATATAGATTTTTTTTTTTGAGATCTTGACAATACCTTGAGCCATTTGCACACTACAAAAATATCCCATTTTAATGTGTGTTCTCAGGAAATGACTTCAAATCCTTTTTTGGAACGAGGAAGGTGATAAAAAGAATTATATTTGTTTACATGTAACTATTTCATTGTCACGTGGAAAAGAGTCAGGGCAGATTACAATAAAAGCACACATACCCAATAAACACACACATATACATATGAATAAAGATTAATAAAAATTAAAAAGAGCACAGAGACATATGGAAAAAGGAATAAGAGGTTGTTTCAGGTTTGGGGAGCCAGTATATGGCTATGCTGGGGTGGGTTTGCGTATGGCAAGGCTGTGACTGCTGGGAATTACCGTTTTTTGGTTTCCACCAAAAGAGTTTATTCTGGTTTATTTTGGGAATTCCAGCTCTATTTGTTGAAAAGTTTGTCTATTGCAAAATCAGGATGGGGATGAAATTTCTCAAAGGATGTAGATTGGATTTCTCAGGATTGATTCAAACCCAAATTCAGCGTACTCACTAAACCCAAAGCTTTGGAGGGGAAGGATGATATAAAATCCCTGGGATTACTGATATAATAGAAAAGATGGATACATACATAAATAACTAACACAGGAAGGCTGGGAGATACAAATGCAGGACGTGGAAGATGAATTCTGACTAGGGGAAGGGTGCTGAGAAAATGTCTGTTTTTCCTTCATCTTTTACCAATTTCCTTGATTTGTTAACGGCTTTGAAGTGTTTTAGTTATTTTTGTCTCCACTGGGACATATGAATACCAAAACCAACCCAAGCAGACCATGAATGTTTTCTGAACTTTCCATTTCTAGATACACTTCAACTGTAATCTGTACTACAGAGGTCAATTTTTTTCTGCCCACAGGATACCTGGAATTACCTGAGTTCTAGGATCCCACCTCCTTACCTAAATCCAGGTATGAATTCCCACCGAGGAGAAGTAACAATACTAGTGTCTCTTTTGCACAGCGCAGTGTTTCTCCACAGGTGGTCTTTGGACCACCTGCGTCAGAATCGTCTGGAGGTTTCTGGCTGCATGGCACCTCTATAAGCCCTGTGCCAAGCCCCTTCAAGCCTCTTATTTCCTCTGCCACTCTGCTTTGGTACTGAGCAGCGTTTCTGCTTAGACCCATTCCTCTGGGTGTGTTGGTGAAGGTAGGGTCCCTAGTTTTGGAATTCTCTTGCCTAAGAGAGGAGGGAATTACCTGGCTGTCAGAGATGGGCTGTCATGGTTTTATCCCATCAACATGACTGGACCATGATATTTGTTCCTCAGTGATTACCATGGAAGGTACAGATATTAATATAACATTAGATGACATTTATTAGGTTACTGTAGTGTGCGAGGTTTTGTGCTAAGCATTTTACATATTTTCCCTCATTTAAACCTCACAACAGCCCTGTGAAGGAGGTATATGATTATCCCCATTTTGCAGATGAGGGAATTGATGATCAGATAAATTGACAAACTTGAGAAAGTCCCACCAATATTAAACGGAGGCTCTGGGATGCAAATGCAGGGGGATTAAAGCTTCTTTGGTTTGAACCTGGGGTCTGGATTGGTAACCATTCTACTCTGGGAGCCTTGAGTGATTTGGGATGGAGTGAGGCCATGTGGAAGGGGCTGGGTTGGAGCGGGGAGGTTCCATCCGTTCACTGGCTAGGCAGGTGAAAGGATGGGGGAGTGTTCAGTGGGAGAAGGCATTGGAGGAGACTAAGGAAGACAGTGGACAAGAGTTGGTGAGAGTTTTGCTTCTGATAAATTGAAATGCTGAAAATGTTATACAAGAGGATTTTTTACTGGTTTCCTTTTATAACTGGCATGGCAACTAATAAAGGGGCCAAGAGACTAAGTGAGGAACTTAGTGTGGATGGGTAGTGAGAAGGGAATACCCCAGATTTGGCCCCCTTCACCATTTTGCTGAGAGAAGGGCCTGAAGTTAGTGAGCTATTCTCATCGGATACTTAGGAGTCCATTTGTGGGAAGCCACCATTGAACTATTTCATAAATATTTTGGATTTCACAAAGCTTAATGTTTTTCTAAGCACCAATCTGCCTACATTTTTACACCCAAGTGTCCTGTAGAGGAAATCTGATCCACATATTCTGCAGTTCTTTAAACTACAGCCATTTAAAATAATATTTAGCAATAGTTTTTTTTTTTTTTTTAATTCCAAGACCTCTTTTTCCCAATTTTTCAATTTGGGAATCTATTTCTACTGAGTCAAGTTCACTTGACAAAATTTAAAATTCAACTTAATAATACTATTTACCTTTGGATAGCAATTTATGGCTTGTGAAGGACTTCACATACTGTTCATTCATCTTAGCAAAAACCAAAACCCCCAAAATCCCCTCCCCTCCAATTTATTTCCTTTTTTCTATCCAGCGTTTGTTCAGCATTTATAATAAATCAAGCTTTGTGTCTGGGGAGGTTATAATCCATTTGAATGTATAACCACAAGCATATTTGAAGATGTGCATATTCTGAATTGAATGAACATTTATTGATAGTCACCCTCTGCTTAGCTGGTCCCCAGGGGACGAGTGCCCTAGAAAAGACAGAACTGATGAGGACACAAGGGTGATTTCTGTGACAGCAAGAGCCCTGCTTAAATGAAGTAACCATGCTAAATCGGAAATTAGTGGCTTATTGCTATTTAGAAAAAAAACAGAAGTTCTCACAGTTTGCAGGCTTCAGAATTTCTAATTTGTGTTCGAACAGTCTCATTAAAATGGGGCAACCAAGCAAAAATCCCCAAAATATGAGAAGCAAGTCAATTCAGTTGTTCCATTTAGATATAACTGATGCCTAGATAGTAAATGATTATGGCTAAGAGGTTCTTAAGTGAAGTGCTGTCATATTTGTAAGGAAAGGAGAAGGCCCCATCTTTTCTTAGCTTATTCAGGCAAGAAACATAAGGAAGAAACATACAAACAAAAACCACCCCCCGGGCTTCCGTGGTGGCACAGTGGTTGAGAGTCCGCCTGCAGATGCAGGGGACACGGGTTCGTGCCCCGGTCCGGGAAGATCCCACATGCCGCGGAGCGGCTGGGCCCGTGAGCCGTGGCCGCTGAGCCTGCGCATCCGCAGCCTGTGCTCTACAACGGGAGAGGCCACAACAGTGAGAGGCCCGCGTACCGCAAAAAAAAACAAAAACAAAAAACAACCACCCCCCAAGCCGAAACAAACAAACAAAACAACAAACGCCAAATTCGTTTTCTATTGCTCTTCCTTTTGTGATGGTAGCGGCATCCCAAGAAGGGTTTTGGACATTTTTAGCTGAAGTAAGAGAATCATAGAATGAGAGGTTATAGTCCGTCTTTAGAAAAGCTTTCATTTTACGTATCCCAGAAAAAATAGCTCTCTCTCTCTCTCTTTTTCTTTGTAAATCATCTATACTTTTTTTTTTTTTCACCTAGTTAGATTGTTGCCCCTTACAGCTGTGATTCCCAAGCTGTGGGCCTCAGACCTCTGCGGTGGGCATTGAGCAGAGGAGTTAAGGTAAGGCGTCTCAAAAATCTATTAGCAAAGCAGGCTCCTCATACATATAACAGTAATAAGAGCTGCAACTTATTTGCAGCTTACTATGTGCTAAGCATGCTAAAATATTTAAATAGACACTATTTAATCCTCAAAACCCCATGAAGCAGTTATATACTACTATTATTATTTCCCATTTGTAAAATGGGGTGCAAACTCAGGTTGTCTGATTTCCCCTAGCAAGGTCAGGAATACTGCCGCTTCATAACTGTTGCTGTGTTCCCAGGCATTATATGAAGGACTTGAATTTGTCTATTGGGTTGCCTAGATCTCCCAGAAAAGGAGAACTTGGGGCAGAATCGCGGATGTGTGAGAGGGTAAATAAACTCCACCAGTTGGTCAGTTAGCACAGAAGCTAAGGGTAGATCAAATTCTCCCCTGGGAGAGGTGAGCTTCTTTTCTAGACAACTTGAGGAAACACAGTTAGCCTAATACTCACCGAGAGTGGCAGTGGGCCGCTGTCAGCACCCACTGTGGATGGATTAGCACGCCCCCGCAAATGTGATTGCCGCCATACTGCACGGAAGCCATAAATGGCCTGGAATGAGGTGACGCTTCTCTCCCTCCGATAATCTCCATGTTGAAACCTCCAAAAGAAAACCAAAAGATTTAACGCAAAAGATCTAAGCAGATTATTTCATGTAATTCTTCTTCTGACAGTCATTATATAATTTTTCAAAGATTAAAAAAAATCTTTCAGTCACCTAATAGTTATTATAATTTTACTGATGAACAACTGTAGAATACATTACAGTTTAGAAGGAGCTACATGGAAGTAAAAATTATTTTCATTTATAATGTAACAATACAATCACTAGAAAATCATTTAATTCTCACATGTGGTAGGTATAGGAGATACTTACACTCTGGAGTCATGTAAGTCCCGGCTATTAGGAAACATAGAAAAAAAGAAGAAAATTTAGTCATTTCAATGGCTTAGATTTAAGAAGCCCAGATGAAATATTGTGACTGTATTGGTGAAGGAAGAAGTGTCTGAAGACTGAGTTTCGATTTTGTAAATTTAACTTTCTCACCACAAGTGTTCTAGAGGTAAAGTTTTTCACACCTAAGATTAAAGGTATATATCAGTTTGGGGAGTTTCAGAATTGCGCTTTTAGCATTTTTAGAGCAAGGTATGTGTGCCATAAAGTACTCATTTCTGTAGTTAACCATTTTCAATATCTGTATAAGTATTCATGTTATAAATGGTGAGAGAATAAAAAATATGCAAGCCATAAGAACTTAATGAGGTTCAAAGATGTTCATTGCTCTAAAGTAATACTTACTATTTTTCCTGGCAGAAAATGATGCCTATCATATTTAGTTTCTCTCTATTTTTCATTTGGACATAGATTTATTATGTAGAGAGACGTGGAACCTTGCACAGATCACGGCTGCTTTACAATAAGGCTTAGCTAAAGCCTGAACATCATCCAGAGAAACCCATATGTTTTGTAGCAAATTTATTCCTAGTCATGCCATTTTCTCTAAATTTGACCAAATTTGGTTAAATTTTCATTACATTTTTGGAAGATTTAATAATGTTATTAAAGGGGAACATTGGCAACATATTTCTAATTCTGAGTGTCTCTTTTACTCATTTTTAATTGAAAATGACCATGTGTTTATCCAGGGCCTTAATAATAATATCTTTTAAAAATCAAGGACTGCACTTTGTCACTCTCCCCAGGAACAGATGAAACACATTGCCAGGCTTTCTACTGTACTTTCTCCTTCACTACAAAAGGTATTTGACTTAAGATTCTACGAAATTTTGTTTGTGCTGGGTGCTGATCTATAGTGCAAATGTTATAAAATATGGATAGACAAGTCAGGCACCATGCATGGCCCCAAACACTTTGCAGAAACACTGACCAAAATTTACCTTGAATTAACAGATCTTATTTTCCTTTTTCTAAGATATATGTGTCCTATCTTTTATTTATTTTTTATAAAGGAGAATTAAAATACAGAGCTATTTTTCTTGGCAGATTGCAAAAGACTCCTACTAAATTGCTCTCTAGCTTAAGACAGTGGAAATAATAAAAAAACAATATTATACTTGTATATTCTACATTATAATTTAATGTGTCTTAAATTATTTCCAGAATTCTCTTTACATGATCATTTATATGTTTTCATGTCTTATGTCTGTGAGAAAGGCAGGACAAACTACTATTTTTATGTTACAACTGAAGAAATAGGTTCAGAGAGGCTAAGTAATTTGCCTAAGGTTACACAGCATACAAGCTGGACCAAATCATTTGCCTCATCTAAAGTAACTTGTATGATAATAAATATACCACCAGAGCACAGAATTTGAGAAATATCCTGTTTGCACTTTACCAGGATGCAGCAACAGTAAAGCTCTCCTGCATGGTAAATAAGAAGAATTAACAAAACCAATGCAGAGTAGTGACTTCCTGTCTCATAGACCTGTGGGTGAGACAAGGAGGAGCCGGATTAAGAAAAGCCACAAACTTAAAGCAGATTTGTTATTTCCAGCCAAAGGTCCTTGTTACTTTTCAAGTCATTGTTGTCACTGTTGGTGTGCCTTGATGGATTCCTCATGTGCCACTTCTGCAAGCTGTAAAGTGGGCTTGATGATGCCAGCTCCCCACTGTATTGCAGTGATGTTGGGAACATAAGAAAGATAATGTGTGACATTTGGAAGTGATTTGAGCTGTGAGGAAGAAATGAACTGTGTAAAAGACAAAGCTTCATTTTTGCCAGGGTGACAGGGGGGCATGGTTAAAAAATCTCTCAGATGCTTATTTCTGTGTAGTAAGGACTAATATCCACATAGGTTTTTACAAATTGCTAGGCATTTTCAACTCTATTTCCTGGGAGGTGGCTGTCATTAGTCTTGTTTTGTGGATAAAGACTTGCTGGAGATTACTGACCTAGCAGGTGGCAGATCAGTTCTTAAACCCTTAGGTGCTGGCTCCAGGGTCCATGTGGCTTTCAAACTGGCCACATGCCTGCCCTACTTTGAGAAGTTCTGGGGCTTAGATGCTCTAAGAGGCAAGCTGGCTGTGCAGAGGGAAAAAGGATTTAGCCATATACACTGCAATTAGACATGGTGAGATTTAATTCAATTGGGAGGTTGTTGTTTTTTTTTTTTTCTTTTTCTTTAGAATTTTTGGCTTTTTTTTCCGGACGGTCTCATAACTCTTTCTTGTAGCTGTCCTGGAAAATTCTGAGAATCATGTTGGTTTATAGTAAGGAGTTATTTGGTTTGGGCTTCAAACCGATGCAGGGGTTAATAGCATCATTTGTTATAACATTCAGGATCCTGGATTTGAGAACAGTGAGCTGTGTAACATGATGAGCTCCACCATCTAATTTATTTCTTGGTGTCGATTTTTGTTCTGTTGAGTCTGCTGCGGGGAGAGCCGTGTTTGCTTTGGATGAATTTTGTAGCAGCTGTGCTGGGCTGAGCAAGTGTGAGGCGGTGCTCCGAGCGGGACTGGTTCACAGGTCAGGGGCCTTGAGGTTCTCCTTTGCTGTGTTGTGTTCAGCTGTCCCTATTAGCTGTTCTTGGGGATGCTGATTTTGAGCTCCGGGTTTTTGTTTTCCTCCATCCCTACTCCCTCTCTTGACCCTTCTGTGTTTCGAGAGACCCATACAGAGCAGTTGTCTGGAAGCTCCAAAGGCCACGTGTGGTTCTCTCCGTTGGGCTTCCATCACATTCATTAGCCACGCCCTCTAAAGCCTTGTCATTCAAAGGATGGCTACCAGACGTGTGCCGGTGTGTGACCTGTTTATTACCCATCTTGCGCAAGATGAGGACAGAAATTGAGAGACAGAGTTTAGAGGCTGTTACAGTCATTTATCATGACTCTGTACTAATTTATTTTATTTAATGAAATGTAATTTAATGTCTGTCCAACCTAATCCTATAATAAGGCATGCATTTTGTATGGCTTTTTAAAATTTTAATTTAATTTTCCTACTCGTCTTTGTTTTATTGTATAAAAGTATCAGTCCACGATGAATTGAAACAAAAACCAAACAAATGAACAAACAAACAAAATTTCAAAACGTACCTGGTCTACCCCATGGGTAGTATGAGTACTGCTCTGTAGACACAACTGCAAAGCATGTCTATTTCAAGCCCTTCCCATTTCTTCCCTTTTGACCTCCTTTGGAAAGTTTTCCAACACCAAGGTTTCCAAGACTCCCATGGCTGTCCTGCACCAGGCACCTGAGATCAGGATTTGGCAGAATTCTACTGGGTCCTTCCTTTATGACCACCTCCCTCTGGGGCCTTGGTTTCTGTCCAGTAATGATTTAGCTAATCTGCTACATGCAGCTGCTAAGAATTATGATGAAACTATGGCAGTTTTGAAAATTGGAGTAGGGAGGGTTATTGGGGTGCTGTATGATGACATTATGTCCAAAGGTGCCCAGAAGACAAATCCTACTTCAGATTACAGCCATTCCTTCCATGAGATTCCATAAAATGGATGAGCTTGAGAACAACTGCAAAGGAAAGCAAAGTATCCCTTGACTCAGACCTGAAGCTTTGGACTTAACCTCAGTGTAGAGAAACTGGGTAAGCTGCGTTGGAGCATATGGAGCCCTGTCTTTTCTTAAGCCACTTCATTTTAAATACTTCAGAGAACTGCTCCATGATCTCCCTTTGGTGGAATGATGATGGTGATTAAAGTAGGATGGAGGGAAATTTGTTTTACATTTCTCTGCCTTTTAATCAGAACATATTTTGCATATTAATTATCTTCCTTTATTAAATATGAGTATGTTTCCTACTCACCACTACTGAGTTAAGTAACACAGTAGTCCTTTAACCTCCTCCTCCTTTACTCCTCTCCAAGTCAACTATGAAATAACTGCAGTGGATGAGAGGTACAATGGGTGAGTATGGACGGTATCTTGGCATAAGGAATAACCACACGAAAACAGCTTGAGAATTTGGCAGATGGGGATTTCCCAGTACACCTGGAGCTGGCTGCGTGGCCAGACACTGTCCTGATCTCAACTTTTTCTCCAGGCCTCAAGCTGCCCTTTTGTGACACCTCTTCTTTTTCTTTTCTTCTTCAGGGTGGCTTTTGATGTTCATTTTCACTGAGTTGAAATGTTATGGGAGGGAAAGTCCCACATGCTGTGGTCCTGTGATGTCACTGGACATACGGCAGATCACTCACACTGTCTGCAGTGTTTGTCCTAAAAGATTTACACATGTGAAAATCCTTTCAACAGGGATGACTGCCAAAGGAATGTTTGTAGCCTTGATCTCTCTCTCAGCAGCAGACTTGTAGGGCCACTGGCCTTGCACAGAGGAATTGAGGACTTGCATGAACCTGGTGGGGCTTTGGGAAGAAAACTGGGGTCCATGTGTAGTCAAGGGAAAGATGTCAGGGGAAGAACTTGGTGATAGAAACCAGAAGAAATGTGGAAGCAGGAAGGGAAAGGAAGGAAATAAATAAATATTGCAGAGGAAAGAAGAAAACAATCAATGGAGGATGGGAGGCCTTACAATGAAACACTTCCATTTATATTTGAACAACTCAGATACTGTGATGTGTCCCAAGGCAAATATATCATCTTTTTTACAATAGAAACACATCTGTTAAAAGGAATAACCTTATCACATTGAAAGCAATTAAGTTGTTTAAATGAATCAGATTGGTTTCATAAAATAAAGCAGGAAAACTAGTAGTTATTTCAGAGAGGATGATCAGATTCATTCATAAGGGAAACACAGTAAATGCTGTTGCCAAGCTGGAACTCAATAAACCAATTGATTCAGTATTCCTTAATTTTTCACTTACAATGAATTCAAGTAGAAATTGTCACACAGTTCTAAGTGTGATAGAAATACTTTTCCCAAAGGCGAATGATTAACCAAACAACACACACACACATACACACATTTGCACATTCCCCTGCCCCACACCCACTGATCCCTAAATCCCTATCGTACTCTTTATCACAAATAAATTCCAGGTGGATCAAAGATTTTCTATGAAAAAAGTGAAACCATTATAAACATTAAATGAAATGGTAAGTTAAAAGCAATGTTTGAGAGAGGAAGACATAAAGGACACCACCAATACATATGAGTATATAAAACTTTGACTTTTGTAAGGCAAAAAACACCAGAGGCAATATCCAAAGACATATAATAAAACATTCCCCTCAAAGATAATATCTTTAGTATGTGAAGAGCTCTTACAACTACATCAAAGAAAATAGGAGTAATAATAAATGAGCTTGATGATGAACAAATCAGTATAAGTATAAACAAAATAATGCTTTAGTTAAATTTCCTTATAAGGGACTTAGCATATACATAATATTTTAAAAAATATTGATGATTTTAGGATAGAAAATAAAGCACATTTCACATTTTTGCAAGTCTTAGTAAGTAAAAGTTTGATGCACTAATGGCAAAACTATAGCAAGTGCTGATAAAAAGACCACCAAGCTGAGAAGATATAAATCAACGAAAGCATCATCTACTACATTCACATTGTTGGTTGACAAGTCAGTGAATGGGTTTTGGCAGCAATGTAATGATTGTGCTTTTTTCTTTTAGATCTTAAACTTTGTAAATCCTCTTTCCTTTCACAACTTCCTTAATTCACCTCTACTTCTCTCCAAAATCCAAAACACATATTTTCTCTTCTCACCAGAATTTCAGATCACTGGCCTTCTTGCAATTTACCCACGTCCACTAGCTTTCTTCTGGACACATCTGACCTCTTTTCAGTCTGAACAAGATGGTCATGTTAACAAGGCCCACCAATCTGGAACTCCCTGACCGTCCAGTGGTTAGGACTCTGCGCTTCCACTGCAGGGGGCAAGGGTTTGATCCCTGGTTGCAGAACTAAGATCCCGCATGCCTCAGGGCGTGGCCAAAACAAACAAACAACAAAAAAACCCCAAACAAGGCCCACCTATCAACTCCAGGTATCATGCCTCCTTAACCTTCTACTGTGGAACTGCCCAACCCTACATCTCCCTTCCCGCTTGCTTTCTCAGATTCTAGGTTAAAGAATTCTGCTGCAGAAAATCACAGGGCCCTAGTGGGCTGGCCCACCAGCTCAAGAGTAGAGAGTTCACTGTACTCTAGAAATCCTCTCACTTATCTCCTTCATTCTCTAGATCACTGGCCACAATAGCCTTTCCAGACTCTATCTTTCCCAAGCCCCCCTTTCCCTCCATCACTTCACCTTCTACTTCAGACGTTGAAGGTGAACTCTCTCTTTTTATTTAGCTACTCATCTTTTCTTCCTGGCCAAGCGGGAACACCTCCACAGAGGGACACCTCTATTCTTCTCCTCATCTCCCAGGGTCTTTATTTCTTTATAAAGCAACTTAAATTTCTACATCTCCACTAGCTCATTCCTTCAATATGCATGCATCCATCCATCCACCCATCCATCCATCCATCATCTATCCATCCATCCATCTCTACATTAATTTTGTATGCAAGCACACAGACCTATCTACTCATGAAAGATATTCACTTGAACATGTTTGATCCTCAGTTTATCCTTCCTTTCCTTTCCTAATCAGAGCTCTTTCTTTCATAATCGATTTCTTGCTCCCTTGTCATCCCAAAAAATTGTTTTCATTTCTCACTGCTAAAACACGCTATCAGTGAAACTTGTGGGCTGTTCTCAATACTCATTCTTGTTGATTTATCTGCATCTTTTCTTTCTGCTGACCAGTTTTTCCTTGAAGCATCCTCTGCCCCTGACTCCTGTCATACTCTCTGTTCTGACATTTTTTACCCCTTCAAGCACTATTTGTCTCTTTACTGCCACATCCTCTTCCTGTTCTCCAAATTCTCTCTATAAGTCTCTTCTATTCTCTTAAGCCCAGCCTGTTCCAAAGCAATTAAACAAAGTTAAATGTAGTTCTAGTCTTCAGGACTTCTCATAGCCTTTAAATGCTAATGTGTATTGTTAATACCCAAGAGGATATGTAGGGATATAGTATGCTCAGTATCTCAGACTTGTTGGACTAAAGAACATTTATTTTCACAGAGCATATAAAGGGACATGGCTTCCTTAGAACTCATGGTGGGAAACCTGTGTACAGTTTCTGATTTTCCACCTTGACCTCTCTTCATAATATTGCTCCAACAACTTTTTCTTCTACTCTCTAGCCTTCTTATTCTCAAGAGGGAATAGATTATTTTCTATTCACCACCTCTAGGCCATCCAAGCAGTTACCTTATTATTCAAGTGCTATAGGAAGTGCCACCTTCTCCGTGAAGTATCTCCTAATCATTGCAGGTGAAGGTGCTGTTTTCCTCTTCCCAAAGCAAGAGGAACCCTTAGAAGTAATAGTTAACATCTTCATAGATGTTATTATGGTGTTTATCTTATTTAGTCTATTCATCTCCGAGATTGTCAACTTCTTGAGGACTGTGTTTATGCACTTTGTACCTGCAAGGAATGCTTTCAGCTGTGAGTAATAGAAGACTCAACCCAGAGGGACTTAAACAACAAGGACATTCACTTTCTCATGTAACAAGAAGCTCAGGGGTAGCAGGACACCAGGGCTGATGAATCCAGTGGCTCAGTGTTACTATCAGGACTCAGGTGTGCATCCTCAGTCCTCATGTTCACTAACCTCATGGTCCCAGGTGTCACATCTGGCTTCTACAAGGTTAAAGGGAAGGTTAAAGTACACAGGTCTTCCTGTAAGTGTATTTTACGATCTCACATCTTTTCTAGAAGCATGATGGCACCTCTCTACTCCCACATGTAGTTAGACAGAACAAGATCACATGCCTTCCCCAAACCAAGGGATTTTCTATTGGACTGGCTTAGACACATCTCCCAAGCTGGGATTTGGATCATCTTTGATGAAGAATAGAGACTTGAAAAAATAGGGGTTCCATTAGCAAGGTGGGAATGGGCAGAAGTAAATTTCTACCTTAATATCCTGTTCAGTTCCCCACAGAGTGCACTGCACATTCTGTAGATTTGCTGAGTGAGTAAAAGGATGAACAGTGGGGTATGCCAAATAATGTGTTTAGTCAAGATTTTAGACCTCATTACCCATCTTCTACCTTTCCTGACTCTCTAGAGGAAGATTCAAAATTTGAATTATAAGGAGGAATATTCATAGGTGAACACTTATAGTTGTTAATTCTATATTTGAAATATTAAAGCTTTTGCACCCTTCTCCCACCTCCCGTACTCTTCACACTAGTAGTATCAGGAACGAGGAATATAATAGAACCATTTTGAGTAAATGTCTCCAAGGGAATTCACAATGATAAAATCAAAACATAAACATAAAATAGATTTTAAATTAAGATTTTCATTGTCTCCATCAACAAAATTATAACGTTGGGAAGCTCCTCTTTTCTTTTTCCTCATATTTATGATAGGAACCATATTTCAGTGTAAGTGATACGATGCCAGTAGTTGAATCAGTCTGTCTTTTAATTTAGTATTTCCTCCAGACATTCTTTGAACATGTGTCAACAGGAAAGAACATGTTTCAAAATCCTCTTCTGCTCATTTCTCCCTTAATAAACAAAATGAAGTTTGAAAATGTGTCTTTTGGTTCTCTCTATGCTTTCTAAAATTTGGCAAAACCCAGAATTATCAGAACTGGTCAAGACCACATTCTGAAGCAGGTAAAACTGACCGTGGGGACTCTTTCATCTCCACTCTCAGAATTCCTACTTCTCTTAACAGTCCTCATCTGCAAGGATTTATTGTCAGCAAATACCCACCAACATCTCATAGCTCAAGAATATTTTAAGGTGTTGCTACTTTACAGTGTATTCTCATTTTATTTAATGTTTCTTAAATAATTTTTTTAAAACCTCTAAAGATTCAGAAGAAGCATCTCTAATGATGAGCTGTCAGGTATGGATTCAGGGATGGAGACAGTTTGGGTAGAGAATATTCCTTGCTCCGATTAAGTCACATCACATAGGCATCACCTACTCTGGGTACATAACAGGCTGGCTCCAGAAATGACGTTTTTTTTTTTTTTTGCATATTGTTGGGTAATTGAAAAGCCAGAAGTTCCTGAACTGCTGCTGCCAGGGGGATGTTTAAAACAGTCACACTACAAATGCTAAGGCACATGTATTTCTGCCCATGTGGGTAAGTGGGAAGAGAAATATTCGTGTGGGAAGTGGCCAGAGAAATATTTTAAAGTTTGGACTTCAATCAGAGAGTGCTTTACTCACTTAAATATCCCTATGAAGAAGCAAAGAACACAAAGGGTGAGGGCTCCAGGAACAGCATGGGCTTCTGGTTCACAGATGGCACCAACACACACACACACACACACACACACACACACACACATGCCATTTCCAGGCCCTATGTACCAAGGGTATAGGAAGCTGGGCAGTGGGGTAGCTCGGTATTAGGAAAGAAGGTCCTTCTCTAAGTGATGCTTCCCTTGTGTTACTTTCAGACACCTGCTGTAAGAACAAAGTCTCATACATTCAGAAGTCTTAGAAAAATGACAGGATCCAAGCCAGCAGGTTGCAGCCCCAGCTGACAGCATTCAAAGAAACCAACCCAAACCAAAGTCAAGGATGCTTGTTGTAGGATCTAAATCAAAGTGCAAGGTGTTCTATATGATGAGGAGACTTTTAATAATTCATAGTTCAGGGAAGGAGGAAAACTCTCCTAGTAGACCTATCAGCTTTCCATCCCAGACATCAGGAACACTGTTCACTGTTCATTCTTCAGGCTTTTATTCTCACATTGTTGTTCTGTGAAAGTGTCAGAAGAGATACAGAGAGAGAAGAGACGGGTGATGAGAAAGATTGTGTACATCCAAGTGGCCAATCCTCTTGGGGAAAATGGTCAGGAAAATTGATGTAAAATCTCTGGGTCAAAACCCAACATATGGTAAACCTGTATTTTATTTAAAAATAATTTCCTGGGGAAAGTCTCTTCATTCTCAAGTTTTAAAGTAGTAATAATAACCATTGGCAATAGTTGGCATCTTGAGCTATATTTTAAACTTATTAAATAAAGGTTACTCTTCCTATGGGAAAACAAGGAATAAAAGAAGTAGGCAGCCAGCATTTTGCCAAGTGTGTCAGAGCGAAGCCAAGACTCCATAGCAATTTGGCAATGAAGGATTAGTCCCTGCTGAAATTCACTTTACAGACCACGAATCAAGCCCTGGACACAAAACAAAATCAACATGGAACATACACAGAAGGGTCATCAGAATGCGGGCAGTGCAAGTAAGAGACAAGGGACAATTCAGACAAGTCTACAACAGGGATTATTCTGTTTTATCCAGTTCATTAGTGAACACAAAGTTTTTACCTGAACTCTCACCAGTAATACTATTTTAGTATGTATATATATGTTCATATATATATATATATACATATATATATATATATATATGTATATATATGCTTTTAAAGGTAACTGTTTAGTAAACTTGATATAATGAGATACATCCTTTTATAGTCTAAAGTCTATAGGTAAAGAAAGGTAAAGAAATACCAGGTAGGGTTACTTACTCATAGGGCAGAACAAAACCCACCTGAGTTGGAAGTCATAATTCTGGTGCCCACAATGTACTTCTTTCAGGATGTTGTTTCAACAAAGTGTGTGCTTGGGCTACAAGTGTTAGAATCACAGGATGTTATTGCTGAAAGATACCTGTTTCAATCAGGTTCTGTCAGGAAATAGAATCTGACCCAAGTGATTCAAATGAAGAGACTTTAATGAAAGGACAACTCACAGAGGTGCGGGCAAGGTAAAGGGCCCCAGGGATATGCAAGCTCAGGAGCCATTGCTGCTGAGTATATTTTGAGAGCTCACTACTTACCATGCGCTGGCTGGGTGTGTCAGTTTAACCCTAGGAAGTAGGTATTCTCATGTGTGTTTGCATCTGGGGAAATCAAGACTTAGAGATTTCAAGTGTGCTCAGTTTGCTCTGTCAAGGGCCCAGTGAGAGCCGAGCAGTGGAGAGCGCGCCCAGCAGGAGCTGTGGGCCTGGAGGGATGCAGCTTCCACCGCAGACGCAGGCCAGAGCAGGCAAGGAGGAGGGAAGAAATGCCACGGCCCCTCTCTCCTCTTCTGATCCTCTGTAGGTGCCTCCCATAGGCCAAGCCCAACAAGAAGTCAAAGGGCAAAAGGGAGCCGGGGTGCCGTAGTCCACAGAGGGCATGGAGCAGGCAGGAAAGGGCAGAGACTGGATTTGGGGTGGGTGGGACGAGTGGCGAAAAACCACACAGCACCTAGAAATCTGTCCTTTGTGCTCTGACGGGAAACGCCAAATTCTTCCTTTGTCTGGCCATAGACAGGGCCCAGGTGGGCAGCATGCATAGCAGGCATGTGACTATATAAAGCAGAGTACACCTGCTAGAGGTAAGAGTTCATTTGTTAGAGGTGAGCAGGTTGGCTTCCCCAGAAAAGAGGTGGCCTCTTTCCGTGGAAACGTGGTGCCCCAGTGCTTACAGCATTCAGTCCCCGTCAGTCTCTGATCATGCCAGGAGAGGTGCTGATGCTTCCCCAGCCATGAACACTTAGAGGGGAATTTTGCAGCTTCCCCAGCCATGAACACTTAGAGGGGAATTTTGCAGCTTCCCCAGCCATGAACACTTAGAGGGGAATTTTGCAGCTAGCCTGTGGCATCCTAGAGCCTGCAGCCCCCATAATGCCAGGAAAACCCAGCCTCTCCCAGGCATGAATGCCCAAGCTGGTGGGACAGGGCTGGAGCTAAGGTACTGACATGACATGTCACTCTTGTGTCCAGTCTCTGATCACAGCAGGTAAGGAGCTGGTGCTTCCTAATCACGCAGCCCAAAGTCTAGCTCTGTTTGGCTCTCGGTGCACTGCTCTAGGATGGGTCATGGGGAAACCGTCCCCATCTCCCCAGTGAACTCTGCTCTGTCAGATCTGGTGCATGTGTACAGCTTTGCCAGTTTCCATTGTTTACAAGAAACCCAGGCAGGAACCAACATAGTGTGGGTGGCAGCAAGGCTCCCACAGCAGACTTGGAGAGTCCCCTAGTTCCCCAGAATTCCAGCCAAAATCTCGTTTAACCAACTGCATGTCAGCTTATGAGGCCAGGATGACTGTGCAGTACCCATCTACGTTGCTTTGCAAAAGGAGATGGTCAGTGGACTGCATCTTGAATGTTGTGTCTAGCAAGTGTGACGTTACTGTGACACCTCACCTGTGGCTGGTGGGCAGACATCATAATAGGGCAAAGAATTCAACAGGAAAAGCAAAATAGATGTGTCAATTACAAAACAGTTGTACAAGTGTCCTTGAATATATTAGTAATATTTATTTGCAGTGCACTGCAAGTTGCTCAGTTATCTCCGTATTTATTTCTGATCTCTTTGCAAGTTATTCAGTTATGTCTTTTATCCCTTCAGCATAAGTAAGGTTTTGACTTCCATTCATTTTGTTTGGGGGAGGGTATTGTGAGAAATTGGCTTTTTACTGTTCCACTGAAGCCCACTTTGTCAGGGATCCAAGTGGCTATAGCAACAAAATCTCCTGCTGACTCTTCCTCTAGACTCAATCCCTGAAAATTAGTTGGAACAGATTATAGTGAGCCTTGCGAAGCGCATCTTTTGGTTTCAGAGGGGCAGTGAGCTGGAAGGTTCATCTGTTCTTTGATCCTCCGTGACTTCTCTGATCCTGTGAGTCCATGTGACTCATCTTATTCCAGGTCTTGTTGTTTCAGTGCCTTGGAAACTGTTGGATTATAGTAAATAAGGCCCACTCCTGGCTGCCTTGACCTTCAGCCTTGAGGCTGGATTATGCAGACCCCAGGGCCCCCAGAGCCCTGGACCGATGCTGAGCTCAGGCTTCTTCCACATGCATGAGGTCGTGTCTATAAAAATAACCCACTTTAACAATTTGGGTTTAAACTGACTTTTTATTGTATAAATCAAGATTCATCCACCCCGCCCTCCCAATAAGTAATGGAATCAAAGTGTTTAGTGGGTGGAGACACAACCTGAGCTTCTGTACCTTCCTGGAGACTTTCTGTATCCCTTCCTCTTCCACTGTGTACATCCACTTGGGTGCTCTGAGGAGACCAGAAATCAAAGGGTCATGGAGAGCTGGGGTGGGAAGGGGCATCTGGTGGAGGTCTAGCCCAAGGTCTCAGTATATTTTGAGAGCTCACTACTTACCATGCGCTGGCTGGGTGTGTCAGTTTAACCCTAGGAAGTAGGTATTCTCATGTGTGTTTGCATCTGGGGAAGTTAAGACGCAGAGATTTCAAATGTGCTCAGTTTGCTCTGTTAAAAAGTTGTGGACTCAGGATTCAAATTCAAGTGATCTGACCCCAAATCATACTTTTTTAGGCACTGCTCTATATAGCGAAATAAATCTGCTGCTTCTACCTCTCTTTAATTCCTAACAGTGGATCTAGGAGTCACAGGGAGTGGTAGGCGTGCAGCAGGAGGGGTTGGTGGGGGCAGAAAGGAAAGTGATCTGATAAACTCTTTCGCACTACTGTGCTCGTGATGTAATGCTGGAGCTGTTTCTAGCATTTTAACTTCAGAAGAGGGTGAAGTGAAAAGAGCATGCCTGCAACCACGGCTGCCTGAGAACATGGCAGGGTGGGAGGATGCTGGGGGCTGGGGACGGCTGTCTCAGTCACTGTCACTTGAGGGTTGGGGTTTGTGAGGCTGTCCCTGAAGTTTGCTTATTTCTTTTTAGAGCCTATGCCATTTCTCGAGCCCCTTGGATGTTCAGGACCTGAGGGAAGCATCGTGAAGATCACGACAATGATCATAAAATGGTTCCTGCTCACCGGAACTAGACGGCCCCCTGCACGTCAAGAATTGTGTTTGGAGTGCAGAGATGCCACGTTGGGTGAGGGGTCCATTCTGGCCTGGAGGAGCTCAGCGGGGGCATCATACAAACCCTGACGTTTCTTGCCTTGAGGGGTGAAGTGTTTTGATGGATGGAGAAAAGAGGGGGAGCAGGCTCAGCCCAGGTCACATTTGTCATCAACTGTGGACGCATTTGCCTACAATCTGGTCATTTTTGTTTTCAATGACGAGAAATACTTACTCAACTGTAAATACTAGTGTTGTATAATTACTACAGGTCAAGATTAAAAACAGAAGTTTAAAAAAATATTTAGTTAAAAATAAAGTATAAAACCCCAAGTTATTAACTGTTTCTTAACTCTGACTTCTTTGGCAGTTGAATAAACAACTTACCTGGAAACATTTCTTTAATCAGACTTTCTCTAGCTCTAAGCTCTGGTGTATTTACGTCTTGAGACACTTTCTGGGGTCACATTTATTGCTTCAACCCCTTTCTCCTCTTTTCAGGTACTAAAGGTCTTTGATTACCTGTTTATTCTAGTTGCCCTGGCAGTGGGACTGTATGTGGAGGGAAGCTGTACTTTGCGTTTTGAAGTTTTGAACGCTCCTAACTGAATGTGAAGCACTCTGATGATGTATCCACCCCTCAAAGGAGAAGCCTGTCTTCCCGCAGCAGGTTTGTGTGTTTCCAATTGCAGGTGAACAGTTTTGAAAGCTCACCATGTAGGATTGTTTGACAGAGTGAAGCCCTTACAGTTTTTGTTGCTGCTGCCGTTGCATTTATGAGGTGTGTGTGCGCATGTGTGTGTCTGTGTGTTTGTGTTTTAACCAACTAGGAAGAGGTTATCAAGGCAAGCATGCCACAATGTGTTTTCCCTTTCTTAACAGTTTTACTGACTGGTTCCTCTCAGGTCCCTTCAACAGCGCCTGCCAGATATTCCCTGGTAGGATCAGATACCCTACATTTTCTTGTTTTCAGTATAAGCTCTTGTCTGGTTGTGGGATGCTTAAAAGGTGATCATTCGTGGCCTTATTTGAAGTTCCATTATTTAAGTTTATAAAATGAAGGCATTAATGCTAAAAAAACCAGCGTGGGTCAATGCTCCAAAATTATCCATTTGTTATACTCTTGGTCCTTCCTAGACTAGCTTCCTAGACTAGACCACATGAAGGTTGAAATTTTGATTTTGAGAACACTTTGAATGCTGAAAGCCCAAAGTACATTGGATTCCTTTCATTCTTGGAGACATTGTTTGGTGTTTTATTCAGTGACGACTTCCTAAATATATTTACAGAGGAGACAGGCTCAGCGTGCTGTCTGGAAGTGGTGGTGTGTACACAGACTCATGATCCACTGTTAGAAATGTAAGCTGTGTGTGTGTGTGTGTGTGTGTGTGTGTGTGTGCGCGCACACACACACACACACACACGCGCACTTTTGAACTGAGAGTGGGTTATTAAACTTGGGCTTTACAACACATATATCTAACCCTGAAATACCTGATCAGGTTAGGATGATGTTTATCAGGCAGCTTGCAAGAGCTGGGGCTTCGATTTCATCATATAAGGTTCTAGTGGAAGATTAAGGACTGATGAAACACTTCATTCTGCTGCTAAGTAAACTATTGATGGTGGATCAATAAAAATAAAAGCAGGTCTGTTTTTATTTAGACAAATACTGTATTTTATTAAATCTAAAATTTTATCAGTATATTATGTGCCATTATTTTATATACCATTGAGAAAGAAAAAAATTCTTCCAATTAGAAGAATTTGTGAAATTCTTCCAGTATTTTTTTATCACTGGTATTTTTACTTATACTTATTGAAAGTACTCTTTTAGGCTTATTTGGACATAGATTTCTATCATTTAGAACTTTTGAACATTCATAGGAGGAAAAATATAAATTCAGTAAATTGGTTAGAATATTCCTGAATGACTCCACATTCATATCTGGTCCTTCTGAATCACATGTCGATGTCATATCTTTTTGATAGATTATAGGCCCCTGGGCCACAGAGATGATTAGCAATGCAGCATTTCTTAAAAACATGCTCCACTATTTGTCTTTGAGATTCTTTTCCAAGTGACTGGCACTCATCCTGCACGTTCTGATGTGCGTATGTAAGCAGTGATAATTACATCGTAATGGCTGTATCCCAACTTCAATCATTTTAATGTGTGAAGATGTATGTCTTAGAATCAGTAAAATATGCTAAAAAATTTGAAGTGCATAATATAGTTAAAAATTCTAGGTCAATCCCTCAAATATGGGCTTTTCCTTTCAGAAATCTACAGAGTAAATATCATGTACTAATTCTGCTAATGTGAAGAGATGTGATTGGGAGAAACCAGTAGTTTAGAAGTTTCTCAAATTTTTGAGTTTGTCAGAATCAAGTGGCTTACTTGTTAAAAATGTTGATTCCTAGGCCCACCCCTGACCCATCAAACTGGACTCCCTGGCAGTGGCATTTTGACTAGCTCCCCTGAACATTCTGATGCTGGTGGTCTGTGGAACAGTGCTTTGAAGCACGCTGCACCAAGCCCTGTCTGAGGCACCATTGGTGTACATTAAGCTCTCAGATTGTAAGCTTGGAAACTTCATGAACTCCATGGCAGCCAAAAGAAAGCAAGGCACTTAAAACAAGATCACAATGTGGCCTTTCATTGAGAACATCCTAGGAATAAAGGAGCCAACATATTTCAACACCAGATTAGAGAGCGTGTCTGAAATTGCTATTTCCTAAAAAAATTCTAAATAAGAGGCTTGGAAGGTATGTTCACGTTTCTCCCCGTCTAGTGCTTACCTTTATATTTTTTCAAAAACATTAGATCATTTATTCAACCCACATATCATGTAAAGGCTAAGGCTCTTCATCACTAGACAAACTCTGATGAGTCCGGTGAGGGTGGTCCTGATTAATATTTTATTACATTATAAAAGGGGTCAGTTTAAGGTTAGGCAAAGGAAGTGCCACGTTATTTGAGAAACAAAGTAGCAGAATCATTTCCTATGATCTTGTATTAATCAGAACCTCTAGTCTTTCCAAAATTCCTAGTGAAAATTCCAAGTTGCTTAGCAATGACTTCCAATATGACTTTTTAAACCTATGTTCTCTAATGTCACATAGTTCTAATGTCTAAATGACTTCCAATGCCTAAGCTAAGTTTTCTGTCATTTAGAAACTAGTAATTAAAAACAACTCTTTGGGCCTACAAGAGCAGTTTGTGGGCTGTTTAGTCATCTCACTCCAGATGGGGCGAGGCTGTGGGGAGAGGTGGTGGAGTCCTCTTAAGCCAGAATGTGGATGTTTAGCCATCATTCTTTGAACTGAGTGAATAAAAAATTGCACCTTGAAGAAGGTGAGGGGAATGAGGCCTGGTATATAATTTGTCTTATAGAATAAGTAACAGTGTTTCACACCTGGTAACTTAGAGACGACAACGTTTTTCACATTTACCTTATCTTTGATCTTCACAACATCTCTTTAAGAAAGGGCTGACAGTGTTTCTATCCCTTTATTTTGCTGAAAAAAAAAAAATGACATCACGTTAATCAGGAAAGCTGGTTGGTGTCTTGCACCAAGACTGATGGTGGAGCTGGGCTCAAACTTAGGTCTCCTGGTTCCAAGTTCAGAGCTGCTTTTGGTACTCAACATTGCTTCTCGTCTGGTATCCGGGAAGTGCCCAGTGCTTCTGGATGTGGGTTCATATTTGGAGGCAGAAGAACACTGTATGACATCTTGCAGATGGGCTCATAGACTCAGAACCCTGATTTGAGAAAGAGCTAGCTGTTAGCAAAACTTGCCTGACTCCTCACATTAGCACCTGCCAGGACTCGGGGTAAAGAGGAGACGCAGGCAGCCGGGAAGTGAGAGCTCCTCACATGTCCCCAAGTCTAGACTTTCTCACTCTAAAAGAGTTTCTGCCAGTCTGAGCCCACGGTGGAAGTTTCTAGATTTGGCCAGGGTTACAAAAACAACCTGATTCTGTGGCTGCTTTCTCAGGGGACTCCATTGGAATCAGAGCTATGGATATGGTGTTAAAGTTCTTTGGGGGCTGCCCAGAGATTCAGGGTCAAGGTTTGTCAGAGACGCTGTGGGTGTCCTGTGCTTATCTTCTCAGACTTCGCCACACTCACGGTTCTTGCAGGGCTGTTTGCTGTGAGCAACTGTGATTGTCCCCTACCTGCCTACAGCCTTGACCTTCTCATTAAGACAAATCAGAGGACCCCATGCAGGCAAGAAGCCAAATTTAAAAAGTCCACTTCTCTTTACTCTTCTGAGCAGGTGTCGTTTTTGAAAATTTCCTGTAACATCGAATCCCTCTCTGCTATTAAAATTGTTTTTACTAAGAACTGAAACTTAGAGAACTGGAGAGATATTTCTTTGGGGAAAATGTTTACTCCAAGACATAAGATCATTTTTAAGGAATGAAGCAAACCTTTAGAAATTTAGACTCTTCATAATAATAGTCATGATGCCCCTTTTGGTCTTCTTAAATCATTACTGAGGTAGAGAGGAGAGATGAGGGGTTTAAGGTGACTTTCTTAAGGTCACATAGTTTGGTAGTGGCAGGGCTGTTTCTAGAACTCCTACAAGCTATTTCCAGGGCCTGTGACAGCTGAACTGTGACTGCTGTAAAAGTCGGTTTGGCAGAGATATATGTCATCAGGGTCTATCGGCCATGAGGAGCTCCATGAACTCCTTCTCAGGGTGGATGTGGTGCTGCCACGCCCAAGGCTGGAAGGTCCAGAGGACAAAGCTGGTTAGCTGTGCAGGACTGACATGATGGGACCAATGTCTCTGTTCAGACCCCACTCCACCCTCAGCTGCTTCTGTTGTCTCTGAAACTTCGACCTCATTCCAACCTGTCCAAGAACCTGGGTCTCGCTTTGCTTGCCCTGGGGAACACAGTGGTGCCCGCTGTAACTCACTATTCTCTGAAAATGGTTCTGGGAAACAGTTGATTATGTTTACATATTTATTAAGTATAAGCTCTTATTATATGCTAGACCTTGTCCTGGACCCATGCAAAATTGCCATCAGCTGGTGTCAAAGCAGGAATACTTTCAGATGGTACCAAAAGCAAAAACTAAAACTAAACTAAAAACAATGTCTCATACACCTAAATTTCTCTGCTTGCCCCTTGGAAATTTTCACCTTCAAGGCTGCCTTCGTAATTCAATTGAAGTCAAACCTATCTGGTAAAGAAATTTCTGAGGAAGGCACAATACGCATGGTACCATTTGACTTGACCATGAGGGTTTGGAACTTTCTCAGAGCCTTTCCCATTTTACCTATCTGGAAAAGATGCTTGATATTTGGTTACAAGCAATTATAATGTGCAAAATGAAATACAAAATACCAGTGCACATTACCTAGGCTTATTTTCTTGCTTGGCACAATATCAGGTTTAAGAAAAAAATTACAATGATATTTTAAATGTGCAAGGTATACCGGGTTGAATTGTTATGTGGTTTTATCGTGTCTCTGGCCCCCGCTACAGAAGGCCACGTGTTGTCCTTTGGATCCTGAGATGGTCTGTTTGACCCACCATAGCCTGAACTTGCATTTGCAGAGCTGTGAAAGCTTATGTGATTCCCCTTGGCCTCACTGACAACCGATGTACAGAACAGGTTAGAGATTTGCCAGTCCCAGCTCAAAGCAAGCCCGCCAAGGGGGACCTCAAGTCCTCATCATCACCAGTTCTGCCTTCACATCATTTATTTTTTCTGTGCAGATTAAAGTTGGCTGCTTGTTTACTCATGCTCTGATTTCCTAACTCCTTGTGGTCATAGCTAGCTTTCTTCATAAGATAGGTTGATCTAAGCTCAAAGTTGGGAAAGATAAAAATACAACTAGACAAAAATCCATTAGGGACTGTGGGAGACCAACAGTTTTTGGTCAACAGGAATTGAAGGATTCCCCAAAATGAGCTGTTAGGTACTATGTATTGAGATAGTTCTACCATTTATGAGCTCTGCTGAGCATATTTTCTTCACCCCTCTGTGTATTGTGTTTTGGTTTACTATTACTGTGGATTTGGTATCCTGAACTTATATCTTCTCTCTATATCATTGTCATTTACCAGAGGTATTAGCAATTTTGAGAAATGCAGAAGATGGTGCACACAAGCTCCTCTTCTTCCCCTTAACACTTGGGATTTTGACATTCAAAGGCCTTTATTAGGGGCTTCCCTGGTGGCGCAGTGGTTGAGAGTCTGCCTGCCGATGCAGGGGACACGGGTTCGTGCCCCGGTCCGGGAAGATCCCACATGCTGTGGAGCGGCTGGGCCTGTGAGCCATGGCCGCTGAGCCTGTGTGTCCGGAGCCTGTGCTCCGCAACGGGAGAGGCCACAACAGTGAGAGGCCCGCGTACCGCAAAAAAAAAAAAAAAAAAAAAAAAAAAAAAAAAGGGCCTTTATTGTTTTTTCCTTAAATTCCTGTAAAAATCAGAAGGTTCTTACTTATTTATTATTTTTCTTTATTCATTGCCAATTCTAAGGTGACTATATTTTTAAAATGAAGAGTAGCCATCATTTATGGAATGCATATTGCTTGATTAACACTTCCCATCCCGTATCTTATCAATCTTAACAATAACCCTATTAAGAAGATATTATTGGCCCCATTTACACCACGAGGAAATGGAGGCTTAGAGACATTAAACTAAGTTCCCTTAGGGAGTAAGTGGCAGAGCAGAGATCAGATCCAGCTCTGACAGAATCCAAAATTTATAGCAAGCCCAAACTAGTGTGCAGACTGGATCCAGTCTAAACGAAATGAAGGCACAGATAATGTTTTCTAATTCGAATGAAATGCTGGCCAACATTTAAAAATTAGGAGATTACTTGCAAAAGTCTGGATTCTAGCTTCTCTTTGAAGAAATTAGAAGATTGGGCACAGTGCGCTCATATTCCTGTATGGTAGCAGTCAGCCAGCCCTATGGAGTGGCTTCCTCCCTTAGAGAAGGTGTGTACTCTCAGGTGGACAAAATCCTCTCCTTCCTATTGCATGACACCTTGTGTAGCTCATCACCTCACCCAACTGGGTCACCTGCATGCTTTTGATTTTGCAGTCCTTATTCCAGTCTCTGGAGATGGTCTGTCTTTGGGTTGGAGTCCTGGCTTTATCATTTGCTAACTCTGTGACGTTGGACAATTTGCTTAACTCCTTTAGTCCTCAGTTTTCTCATCTCTAAGATGGGGATAAGAACAGTACCTAGCTCTTGAGGTTGTTTTGAAAGTATGGTAATCCACGTAAAGTGCTTAGCATGGTGTCCAGTACCTCATAAGCTTTCTATAATAGTTAGGTGTTATTATTGACCACTATTCCAATTAACCACTCTCCTCAGAAAGTGGGGTTCAGCAAAGTTTGAACAAGAAACCTTTCCCAGGGTCAGCCTAAATTGTGGACTAGGCCATCAGAACATTGGCCATGGAAGCATGATTATGTTGTAATAGGCAATAGAGTGTGTGGCTTTGACACGAGACTGACATGGTTCAAGTTCATCCTCTGACATTTTGGGGGTCTTAGACAAATTATTTAACCTCTTTCTGACACATGTTCCTCATTCGTAAAATGGGTATGAGAATAATACCTACTTCATAAGGTTGGGTGAGGATCAAGTGAGTTAATACATGTAAAATGCTTCGGAACAGTGCTTGGTAGATACCATGCACTCAGTGGATGTTACCTACTATTGAAAACAATTAATCAGAGTGTGCTGTTTGCTTCTGGGGAGATGAAGATAGAATATTTAAAATTGGATTGTCATGAAAAATTTGGGAAATTTGGAGGCTAAGTTGCTTGCCTTCACTTCCCATCTCCTCCGTTCCCTGCAGTTCAGTTTCCGTTCCCTCCATCCTCCTAAAATTGCACATTTGAAGGCTAATCATCAAGTCACATCCAATGAACTCGACCTCATCTTCTAGAAGGGACAAGAACTTTAGAGATCAGCTAGCCCAATACTGTCAGTTCTCCAAAGGGAAACAGAGGCTGAGAGAAGCCCTGTGGATTGCCCATCGCTAACTTGTGACTGACCAAGAGCTATCAACTTCGTTGGTTGTATATTTACTAGATGACAGTGGGAATATGTCTATTTTCGTAGGTGGTGGGGCTTGGGCTCCAACATGTAGCTACTGTAAGAATTCTCCTCTCTCTTTCAAACTTGCTCTTTCTGCCCCACAAACCTTGCTTAATGAGGCCGAGATCCAGTTAATATATTAAGAGGACTGCTCTGTCTTCCCCAGTGGGACCTAGGCCCTGTGACCCTCCATAGCTTGAAGACCTTGTTTCCTGATGGGTAATGTTTTCCCTTCCCTGTGACTTGCCTCTCTGGGCCACGGTCTGATTTGCCTGCTGGCTCATTTGTTTCCTTGGGCTGCCTGCCTTGTTTGGCGGTTTTTAGTGAGCGTTCTGATCAATGCCAGGAGGTGAGGGGAAGGGCCCCAAATGGGCTCAATCATTGGACAAGCAGACTTGGTGATGGATGAGCCTTCTCCCCAGTGAGTTTTGGGTCAGGACAAGTCCAGCTGATAAGTTTTTCCAGAACTGAGTAAGCCAGAAACAGTGTCAGCAGCATCTTACCACTTCTGTGGGTTTTATATGGATTTTAAAGGAAATTCTCAGCGGCAGTTCCACATCTTACTAGAAATATAGCTACATCCATGATAAACTTAGATATATGCCATGTGAATTGTTTTAGAAATAACAGTGGATGAGGGGTGAGAGGAAGGAAGAGAGGGTCTTTAAAAAAATCCCTTTCAAAATATTTTCTTTCTTCTAAGTATTGAAAACCCTTTCTTCTTCCAAATGATCTCATAGCTATTTATTGAAAGGAAATATACCAAATGTTTATTTATTTTTTTAAAAGGAGCTTCTTCGGTCCTGGTGATTCATGTCGATATAATTTTCCTCATGACTGCAGAGGCTCGTAGACAAAGCTATGCCCCAACTGATGTGCTGGTGTCTGAACAATTCCTGTCCTGGAGGAGGCTGTGCAGCCTTCTTTATTCCCCCTTCACAGACGTCCTTGAGCCCTTGAGACGGATGTGAGCGAGTGTTTTAGTCCTCATGCAAAACAACCATCTAAACATAACAGATGACATCAGCTCGGGCTTTTCAATTCCTGGATGGCAGCAGCGTGTTAATCCAGCCTTCATCCTGGATTTCATAAACTAAAACAAGAGAGCCTGGCAGGAGGACAGCGCTGCTGCTGGGTTGAGGAAATTGATGACGGGGAAGCATGCGGGCAACCCAGTGTATAAAACTCATAAACGTGTAGGCAGAGGCTCAGCTACCACTTTGGACGGCTTCTTCCCGCCAGCAAAGACCCCGCCGCGGGAAGCGGAGCCCGAGCCGCCGCGGGAAACATGAAGAGCCTCCTGCTGCTGGCCACGCTCCTGGTCCCCGCGCACCTGGCGGCGGCCTGGAGCACCAAGTACGCGGTCGATTGCCCGGAGCGTTGTGACACTAACGAGTGCAAAGGCAGCCTGCGCTGTAAGAGGACGGTGCTGGACGACTGTGGCTGCTGCCGGGTGTGCGCCGCTGGTCCGGGAGAAACTTGCTACCGCACGGTCTCGGGCATGGATGGCGTGAAGTGTGGCCCCGGGCTGAGGTGTCAGTTTTACAGTGAGGAGGATGATTTTGGTGACGAGTTTGGTATCTGCAAAGGTAAAGAGTGACCCCTTTCTTCTCCCCGCCCAGGGCACACTGAGGGCTTTTAGCCAGCGTGAGAGATGAGGAGCCTTTTCTCAAAATGCACAGAGGGAAAATGCAGGTGGGTTAGGGACCAGGTGCCACACTGATGCTGTCATAGAGAGAGAGAAAGATAACTCTGCAGATTACAACTGAACCCAGTGTGCAAGAAAGCCCAGGAAGGAATACAGCATTTCACTCATTATGCCTGGGAGATTTTTTTTTTCAAGTTCCCATTGAAGACTGTGTTGCCTCCTTTTCTGGAAAACTTCAGGAACTTGACAGGTAATCTGTTATGGATGCTTTAGGTGTCCTCTCTTCTGCAGTCAGTGATTACAGAGGTCTGCACTGGATAACCTCTTGGAGTGGTGGCTAGCCCTGCGGTTTAGTGATTCTTTGATCTTAAAAGGGTCCATGGGATGGGGGGCACCTCTCAAGATCACATATTTCTGATGAACACTAATGCACTTTGTGAAACAGGGCAGCTTAAGTCATCAAGCAAAATGACTCACATTCTTGGAGGAAGATACCCTGAAGTATAAAACAAACCTCATTCCACTCTATAAAAGGTTTTGGTCATCTAGAAAAATGAGTGTAAGACCAGGAAAAATAACACCTAAAGAAAAACTAAAACTGGGACTCTGTAAAGAAAGAGGTTAGCACTCTAACAGACTTAAAGAAAAACTTTATTAGGTTGAAACTATAGCTAAACAATATAGTTAAACATTTGTAGAATTTATTTCAAACTTAGTGACTGTAGTTTACAATGTTTAACATGTTTAGAAACGAAAGAACGGTGATTTTAAAATACTCTGTGTATGGATACCTCATGATCTCATGTTAAGAACTATTATTAAGATTCAACACATATGTTATAGCCCCATTCATCAGTTTTACAGTACAAAGAAGCTTTTATTTTTATTTTTTATACATCTGTATTGGAGTATAATTACTTTACACTGCTGTGTTAGTTTCTGCTGTACAGCAAAGTGAATCAGCTATAAAGAAGCTTTTAAAATTAAAGGGACTGAGAAGTTTCTAAGTAATTCTTATTTTATGTGTTTAATACAACTGTAAGCTTTTATGAATGGTAATCATCCAGTATTGAGCTAATCCCATTAATTCTTTTAGAAAAATATTTTATAAATCAATTACCTTTTAGGCCACAAAACATACTAAAGGTTAGGAAATAAATGCTTGAAGTTTTAGGAGAATTTTATTTTTTGCTTAGCTTATTTTTGTTTATAACCAATAAAAAGTAGAATAGTGAGGAAACATTTTCTCTGGTGGACATTCACATACATTTCTTTCATCTGAGTAGGATCTCTATTTTCTGTAAATTATAGGGCTTATCAGCCAAGAAAAAAGTAACTTCACACAGGGAAATTAGGGAGGAAGTGGTTAACACAATCATACTTATGATATAACAAGTATACGCCGTGGATTGCTTTTTCTCTTGGCATAAAAATTGACTCTGTATGTGTGATTGTAAACGTCCAATTACATATGGGTAAAGAAACAAGCTGTAAGGCATCTGGAGTCTTTAGCACTCCACTATTCACTGAATGATTGAGGTAGCTGCTAATAAGATATATTTTTAAAAGCTGTTTAGGATAGCTCTTGGACATCCTTCAGATTGCAAGTGAGTCTGGTTTCGAACATTTACTCTCTGCTGGAAATAGTGAGGCTGTGTGAACCTCAGCAGTTAGATACATTATATTTTGCTATAGGCAAACTCTCTACTTTAGCTTTTTTTTTTTAAAAGAACACCCCTATGAAAACTGTATACTTTAGCTGCATACCTGGATGGTTATTAAATATTCAGATGTTTGGTGTCGCGTTGCCCAGATAACAATATTTATTGAACACCTACTATCTGCCCAGCATTATTCAGTACATTGAGGGGTACAATAGAAGCATCACTGAGAATCTGGCTAAAGTTTTAGTTTTCAATATCACAGTCAGATCCCAATGCTGTGTGCTTTTCTGCCAGAGACTTTTTTCAGGATCCCTTTTAAGAACTATTCTTCCCAACAGAGAGGCCAATGTTTAAAACCAGGTGCTTCTTTAATCTGAAGGATGCAGAGTACAGCAGTCCTAAATCTCTTTAAAAAGTATAGTTCATTAATATCTATCTTGATCATTCTGTGGAATATTACATTGCTAAAGACTTAAATGCCTCACAACTTGTTTCTTCACCCATGTGTGATTGTACATTTACAAGGATATTCTTATGCCATGAGAATAAATATTCTGCTTGGCTGTTCAAGGCTGGCTAGTCTACTGAGATGCTATTTACATCATAAAACCCATGCATTTTTACTAAATGAGTTTGTTCTCTTTTTCTCAATATAGTATGTTTTAGTCTAAGTATGAAAACATTGAAGCTCTAAAAGCTTCCAGATTTGGTTAGGTATACGAATACATTCTCAGCTTTCTTGTCATTTAGCATATTGGATCTTAGCTCTGCAGAGGGTTTTAGTAGTGAATCCTCTTAACATCTGGAGGAGTTAGGTACACTTGTACCGCCATTTTGATAGATAAGGAAGTTGATAAGTGTTGGAGCAGATTGAGGTTTAGCCACTTCGTGAAGAGCTAGGATGATAGCCCTCTTAGCCCCTGGTTAGTTTAAGCCCTTTCCTGTACCTTTACAACAGTAAATTGTCTGTGATTACAGGGGATTCAAATACAGCATCATATCTCTTAAGCTCTGTGAGGAGCTGATGCACATGTCTATTCAATTGCCCACCTTCACTGAGCTGTCACAGAGGTAGCCCATGAGACCTTGTCTTTTGGTATCTAAGCAGAAAGTAGACAGAATTAAGACTGGTTCAAGGTTATTGGTTACGTGTATCTGTCTTCAGTTAAACTTCACAGCAAGACACTACAAGTGAGGCATCCATTATCTGGTCTTAGTGTGTGATTTCACATTTGTGACAAGGTTTCAATTTTCAAAGCCTGGGATCTTTGGAGAATTGGGTTTTATCTGATAGTCAATATTCATGAGATTTGTTCAATTCCTGAGGCTGTGCACACGGGCTGTGAGGATGGACGCTTATGTACAACAAGCAGCTCCCTCTCTCAACCTTCCCTTTATCCTTAGACTGTCCGTATGGCACCTTCGGGATGGAATGCAAACAGACCTGCAGCTGTCAGTCTGGCATATGTGACAGGGTAACCGGCAAATGTCTGAAGTTTCCCTTCTTCCAATATTCAGTAGCCAAGGCTGCCAACCAGAGATTTGTTTCTCACACAGGTAAGAATTGATTCCTGTATAAACATTGAAACATAGCCTCATTTTCAGTTTGAATAAGAAAAAATATGGTTGAGTAGAATAAGACGTTGGTTTAAATGATTTAGTGTCTTTTATTTTATTTAAGGGAAAGGTGGGAGGTTGTTAAAATTTGTTGCTTTTTTTCAAAGAAACCTCATTAATAATTTTGAAGATTATATAATTTTTGTAAAGTCTACCCAGTTTATATGGAGGATAAATATGATTGATTACAGAAAAAAACCTGTAATCAAAAATAACCGAGATATACAAAGTTATTTAAATTCTTCAGTGATCTGTTTTACATACATACTAAACAAAGCGGCTTCTCTCTCCACTTCACATAGAAAGAGTACTCTGAGGAATTTATTGGATAAGACTTAAGAGCCAACATAGAAAATATAAAACATTTCTTTTTTTAAACCAAATGGAAGTGTTTAAATGGAATAATTCCAAGCATGCCTTTTTGTGGATTTTGGAGAGAATAAGACATAGTATCTGTGATTAAAATTTGGGAATCATCTCTAAACCTTTGAATGAAAGTGTGTAATATTCACATACTGCTTGTTAGTGCTTATGTATTTCTTACACAGGTTGTTAGAATGTGAGAAATGCAGCCTATAAGACTATGCTATTGACCTATTTGGTCATCTTGTTGAATAAATTGTTAGTACAGTAAATCTTTGTTAAATTGGAAGTAGATACATGTTTAAAATAACATGTAGCCAGAGCAACTGCTAGTATCAACAAACTGTATACTTTTCCCCCTCAGATACAAATAGTTGACAGTCCAAATCTATTTCAGTTTTTATTTCTGGTTCTTTGCACTTCAAGTAAAATAAGATTTGAAATATTGACAAATGTGCTTACTTCCCAGCTTTACCTCCTTCTTACATGTGGCTTCAGTTAAGTACATCAAGATAAAGGGGAAATACTGTGTTTTTCAGTGAATTATTATTTTTAAGTGTGGCTATGCCCTTAAACATGAGTTTAAATTGAAAACCTGTTTTCAACCTATTAGGTGAATATCTACGTGAATACTTGATCCGGATATTGAGATCAGTATTAATATTATAAATACTTATGACTTGTCCCTACAGTTCTTGAAAAGCAAAATGGAAGAAAATTGAATTTTAAGTTTGGAAAATTTTTTTTGTTGAGGTGAAATTCACCTAACATAAAATTAACCTTTTTAAAGTGAACAATTCAGTGGCATTTGGTACATTCACAGTGTTGGGAAGCCACCACCTCTATCTAGGTCCAGGACACTTTTCTCAGCTCCAAATAAAACCAGTACCCATCAAGCAGTTACTCCCACTCTTCAGCCCCTAGCAACCACCAATCTACTTTCTGAAATGAGGAATTTTTTTGAATGGTTTGATTGTCTTTAGTACAGGGAAACCTATTACCTCAGCACAGCTAGCTGCCTCAAACACTTGCAGCTTCTTTTGTCTTATTTTGCTTTCTTAAAACCGTAGAGGCTACAAAGAACATTGAAGGAGCAACTTTAGAACCCTTCTTCACTCGTTTAAGATTGCGCCTGAATCTTTCCCTCCAAGAGAGAATTAAATCCCTGGTGAATCTTTGTTGCTGTTTGGGATGAAGGTCTGGGGGGCTCTCGAGCTCCTCTGGGATATTCCTCAGTGATGGAACTCTGTTGTCTCACCTCCATCCTTCCTGCTGCACACACAGGAGCACATCCTCTGCTCCTCTGGAGCCTTGTGCAGTCTCTTTCCC
>NW_006797357.1:1247319-1267628 GCF_000442215.2 Lipotes vexillifer
TCTTTCCCTCGGGCCTGTCACCCTCTCTCGTTTGCTTGCAGATTCTGCAAAAATCTTGACCACTGTATAGATGCCTTGGAAACAGATACACTTGACCCTTGAACAACATGGATTTGAACTGTGTGGATACACGTATATGCACATTTTTTCCCCCAATAAACATAGTACCTGTATTTTCATGTTACAGATCTTTAGATTAAGTGTGGGGAACAGTTTGTTTTCGATTAGAGATCACAATCCGTGGAGTCAAAGAACTAGGGTTTGAGTCCTGATTCTATCCAAACCGTTTCAGCTTCCCGCCCTTGGGTGAGTCATTTACCAATTCCTTTGTTTGGGGGCAGGTATAACAATAGGTGGGTTTTCTACTGCATGGGGGTTTGCATCCCTAACACCAGCGTTGTTCAAGGTCAACTGTATTTTGCTGGATGAAAGTTACATTAAGGGTTACACAAAAAAATATTTCTGTACCCAGATTAGGTATCAAGATTCTTATTAGAAATTTATGGAAAAAGCGTTTTCTGACCTAAGGTGTTGCCTCTCCTGAGCTAAAGGAGCAACTAAGGATGACCATTAGTGTGACCTCGGTAAACCTTAGTCAGGTTGAGGATGGAGCACAGAATATCCTAAAGACCTCGTGCTAAGGCTGCCCGCGAGCCCTTCCATTCAGTTTTGCATTGTCCACGTGGGACTTCCTGGGCTTCAGGTGCTACTGTTTACAGGAGGGGGCTTGGGGCCTCTGTCCTGTCTTGGGCTTCATATCACCTCTGCAAAGCCTTTGTAAATGGCACCAAGGTTCCTCAGCACAGGGACCTCAGAGGTGCCTTTCATACCTTGATTGCATGAGGTTGTCTTCTCTAACTTTCTACCTGTTGGTCACAACATTCTTGGCAAACGGACTTCCCGGTTTCCCTTCTTCATTTGTTGTTGTTGTTGCTGTTCAGTAGTGAGCTCTCCACCTTTCCAAGATTGGGAATTCACAAGCAACTTTTTTTTTTCGGGGGGTGGGTGCGGGGTAGTGGTAAGATTTATTGAGTTTCATGAGTTTACATACATTCATTTAACTACTGGGCTGTGCTAATCTTCATATAGCAGAATGTGCACTGCTAAAGCAAACACACCTCATTTTTCTTAGAAGCAGAGGATTTCATTTAAAAAATTCTAGATATTACAAATTTTTATGTAGAGCAAGAACTATCTTTATAAAAGTTCTGCCCTTTGGTCCACCTTCTGCATTCTGGAGCCACATCCATAAGCTAATTCCTCTTCCATATCAGATAGTATAAGAATCTTAGTCAGAGATCTATACTTACAGCATTTGCTCATTCCGAAAGTATTTATTAAGTGCCTACTATGTTCCAGGCACTGTTGCAACAGTGAACAAAACAAAGTCCCTGCCTTCATGGAGCTGATACTCTAGTGGTGGAGTGAGATAATACAGGGAACAAAAGACAAATGCATATATAGAATAATGTCAGGTGATAACAGGAGAATGAAGAGAAATAATTCAAGGAGGTGCTAATTGATAGAGAGCAGGTGAACACAGCATAGACTCTTGGAATCTATTAAAGGTTTCATTGTAAATCCATTGTAATACAAAAATAAGACAAAACCGTACTTGATCTCGAAGTTATAAACATTTGGACATGATTTGTATTCCTTCTAATTTCAGAGCACGACATGGCGTCTGGAGATGGCAATGCTGTGAGAGAAGAACTCGTGAAGGAGAATGCTGCCCGGTCTCCTGTAATGAAGTGGTTAAATCCACGCTGATCCTGGGTGGGATTTCCAAGAGAAGACTCTATTTTAATGATCATTCAACACACAGCCAACACTTTAGGAATTGTCTGTATTATAGCATATGGACATGTAACTTTTGGAGACTAAGTATGATTCAGGGTGGGTCTAGAAAAAAAAAAAGTAGGCTACTAACAATCCATAAAATGCATATGACTGGAGACTTTTAGATATTTGTTAAATATTTGAATGCATATAGATTTGTTTAATATGTGTTTATAGTAATAGTGAAGAACTAAAAATGCAACTTAGATAATCTTAACCTGGAGGGAGATCAGCCAAAGAGAAAGCTAGCCAAACCTGCAGACCACAGCGAGTCCACGGTTATTTACTTGATGTACATTAATGTTGGGATATGGGCTGGAGGAGGAGTTAGGAGCAAGAGAAGGTGGCGCTGGGGGTGGGAGAGTATGACATTTAGATACTCCTTGTGGTAGCCTCAGTAGAATTTAATTGTGCTTTTTTTTCACTTTGGGAAAAGTGAAAACAAAACAGTCCCTGAAGGAAGTGGGATGTTGGAAGCTTGCGGGAGTTTGAGTAGTAGCCTTAAATTGAAGCAGGTTTCAAAGGGCTGCTAATGTAGTTCCCAGGTTACCGCATCTGAAGGATGGTTCTGGAGCACAGGGCAAACACACACTTCCATAAATGGTTTTAAAGAATGCCACCTCAGATTGAGAGAGCAAGGAAGTATTTTGCCCACTTGGGGGAAGTGTGAAGGTAAATATTTATATATTTTTGTAAACAGTTGTTAGTACAAGTCATCCTCCATACCCATATTTATCACCCTCTTGAGAAAATAAACATAATATTGTTGTTTAAAATGGTTAGAATAAAGGTATAACTCTATAAGGTTTTCAAACACCCAGGGCATGGTAAATTTATTATTAATAATTATAGTAATATTAACAGTAATAAGTATACGAGAAACCTAGAAAAATTTAGTCACTATGGATTTATAAAATGTCAAAAACATGACCAACAGAGGGAATTTATTTAAAAGTAAGTGCAGTGACATAGATGAGTTTTAAATTCAAAGTAGAAAAAGCTTTTTAGGAGGTTTGGAAGAGAGTCAATTTCAACAGGAAATGTCAACTTTAAAATATAGTTCATATTAATGTATTTTTTTCTTTAAACTTTGTTGATAAGTGGAATTACGAGTACACCTGGAAGGATCTTAGCACAAACGGGACTGTTGTACTAGATTTTGTTAGGAAATATTTGCAGAAGTATTTTATTTGGAGTGAAGAATTATTTAAGAATTATTTCACTATTTACCTGTGTTTTATTCTCAAAGTTTGCCAACAGAGTTGTGAATGTGTGTGTGACAGGGTCTTTGAATGTAAGCTGAATAAGCTGTTAGGATTTGTTTTAAAAGGACAAGTTTATTATTGATCAATAAAACAAGACAGCCTCTCCGAGTCCGTTCATGACTTCGTTAATCATTAAAATATTTAAATGATTCATTCAATGAATAACTCTTTAATACATATCAAAGGACAGGCTCCTCATGTAAATTTTCTGCTACAGATAAGCATCTTCTGTCAAAATGTGAGACAAGAATATGTATTTCTTTTTTTTGTTTTTTGTTTTGGTTGTTATTTATTTATTTATTTACATCTTTATTGGAGTATAATTGCTTTACAATGGTGTGTTAGTTTCTGCTTTATAACAAAGTGAATCAGTTATACATATACATATGTTCCCATATCTCTTCCCTCTTGTGTCTCCCTCCCACCCACCCTCCCTATCCCACCCCTCCAGGCGGTCACAAAGCACAAAGCACCGAGCTGATCTCCCTGTGCTATGCGGCTGCTTCCCACTAGCTATCTATTTTACGTTTGGTAGTGTATATATGTCCATGCCTCTCTCTCACTTTGTCACAGCTTACCCTTCCCCCTCCCCATATCCTCAAGTCCATGAAATTGAGCTATTTGTAATGAGGTGGACAGAATATGTATTTCTGCCTCACATTTTTGGTCAACCGATGCCTTAGAGCTTCCTGAAAAGTTGGTCCTTATACATTAACCTATTCCACAGAGGCAAAACGAAAACCAAAAACCAAAAACCAAAAAAACTTCTATTGGTGTTTGAAAGTGGTTACAAACCTTTCAGTTAGGCAAAGACAAACCTTCCAGTGCCCATAAAAGAGTAGTAAAAAAAAAAAAAAAAAAAAAAAGAGAGAGAGTAGTAACATACAGCTTTGAGGCTTGAGAGTATCATATTCAAGAATAGTATTAAACCCAATATTGTAAATCAACTATACTTCAATAAAATTTATAAAAAAGAATAGTATATGTTCACTCAGCCTTATATGCAAAATATGGAAACATTTTAAGTGAATCAATACAATACAGAAAAAATAATGTTTGTGTTAGGAAAAACATCCAGTTCGCATGAATTAATTCTTTTTTTTAAGAGGGGAGAAACCGGATGTGAATGAGATAATGTTACATTAATACAAGATATAATTATTATTAAATGAAACAGAAAGCACTGAAAATCTTTACTTTCACTAGTGTGCAATGAAGTTTCAGAATACAATCTCAGGGGGTGGGGTTCCTTAAAGATCTGCCATCTTGACCTGAAGCCCAGGACACAGTTCAGTTGCCCCTTTGGGGTAATGTAGATGGTGGAACATGAGCTGGACTAGGGCAGGGCTTGTCTCTGCTCCTGACCCTGCAGCAACCACCTGTGTGACCACGGACAATAAAGTCAAACAAAGGTGAGCTCATCCACTCTCAGTTGCAGGAATGTTTTCTAGCTTCTCAGCTCCATGCCACTGGGGGCTTTTTGTTTTCTTCATTCCAAACACTAGTACCTGTCTATCCTGAATTGCTCTGTCATCTTCTGACTCTATTCTTCATAGCAGTGGTCTCCAAAATCTTTGGATTCTGCATGCTTTTTGATTGCAATTTTTTGAGCACGCAATTTTAAACTATATACATAGTATGGTATTTGTACATTATGCTCATTATAAAACAGACACTAAAACTAGAAATTTTTAAAAGGATAAGAAGTAAATAGAAATAGAAGTTCTGAGATTTTCTTCCTACATCCCAAGGGGCCATCCTGGGAAACACCGGAGAAGCAAAAGAAAATGCCGTAGGTCAGTGGTCTGGAATGAGGCCCAACCTCATTTGATATAAAAGAGAAACCAAGCTGGCACGTATTCCATACAATAAATATTTCTGGAATGAATGGATGGTTGGATGAGTGGATGAGTGAAAGGATGGATGGGTAGCTAGGAGGATGGAAGGAAAGATGGGAAGAGAGATGGATGAGTAGATAGATGAATGGATGATTGGAGGGATGAATGAATGAAGCTGATGATAGGCCTTCTGTGTCCAGCAGAGTTGCAGCTACTGAGGGAGTAGATAGCCTCTCATTTCCTTTCATCCGCCAGCTCCTCTCTTTCCGTAATGGCTAACTTATTGTGCCTATTGGGATTGAAAAAACCAGGGGCGGATGTTAGAGTCAATGAGTATGACAAATAGGGATGCGCAGAGACAGGGAGTGCATCTCCCACAGGCATTGCAGACATCACCGTGGTAGCAAAAATATAAAGTAATTTCCTTGGTAGCCAGACTGGTTGGTCATTTTCTGTGAGAGGCAATCTGGGAGGACTGTTGTTTCCATCCTACACTTTATTCCTTCCCTTTACCCTGAGCTCCCTAGGAGAAAAGAATCCATAGATTTAATTCAACATCACACAGATATTTAGAGGGTGAATTGATTATTTCTGATTACCCATCAGTTAACGTTAGTCATTAAACTAAGGCTTATCTTTAAAAGGGTATGTATTATAGAGCAGCGGTTCTCAAATTTTAATGTGCATCAGAACCCTTGATAAAACACAAATTACTGATTTAGTATGTCTGAGGTGAGGCTCAAGGATTTTCCATTTTAACAAGTTTCCAGGTGATGCAGGTGCTGCTGGTCCAGGGACTGCACTTTGAGAACCACTGATATAGGGAAATCTAGATTTGCCTAGAAGGAATATAAACTAAGGGGTATCAAAAGCAATCATTGTTGGCCTTATGAAAGAATGCACTGCAATATTTCTTAGCCACTTGGTTCATTTAATTTTTTGTTTGAAGATACTTTTTTAAAACAAACTTATTTATTTTTGGCTGTGCTGGGTCTTCGTTTCTGTGCGAGGGCTTTCTCTAGTTGTGGCGAGTGGGGGCCACTCTTCAACGCGGTGCTCGGGCCTCTCACTGTCGCTGCCTCTCTTGTTGTGGAGCACAGGCTCCAGATGCGCAGGCTCAGTAGTTGTGGCTCACAGGCCCAGGTGCTCCACGGCATGTGGGATCCTCCCAGACCAGGGCTCGAACCAGTGTCCCCTGCATTGGCAGGCAGATTCTTAACCACTGCGCCACCAGGGAAGCCCCTGTTTGAATATACTTAACTTTTTTTTTTTAAAGGGTGTATGCGTTTTTTGTTTGTTTGTTTGTTTTGTTTTGTTTTTTAAAGAAGATGTTGGGGGTAGGAGTTTATTAATTAATTTATTTATTTTTGCCGTGTTGGGTCTTTGTTTCTGTGCGAGGGCTTTCTCTAGTTGTGGCAAGCGGGGGCCACTCTTCGTCGTGGTGCACGGGCCTCTCACTATGACCGCCTCTTGTTGCGGAGCACAAGCTCCAGACGCGCAGGCTCAGTGGTTATGGCTCACGGGCCTAGTTGCTCTGCAGCATGGGGGATCTTCCTGGACCAGGGATCGAACCTGTGTCCCCTGCATTGGCAGGCAGATTCTCAACCACTGAGCCACCAGGGAAGCCCTACTTAACTATTTAAGTAGCTGAGAAGATTGAAATGTCAGAAATGTTAAGCTATACTGTGGAGGCTTGTGAGGTACAAGTAGAAGGTTATAGGAGGAGGATAGAGGTGGGAGAACCAAAGACTAAGGAAGTAATCAAGGAGCCTGTGGCCTTAAGAAGAGTGACGAGTGGTGCCATGCGTCATGGAGGGATCAGGCAGACCTGAAGTGTCCCTGGTGGCCAGAGTCGAGCAGTGTCCACGAAGAGGTCAGGGTGGAAGTGTGAATGACGGGCATTGCATGCAGGTGAGCACTGTCCCAGAAGGTCATCTGGGAAGGACAGAACAACAGTTAGTCTGCAACTGGAGAGGAGAAACCCTAGTTACTAGCAGAGTATTTCTTTCTTTCTCTTCCCCTCTCCCCCAAGATTAGAGAGACACCGTTCTAAGCTAACGGTTATCAGTCAGAAATGGAGATAAAGGCTTTCTGAAGCGATGGTATAGTTTGATGTGATTACATGAATCCAGTTTAGAAAATTCCACTTATATAGATTTTTTAGACATAACTTTTACATAGTAGCTATATTTATACACTTTTCAACCCCCTAGAAAATACAGCAGTGCATAGAAATCTGAGATCCTGGGGTTGAGAAGAGGGGCCTAAAGAATCAGTCTAAATCTTTTATTTCACAGGTAAAAACACCCCTAGGTCCAAATAATTTCAGTGATAAAATGTTACGCTTGGTGGTGAAAACTCTGCCACTTATCATTGTATCACTTTTAGCCATTGATTTTTAGAAATGAAAACATTAAAGTCTTTACCTACCCCATATTTAAAAATATGCACACGCACACACACACACAAATACGCATACACATATATATGAAAGTTTAGAAAAGTATACACCCTTTCATGCAAAAATTGTACTTTTATAAGTTTATTCTAAGGAAATAATTTTTTAAAGTGTTCAAAAATGTTTTTACAACTAATTTTCCAGCTTTTCCAGCATTGAAAAATTATAAATGATGTGAAAAGGTCGTGGATAGGGTATTGGTTAAAGAAATGACAGTGGAGCCAAGAATGGACTCTGATTTAAACATTGAACATGATGAGGTGCATAGAGTGATTGACGTGTTCACTGCAAAGCAGAGGGCGACAATGTATTTAGTGCTAGGATTTGGTCAGGAAGTGTGGCCAATGGTGGAGCACACAGGGTCTTCCTTGCCGAAACCACAATCAGGATGCAGAATCCTTTTAGATTTCCATGACTCCCTCGCCCCAGCTGTTTTTTTTTTTTTTTTTTTTTTAAATCTCTATTGGAGTATAATTGCTTTACAATGGTGTGTTAGTTTCTGCTGTATAACAAAGTGACCCAGCCATACATATACATATATCCCCATATCTCCTCCCTCTTGCATCTCCCTCCCACCCTCCCTATCCCACCCCTCTAGGTGGTCACAAAGCACCGAGCTGATCTCCCTGTGCTATGTGGCTGCTTCCCCCTAGCTATCTATTTTACGTTTGGTAGTGTATATATGTCCATGCCACTCTCTCACTTCGTCCCTGCTTACCCTTCCCCCTCCCTGTGTCCTCAAGTCCATTCCCCAGCTGTTTTTTAAAGTGATACCTTTATCAGGTTTGCCTGAAACATTCACCTTAGTTTTCACAGAAACAACAATCCTCTTTTTGTGCTGCTAGCTTATTGATCTTTTCATATTTAAATTACGTAAAAGTGATAACTGGCACAAACAAGTTTGGGAAAAAATGCAACAGGCTCTTGGTATGTTTTTATTTCAACTGGTGGAAGTGCAAGTGTGCATATGCATCCTAGAGGGAGACCTGCCTGCCTGCATCCTTCAGTGGACACGAGGGATGTCAATAGTCCTGTTATCCAGAGAGAATGGAGTTGCATGTGATTTCTCTGAGAATATTAAGTGAAGGTTGCTTGAGAGCACCTCGCCTGTATATTAAGTCAAAAAAGCACACTACAATGCTATATGAATAATATTATCTTTGTGAAAAAAATATAAATGGATAAAAATTGAGTTATTAACAGTGATGCTTATTTTATTCTTTACACCTTTAGGTATTTTCTAGAATTTTGCAGTTAGTTTTATAATTGAGAAAAAGAAAAAATTTCTTTCCATTTTTGAACATTTAAATTGTAGCAAATTTAAACAAGTGAAAACAAATTAGTGGTTTATTACATGCATGGTGAATTAAGAACATGATCCTATATTTCAGTTGTTTTAGATGTACTTTGTTGTCCTGGCACTTAGTTAAATATAGAGATAGGGTTTCAAAGCAAGTAAATGTAGAGAATTGTAGTTTTCTTGCAAATACTAGAAAGGCTACAACACACATTAGCATACATTGCACCTCTCTTGTGGAACAAATCTTGATCCAATAGAAGCAAAGCCAGTGAATACTTAGAAAGTGTAGATAAAGGTCTCTGGATTATAAGTACACATTTTAAATTACAATATACCTTCCGCACCTATGCACAGAAATGCTATCTGCTTAAGCGGGTGGTCAGGCCACCAGGGTTTTTAAAGTATTTCCTGACACCTGTGAAGTTGGTAAATATTTCCTGTTTTTGTTGTGTCTAGAGAAAACAGGAATTAACAACTTGGAAGTGATTATTAAACAAACATTGTGAATGACTTCTACATAGGCAGTTCCCAGTATGAGATTTCATTTTCTTAAAATCTATCATAACATATTTCTCTTAAGGGAAAAAGTAATTGTCATAATAATCTGACAACTGACTGAATGGTGGAAGATAAAACTTATACCCAGGAGGAATGGCACCTATATTAGTGGCGGGATGTGTACTATGCACTTTCAGAATTTAAATAGAAATCCAATTTATAAGTCTTCAAAAGTAAGCAAAATTGAGAAAGTAAGCAATGACTATCCTTTCGATGGCTTTGTGCTAACTATACATAGTTAACCTTTTTGAAAAATATTTTTGATTACCTTAAGTACTATGGAAGGACCCTAGAGTTTTTGATCAGGCAGAGCCACGATTAATTCACTGCAATACTCACTAGTTATTGACTTCAGTTGTGCTCTTTAACCGCATTGTTCCTTAGTGTTCTCTGTGTAAAGTGTAGGTAAAGGCTTATGTGCAAAATTATAAGGACCTTTGCACACCTTCTATGTATGTCATTTTATCCTATCCCCATGTCTGCATATTCTAAGCTTATGAAATAATGCAGGTAATTTAAGTGTTATTATATAAGCCACCCTCATTTTTTTTTTTTGGTATTTCAGATGTACCTTAAGTGCAGCAAGACTGAAATATTTAAAATATTTCACATGTTCTGCTGAAGACGAATAAATAAAGAGACTGAAGAAAATCAACTGACTTCTTAACAAATTTGAAGATGTCTGTAAAAGGTAAATAGCAACGAATAAAATTCAAGTAATATCGTTTGAAACTCTCTCACAATTCTACAAAAGAAGTGACTATTTTTAAACAACAAATAATAGTGTTCTATTTAAATCTCCAAACAATTATTAGTATGCTCCTGAAAAAAAAAAAAAGATACAATGCTTCAGGAGAATGCAAGGGAGCCCTACAGATGTGGTACACTTCCCTGTGTATTATTTTTAGTTTTCTATTCCTGCCTTTTATTTTGGGACTTGGCCCGCTTCCTTTGTAGTTTCCCCTTAACCTGTTCATACCTTTCTTTCTTATATAATGCATTTTAAGCTGCATTATTTTTCACCTCTCAAAGGAAACTCAAGGAATGTTGACCAGTTCAGAAACCCCTGTTAGTCTTGGCAACAACAGATTTCTTGGTTTGGAAACAACCTTGGACATCCAGGGTCACAGTTGACTTTCTAGTTATTTAATGAATCAGAGCTACAGAGGGATTGGAGACCAGAGCTTTGTAGATTTTGAACACCATTTCCATGAAATTATTTCATGCCTTGCAGAAATTGGAGGAATCTGAAAGTGGACTCTGTTTTCAAAAGATTTATACAAAAGCAAAATCCAGTTTAAAAAGTAAGGAGAAAGTCCAGGAAGTCTAGTTTAGGGCTAGTTCACCTTTTGTCTATGAGAAGTTAGGCAATGTGGTTGGAGCAGCATTCATCCTGCACAATGTCAGCGGAAGCAGAGTGAGGAGGTGGAAAGTAATGGTCCCCGTCTTTAAAGAGCCCTGTAGAGAAACTGTGGAGATGGGACAGACAAAACTGAAACACACAGGTGCACAATGGAATCCTGTGTGGTAGTTTATGGTTCTTGGGTGGCAAGCAAAACAAAAAAAACCTGAAAAAACTGACTTTGGCCAACTTCAACAAAAGTGTAATTGGTAGGTTATGGGGTGTCTCACGAGATGGAAAAACAAAACATCTACTGAATCAATCAATTTGGAGGATGCAGGGCAGCTTGGGAGGTGCAGGTGAAAGGAGTGAATAGACATCCTTGCTGGAGCACTGCTGCTGGGACAGAGAGCTACAGTGGTTTTGTTCCTATTCTAGTGCCACTTATTTTTGGAATTCCTTTTAGGGGTATTACCCTCAGGCTTTGCGGCCTGTTTTAATGAAGAGCTCAGTGGTGACAAACGTTCTTCCTTTGTAGGTGGATTTCATTTTTGGATATAGTCAAAGCCATTCAAAGCCCAGTCTGGCCAATGAAGTGTTGATTAATTTGGGCAGAACTGTTGTGGTAAAAAAAAAAACCCAGTTGTGGAAGATAACAGGATAAAATAACAAGTAGGAATAGGATTGGGGCAGGAAAGAGGGCCTTGGGGAATCAAGATACTCACCCTGTGGTCTTAGGGTGTTAGGAAGTAGGGGCCCACCCTAGGTCATTTGTGTTATTGGCGCTCTTGGGAGAATTGGTGCACCAAGTGTTTTTGTGGGTTGTGTTTCTCAAGTGTCTTTGTGGGTCGGTTGAAGCTTCTCAATGAATGGAGCAGAGGCATGACCCGGTTCAGATGGGACCGGCATGGGGGCAAGGGCTGTGGTGTCAGTGGCGGGGAGCAGTCACCCTTTGACCTGTCTCATAGTCTGACCATTAATTTCTTTCTTTTTTTTTTTTTCTTAAATGACTTTATTTGCTGTCAAAGACAAAAACATTATTACTCACAATTGCATTAAGGTTAAATTGTCTTTTTTAAAAATTCAGTTATTTAACATCAATGACGTTTTGTTCTTCATCTTGAAGTATATTTTTAAAAACCTCTTCCTTTCAATCCTACCTAAATAGCTACAACTTATGCTCAAACAGGAAAAACATATAATAAGTATACATATTGAAAGTGGGAATGATAAAGTAAATGTGATAAAATGTTAACCTTTGAGGAATCCGGATGAAGTGTATATGGAAACATTTTTTCTATTCTTGAAACTTTTCTGTAAATTTGAAATTAGGTCAAAGTAAAGGTTAAAAAAGTGATCACTGATATTTTGATCAGCCTTCCCATGTTGTTTCCTTAACTGTCTTTTCCTCATTGTCTTTACAACAATTAGGTCAACATAACACCTATTAAAAACCTTGAAAAGCTGCTACTCTTAGGAAATGTGCTCAGGATGGTGAACACCCCCTTGTTTCTGAGGCCCCGAAAAGCACTACTTGTCCATCTCTGAGTTTGCATGGGGGCCTTGACACCCAGAAGTAACAGGAAAAGCCAGGGCTGCATCATCGAGGGACCAGAACACCTGCTTTTTGCAGGTGGAAGTGCAGCAGGGCTACGTCAAGACTGACTCTGACACCTGCAGTGAGTAAAGGCAATGACTGGCAGGAGGTGTCCACGCCTAAGTGAGATGATGTATCCGAGGCTGAGGAAGAGTTTCCCAGGGCAGATGCAAGATTCCTCTTAACCCTATGATCATTATCATTGTAAAGTACCACATCTGGTCAACATTATCTTCTTTTGTTTGTGCAATTATTTTTCAGGTGATAAGGGATTCACGGATCCAGCTATTCTACTTGGGTGTCTATCTGCAGAAAATGAAATCACTAACTTGAAAAACTATCTGCATCCCCAAGTTCATTGCAGCATTATTTACAATAACCAGGACATGGAAGCAACTTAAATGTCCATTAATGAATGAATAGATAAAGAAGTGTGGTATATATGCAATGGAATATTATTCAGTCATGAAAAAGAAATAAATCTTGCCATTTGTGACAACATGGATTAACCCTGAGGGCATTATGTTAAGTGAAATAAATCAGACAGAGAAAGGCTGTATGAGCTCACTTACATGTGGGAATCTAAAAAATAACAAGAGAAAACCAAGCTCATAGACACAAAGAATGGATTGGCAGTTGCCAGAGGCAGAGGTGGGAGGGGGTGGGGGCAAAATGGGTGAAAGTAGTCAAAAGGTACAAACTTCCTGTTATAAAATAATGGTGATTAACGTACAGCACTGTGACTATAGTTAATGCTATTATTTGTATTTGAAAGTTGCTGAGAGAGTAAAAGTTCTCATCACAAGAAAAAGTGTGTAAATATGTATGGTGATGGATATTCATTAGACTTGTGATCGTTTCTCAATGTATACAAATATTGAATCATTATGCTGTACACCTGAAACTAATATCATGTTATATGCCAATTATGCTTCAGTTAAAAAAGAATTAATGAACTATGGTTAGTTGTTCCTATTCAAGAAAGATTAATATTCCATTTTCAGAGAAACACTCTAATTGATGGGGAAATGATTATATTTATGTATTTCCATCTTCATAGGTTGGTGGCAGTCACTGAGACTGCTCTGGTTATGTCAGGGTTGTAATTCTGAAATTCAGGATCAATGTGAATTTTGACTGCTTGATGGATGAAAACTCAGATGGGAAAAACTGGGCCAGATGTTTTCACCTCTTCTAGTGTCTGTTTTCTTTCCTTTAAGTGCTGGCTCTGCTGCCCTCATTTAGTTTTCTATGTGTTTTGAAGTAAGGAGAAAAGGTCTGAGAGGGAGCCGTTTCCTGGGGAAGAATGCATGTGAGGGCATTGGGGTAAATCTTCTCAGACAAGTTGTTTACTCACTGACAAGGGAGCTGAACTGTGTGTGGCTTTGGGGGACATTTTATTTGTGTCTTTTGGAATGACACACCTTGGGGGTGTTAAAGTGAACTCTACTCATTATGCTGTGGGAAAAGTTTTTTCCTTAATGACTTGAAAACATGGGCTTGTTATTCTGAAAAAGCAGAGTACATCCTCATTCCACACAAACAATGTGACATGGACCTGGAGCCCGGCCAAGGTTTTCTATGAATAGAACTTAGCAAAGAGAGTGTTAGAAACACTTTGGATTGGCAGGGCAATCCTGGATGCTTGATCCCAACAAAGGAGATGATTTACCTGTCTTCAAAGGTAGAAATTAAGAGGATTCCCTCTTGTCCTTCTACACAGCACTGGACCAGGGCTTCCTGGTGAGCACAGTAAGCTGGGATAATGTTGGCGCCTGCCATCTGAGAGACATTTGCTTTCGAATTGTTCTTCCAGAAGTAACATGGATTTCGATGGAGAGAGTATACATAAATGATCTGCTAGGGGAGCGGTCGATGGTGTTGAACAGGGAAGTGCCAGCTGGCCCGGCCTGCACTGTGCTCTGCTAATGCCGGGCTTTGGTCTAGGCTTGTTTGATGACAAGGAAAAGAAATCCAATCAAAGGGGTTCAAGTTCAAGTTAAAAAAAAAAAAAGGTGGGTGAGTGGGTGGCTGTTTTCTTGGGGGGTTTTTTGGGGCCATGCCTTGAGGCATTCGGGATCTTAGTTTCCCGAAACAGGGATCTAACCCGTGCCCTCTGCAGTGGAAGCATGGAGTCCTAACCACTGGACCACCAGGGAAGTCCGGGGGGCTATTTTAAGGATATAGAAATCTTACAAAGTATGTCTGGCCCTATGGGACTGGAGGGGCATCTGGAATAGAGACAACTCCTCTCTCTCCCTCTGTGGTCACTTTGTTCCTCATCTTGTTTCACTGTTTATGCCTGGTGCACTCTCCTCTCTAAGTGGCTTCTTCTGTGTAACCATCATATCAATAATATCAATGGTAGCTTACACTTTTTTTTTTTTTTTTTGGGGGTCGCGGGCCCTCAAGCCTGAGACAGTTACAGTTGCATCCTTCTGTGGGATCTTCCCGGACCGGAGCACGAACCCGTGTCCCCTGCATCGGCGGGCGGACTCTCAACCACTGCGCCACCAGGGAAGCCCCGGTAGCTTACACTTTTGAGTGTTTATTCTGCACAAGCCTTGTTCTAAGAGTTTTATATATATTAATTTGTTTAGGCTTCACAACAACCCCATGAAGCAGGTACTATTTTTATACCCACTTATTAGATGAGTACTCTGAGGCATAGTGAGGTAGGGTAGCTTGCCCAGGGTTAGTAGCTAATATGTGGCAGAGCTGGGTCTCAAACTCAGTCATTTTTGCTCCGTTTTGGCTCCAGCTCTACTTTGACTTGCCCAAGGTATTGTCATGTTTTGGCAGTAATTTTTTCCCCCAACTCTACATAACCTTTTATTTCTAGAGCTCAAACTCATTGGTTGACTATAGAGCAGTCTCTGGGTACATAAGTACAGATTTTTGAAAGAAAAATTCTGCTTGGTCAACACGCCAATTAATTCATCTTTCTGAAAAAATATTATCTATTGTAGCTCTTTCACTATGCATTCAAACTCTTTTTTGACGGTAAGTGACAGAAACCCAGTATAAAATCACTTAACTAAAAAAGGGAATTTATTAGTTCTCCTAACTGAGAAGCCCAGAAAGTAGGTCTTGCTAGTTTCAGGTCTGGCTTAATCCAGGCACTACACTTATGTCATCAGGGCTCTGTCTCACTCCCCATCTCTCAGAAGTAGGGGTGAGCGATTGCTGGTCTAATGTAGAGACTACAGAACTTCCCAATAGCCTGACCTTAGGAGAAAGAAACACTTAGGTGCCAGGAGACGTGAATCTGGTCTGTGTTGCACACCCAGTGAGGGGTGTGAAATTGGGCAAGTAACTCAATCTCTCTGGGCCACAGTTTCCTCATCTGGAAAATGAGTATCTTGGTTCACTGACCTCTAGAGACCCCTTTCAGTTTTAAAAGTCTACTATTCTATCTTAAAGATCTTAAATTATACTTTGTTCCTCTGAGCCACAATGATTGTCTTATTACTCAGAATGATTGAGAGCAGAAGACTGAATCCAGTGAGGATGTGTGTGAGCAGGGAGACTCACGGGCATACTGCAGAGTTGGCTTCCCATACAACGCAATTCGATAACAGAGCTCTCACCTGCCCTCCAGTTTCTCCCACTGTCTAGCACAGTGCCTGAAACTCCAGTATTGATACAATTTAGGTTTTAGGTCAGAGACCCAAGTTATTTTGCACTATGCTTGCCCAGTTCTCTCTAATCACACTGACTTCAGTGCATCTTGTTCTCTTGTCTATAATGCTCCCCTGACCCCCCTCCTTTGCTGATTTAACTCAGTCGTTCTTTAAATTTCATTCTAATTGTCCACTTTTTGACGGAAATTTTCCCTAGATTACTAGACTTGGCTAAATTACTCTCTGATATGCTCTCCAAGCATCATGCAGTTTCTCTGCAGGCATCTATGAGAGATGCAATTATCTAGCAATTAGGCACGCTAAGTCTTTTCTTGAGACCATAAGCTCCATGATGGTACAAACTGCATCTAGTGATTTTCTCTCACCATTTATCTCTAGAAAGTAGCACAGTGCTTGGCATATAGTAAGGAGTCAATCAATGTGTGTTAAATTTTTAGTTTTAAGCTGGTTTGCTTCATCAGGAAAAATTGTAGAGAGTGAAGTTTCCCTTCTGTGCATTTCTCTTCAACTTACCTTCTACAGGTGTGGTCTGTGGTTGACTAAGAAAGTGATAGGTGAGGGGAAAAGGACCCGGAACTCCCATCCTCTCACTTAGTCAGGAGACAGCAGGTGTGATCAGGCTTTTCTTCCTTGGCATTTACCCTCTCCGTATAAACCCTTAACACCAAGCACCATGTAGAAGCAAAGACTCTCTTAGGAGACGCTATGTCCAACCCTCACTTGGCAGGATGTGAAAACCACCCTGCCTCTGAATTCACATACCCAGGGTATGCTTCTGTGTTAGCTAATGTTCAGTGATCAAAGACAGAGCCTGGTTGTTGCTAACAGTGGCCATAAGAGGGGAAGGAGAGCCATCTTTCAATCCACACCTCTTTTCACTATGTAAGGAAGAACTGCAACCTCCGTGGGTCCTTGACACCTGGGCTGTGCCAGCTAAAGGACAGACCCCAAAGCAGAATAGGATGGTGACATTTGGCTTTACCTTGTTTCCTTCCATTCTCTTCAAGATCCTGGAGGACTGACTATGGTACTGACAAATCTGCTGAGAGAGTCAAGAGAAGGGGAGCTCGCTAATGTGGAGAGTGCGGACAGGCCGAAAGGACGAATACAGCCGTGCAGGTCTGCGCTGGAAACTCCAGCACGCTGCCCAGAGACTCCTTCAGGAATGAAGGACTGACTCATCATTTGCTGGGAGTGCTGCCAGCAGGCAGATGCCCTCAGCTGCCAGCTTCCTTTCAGAATTGCCTCTGCTAAGGAGAGTCTTTCTGGGGTGGGGGTGGGGCTGCCTGCATACAAAGACTAGCCAACATGGGGGTCTAAAGTCCCAGTCCCCTTGCCCCAGCATGAGACAGCTCTGATGGTCTTCCCAGCTTCAAAACTCCCAGCAGGCTCCCCTGAGTTTTCTGTGGAGACAGCATCACAGGTCAGCTTTTCCCTCTGTCTAATCCCATTCCCTTGGCCTCCCCCACCCCTCCCTCCCTTCCCTCCCACAGGTGTTGCTCCAAGGATGCTCCCTAATAAACCACTGGCACGTTCATCTCCATCTCAGAGTTGGCTTCCCAGGGAACTCAACCTGTGAAAAGCAGACAGCCTAGAGGGTACTGGGGGTTTCCACACAGCCTGCATTCGCTCACCAAGTTGTAGCCAGTGTGGTGCAACAGCTGCTTTTTTTGTGATCATTTGCCCTGAGTGGGTGCCTTTTTTTGGTAACTCTTCTGCCTGCAGGGGGCACCTTTGTGTAGTTCATCAGCTGGGAGTAACCACTTTTGTAATTTATCTGCCTAGTGGGTGTTCTTTTGCAATCTGCATTAAGCCACTAGAAAGTGTCTTTTGCCAACCCAAGCTTTCCATATTGCCAGTGTGCAGGCCTGTTGCTTAAGTTTGGATAAACTACAAAAAAGATAAAAATATTTCTGGGAAAAAAATCAAGGAGGAAGTGAAATATAGTGTCTTGAATTTGAGGAAAAAAATAAACTAAAAGGAAATTCCATAGGTAGTTCATCAGAGCTCAGGTCCTTGGGATTTTATTAATCTGAAGGGGAAAAATGCAAAACGGAAATCGCTCTTCAGAATTAAAGGCGACTCTTGAGGTGGCAGGAAAATGGCTGTGGAGTCCATTTCTATTTGCTATTTAGGCACAATCAAAAAATATTTTTCAGTGTTGTGTGGCACCTCCTGGGTATTGCAATAGCTCACCACAATACCATGGGCTCTTGGCAAACAATAGGCGGGAACCAGAGAAAAGGCACCACAATTCCATCAGGACTACTTAAATTTAATTTTAGGCCAAGTAAAAGAAACTCTAGATGGAATATCCAAAGTGTTCACAGAGTAAAAATAGAAAAATTCCTTTGTAAAGAGGACTTGAGACAGTGAGATAGGTTTGAAGATTTGCTTTGAATTATTTGGTTGTGTTACCTCCCTGAAGAGAATGTAAGCTCTTTAAAGACAGGGTAAGTCATTTTGTATCCTTGATAAATGTGGTCCAACATTTCACACATATTAGTACAATAAGAGCAATAGTTAGGAATGAATGAATGAATCAATCAATCAATCAAGCCCCTACTGATCAACCCTGGTCTTTTCACTAGATGCCTTTTCACTGATTTAGTCATTCAATAAATTTACTAGCTTCCCTCCATGAACCAGATCCTAGATCTACAGAGGGAGAGGACAGACTGTTATAGAGAGAGGATAATACAGTGGGCTAACCTCTGAAGTGAGGTGTTTCCAGGTCTACAAGGGACTCAAGGAAGCATCTCAGAGAAGGAGAACTGAGATATGTAGAGGGTCGATGAGGCACAATGTAGGGCAATGAAATTTGAGGCAGCGGGAACAGCATATGCAAAGGCATGGAGATTTGTGAGATCATAGCACATCTGGGGAATATTAAGTAATTCCATATGGTTAATGGATGTAAGGGATGGAGGAATTTAAGACAAAGTTGTAGAAGCAGGTTCAAGGCAGATTATGCAAGGTCTTCAGTGCTGTATACAGGAGGTTGATTTTTCTCCTGTAGCAAACAAGTACAAACTGTACACAATTTTGTGCTCAGTTGTATAATGATGAATTCAATTGTATACCTGGTGTAATGGACACAGAATGAAGGTGAAGACGTGTTCTCTTAGCTTTGTCAAGGTACATATAGCCCAGTAATGAAACAATGAGGATGATGCGTACCAGCGTCAGGAAGTTTGAGCCGTCAGGCTGTTTATTATGTGATGGGATGACCTCATATCCAGACCTGGATAAACACAAATAGTGCCCTTACATGTATAGAGAACTTTCAGTCCTCAAAGCTCCTCTAAATATGACACCATTTCGATCCTTACATGAGGCTGTGAGATGGGCAGGGGCAGAGATGTCCTAGACTCTCCAGTGGGGAGTTAAACAGTATATCTAAAATCACACGACAATTTATGGCAGATACCACCTCTCTGTAGAAATTTACGGTTGCCAGAAGTGATCCATCACTCAACTGGGAAGGCAGAGGCCTGCAGGTGGGCCTTTCCACACTATTAGTTAATAATCTCTGTGGAAATGTGACCCTGGACGAGCAGACCCACTGAGGAACACACCTAAACAGGAGATGTGTCAGGGTAAGATGACCCGACATTCAGAGTGCTGAAGATGTATGGGTTCCGGGTGCTTCATGACCCCAGATTTGCCTGTTACTGGTACTCTAGCTACTCACCTGCAGCCCACGTTAAATTTTATTGGATCTGAGCAAAGTAATACAGAGCCTTCTTTAGCAAGATTCCCTAATAGGGAGACGGAGAGTGCGTAGCCAGCCATAGGAAAGAAAGCAGTAATTCTGGGGAGGAATAAAATGCTTCATGAAAAAGGAAGCAGGTGTCATTGGCTCCAAAGTCTGTAGTTAGATTTAGAGTTCGTTTGCTTGTTTGTTTTAGTACTTTGCACAAATATGAGGGTAAGCAAAGTGAAAAAAAACTAGAAATTTAAAATATGTTTGGGATCAAATATTAAGATGAAGATTTTTGCATTACTTTTGAATGTTTTTTATTTTTATTTTTCAAATGGAGTATTTGCCAAAGGAATGATTGCAGTTTTCAAAGTCTGGACCAAAGATCCATAAATAGGCATATTTCAAATTTCCTACCCTACAGTTTAAATGGAGAATCTTGGCATATGTTTTTGCGGCTCTCCAAACCAGTCATTAACTTTACATTTATTATGCTCAGCCTAGTATTTAGTCCATACAGAATATATTGCCAGGACAGTTTTTTATTTTATCTTGGATGTTTATTTTTTTTGAAAGCAGAATATACTTATAACTTAATAGTCAAGAACCAAAATTACTGTAAAACCACATTGCCACCACCATCTTAAAAATGTCTCCAGAGATAGCAAAAACTTTTAACAGAATAAAAACACATTAAAATTTTAAAATTATGGTTATCTTTCACAATTTAAAATGAGTTCCCTTTTTTTTTTTTTTTTTTTTTTT
>NW_006797357.1:1268407-1279755 GCF_000442215.2 Lipotes vexillifer
GATCCCTTTTTTATAAAGCAGAAACTAACACACCATTGTAAAGCAATTATACCCCAATAAAGATGAAAAAAAAAAAAAAAAAAAAGAATAGATGGTTAAGAGAACCAGTTAGAAATGTTGGAAATACAAAATATAATTATTAAATAAAATATTTAGTAAGTGAAGTAAACCCCCTGGACTGGATACAGAGACAGAATTATGAATTAGTAGGTGGTACTGAGAAATTCGGTCAATGGAACATATGGAGACAAATAAAAACCTTAATGAGCCATGAAGCGCCCATATTGGAGACTCTGAGCCTATCCTTCATTGGTATTCTAGAAGAGATCAAGAATTGTACAGAGGCACTAAATAGTTAAAAACTAAATTGAAAAAGAACATGAGTTCTCATATTGAAAATGTACTCCAAAGGGTAAAAATAAATTACACAAATCTACATTGAGATACATTACAATGAAACTGCGGAACAGTAGGAATAAAGAAAAAAATTAACTTTCCAGCGTGAAAAGGCAGATTACTCTCAAAAGAATAGCCACTGGTCTAACAGCAGATTTCTTATTGGCAGCGATAGATACAACGAGAAATTGGAATAATATCATCAATGTTCTAGGAAAAATGATTATCAGCAAGACTTTCTATATCCAAATAAACACTTATTCAAGGCTGAGGATGAAATTATGGCAGTTTCTGACATACAAACTAAAGGAATTTACCATCTATAGGTCCTCAGTGAAAAAAATGCTATTGTATCTATTTCAACAAAAGGAAGAGCAAACCCAAGTAAAATGCATGGAATTAAAGACACAACTGTGAACACGGGAATCAATTTTTTTATGTTGGTAAATTTTATTAAAAGTTGACATACAAATAAATGATCATTGTATGTGTGTGAGTATGGGCGTCTGTGTACATTTGTTTAAAAATGGGTAAAACTAAATTTTGACAATATTACAATAGGAAATAATGTTGAAAGAGTAAAGTACGTTGAGATCTTTCATTTGTTCAGAAGGAGGATAGAATAACTTCAGGAAGAAATATTCAATTAGCTTTAAAAATATACATACTTAAGAATAACCACAAAAAGTAAAAATACAGCCAATAACTTCAAACCTTACTGAGGAAAAAAGAGAATGAATGAAGGAAACTTTACCATCCTTTTAAAGAATGATTTCTGCTCTCCTCTGTTAAATTTATGAGTAGAAAAACTTTTAAAAGGTAATAGAAGAAATAAATTCAGATATATCAGTAAGTTTAATAAATGTGAGTGGATTCCCTCCCTCTCCAATAAAAAAATAGAGGTTATTAGATTGGATGCCCCAAACTCAAAATCTATCTGCTTTCAAAAGCCATCCTCTAAAATAAAAAGATATTAAAAAGATTGAAAATAAAGGAATGGAAAAAAGATATCTTGGGCAAATATGGAAATTAATACTTGTACATTCATATACTTTAGGATTATTTTAAAACTTTAATGTGAAAATGAAAGTATTTCTGTAATCCCCTCTCTCCATATCACCAAGGATAGTTTTATGTATAAAATAATATGTTCTTCAATTCACCAAAAAACTGTACATACCATACCATACCATATATCATCCCATGCAATAAGGAAGATGCAATTTATTCATATTGTCTCTGAATTATTCAGCTCTTAATGGGCTGTTTCCTAGTGACTCAGACTTTGGGGGCTAAGTTGGCCCCAGCAGTACTGGGACCTGAGGACATGTCAATGCACCACCATACATCAATTCATTGAGGAGAACATCATACATATGAAATCATAATATTAAGGAAGACAAAATTCTTATTGTAAAAACAAATAGTTATGGGGTGTAGTGAATGCCTTACAACAGGTGTGTTTCCCCCAAAGTGGAGCCTAAGATAAAGTCTTGCATGTGGATATTTTTAAGTATTCTCAGGGAGCAGGAGAGAGGTGTAGAGAAGAAAACAGGGAAGCAGGAAAAGGCATTATTAGAATGTGTTATCAAGTTGACCGGTTTGGGGCAGTTGGTCCTCTATCCACGAGCCTTGTTAGAAAACTTACTCAATATATCTCAGAACGGTACTCTTGTAAGATGACACGGTGAAGCATTTATCCATTAGCTTCCATTCTCCATTAGTCATGGGAAACCGCTGGGGGTAATGTCTCCTACATTTCTAGGCTGTGTTCATTCCGGTCTACATCCAGCTTCGAAATGATGGAGAAGCCCCAGGCCATGATGCGAGAGGTACTTAGCATGGGTCTGAGGGGAAAGTGCTAAAAGTTATACCTCAAGAAGCTTGTCAGAGTCCCTGTGCAACTAGCTGCCTCTTCAGTGGCTGAAATAAAGGAGGGCAGAGAGGATCTGAGATGGTTCACAAGGTGCTGGGTACAGATCTTAACTTTGCATTTTCAGAGAAGACATCTTCAAACAGTCTATGCAGCAGATACAAGTTAACTGAGTTAAAATAGAGGGCCACTTTGATAGAGTTGATCATTGGATTACCCACCCCACTTATACACTTAGACCTTTTTGCCCTCTATTTGAATAATGAGAACCTACAGCAACTTACACCCTGTAAGTAAACAGAAAAAGCAATTTAGGAGGAGGATGGAGAATTCAAGTTGGTGGTAAGAAAGGAAGATAATCAGTGTGAATAGAAACTGCCAAAATTACATTAAAACCATTTCAGAACATTTGCTTTCTCTTGGCTGATTGCCTGAAGAAAGGATTTGATTGGGATAGTGTGCCACCACCCAATATTAGTGACATCACGCCTAGGAGACTGGCTTCCTCCTGTGCAGCCCATTCATGCTGGCCTTTCATTTGGCTCAGGCACTGGCCTCTGGCCACATAAGCTGTGGCCATAGTAATTGGCTTGGTTTCACTCAGGGGCAGTGGTAAAAATTACAGCAACTTGGACAGAAAAATGCCATTTGGAGTCTCTTTTCCTAAAAGAGATTGTGTAACTGATAGGCATGTTAATGCTTTGTGACCTTTCTGGTACAATCTGGCTTTTCTCTCTAGTTCTTGATGTGGCTGGAGCACACTGATTACCTGCACTGCAGGATTACCCCCTACTAGCCCTGAAGTGCATCTGACTGGGATGGAAGAGTGGTAAGCGGTAGTAAATAGGAGGGATGATGTAGAACAAAATATCACCATTGTAACATCTGACACCAGAATTTCCCTTGGGGAAGAATCAATCTGCAAAACATGGCCGCTCCATAGGCTGGAAGGGCTGATAGCTTTAGGGAAAATAATCCCTCTGCATGCAGAAGAAAAGGAACTTTCTTATTTCTCTAGGTGAGGAGAGAGAGGGTCGTCTGATTTCAGCTCTGTGATACTGGGCCACTTCTCCACCCGTCAATGAAACCTGCTGCCTCCCTTCTGGGAAATGGAGATGTTAGTAAGTTGATGCAAGCAATTAAAATAGTATTTCGTGTTTTAGACTGGATAGGGTTGGAGAGGTGAGAGCACAGAGGAGAGAGAGGAACCAATGAGGTTGAGAGAGGTTGAGGCCAGGTGAGGTGAAGGGGCATGAAGCTCAAACTCACAGCTGGATTGGTTGTGTGGGGGGCATTTCAAGGACAGCAATACCTAGGATTTAATTTGAAACTTTTTTTGCTGCTTCTTTGTAAATGTGTTCTCCATCACTTCCAAACAAACCCAAAATCTTTAGGAAAGTCTACCATGCTTTCAAATCCCTAGGGAGAGTGAAATTTTCCCAGGTGGAACACAGAGAAGGAGCTAATATTATGGCTGGGTTAATTCAAGTAGAAGCAGGATCAGTATCTTAAAAGGCAGGAAGATCACAAAACATCACAAAACATTTTGCTACCTGCAAAATCAAAGACATCTTAGAATTACATAGGCTAGGAAATTTAGAGGTTCTAGCCCCTCCTAATCTTGGCAACATGATGCCCTGGAGCATTCCTCTTCTGGTTATGAAAATGAGGCTTAAGCGCTGTGCCTTTCAAGATCATGCCTTTCAACTATGACACCATTTCTCCCTTCTTCTGGTCACCTACCAGCCTCTGGCTCACTTCCCTTCAATTGCTGATGACCTGGGCTCTTGGCTCATAGGCTTCCTTTAAATTGTCATCCTGGACCACTTTACAGACATCTGGACGAGCCATCCAACACCAGGGCCTCTCAGTTCTACCACCTCCTCATCTACAATGCCTTCTCCCCTTCTCTTTACCCACCACCTCAGACTGTAATCACTCATAACTACTCTACCTTCAAAATCACTAATTCAAACACCTTGCTTTCTGACTAGTCTCCCTCCTTTCAATCCGTGCGTCCAGTTACTCACATCATTAATACTCTTAAGACGTACTGGGAATTTCAGTCCCCAATATATCAGCTTTCCGTGTCTTTTACATTCAGTCCCCAAGAAACCTTTCCAGACTGACCGCCTACTTTTTTCTTCCTCACATTTTTCACTCTGACCGAAACGCAAGATTCTGTGTTCCTGGAATACACACTGTGCTTTGCCACCTCCTTGTCACTGCTCACTTGTTTTCCTGATAATGAAGCCTTTTCTCTTACATCCTCATCTGTTCTTATACTACTTAATCTTCAAAACTATATATGTCTGTGGGTATATATATACATATGCATATTTTTGTGCATAAACACAAGCATATACATATATACTCAATGTATGCTGATAAATGTTTAATAACAGGCTTTCTGGGGATGAGGGAAGGCTTCAATTTGTAGTGTTTTCTGATTTCCATGATATAAATATTTCACCACAGCTGATTTCATGCTACTGGCATGTCACGGGACTAGGGGTTGGGAAGAGATACATATTCTCAGCTTTCTTGAGCCAGTGGGAGCTGCCTACAGCACAGCACTGTTAGATACATTTATATATACACATATGTATACACACACATGCACGTTTATGTCTATGTATTTTTATCATATATATTACCAGTATATTTGTTTAAACAGTCTGGCAACTCATAATAACTCTTTTTCTAGCAATTCAAACCCACTAAAAATTATCTTTGACCTCTGAGATAAAATAATGAAAGACGGCATCATCTCACTAGGAATTTAACTTCCTTCCCCCAGAATGAAAGCAGGAGCTAGAGCAAGAGTGAGTGAGAGAGAAGAGATTGTCATATATTATCTACCTTTCTGCATTAAAAATTTTAATTTAGTTTTCATCACCTTCATTAAAGATAACATACAGACAAAAATAAAATATGACTGCCTGCTTTAATTTGGGGGTTCAGCTCTGTTTTCCATCTTTGATTCATTAGATTTATGTATGTCAGGCTTTCCTATAAGATGCCAGTGGAGCATGCCATAAAGAAAAGAAAAGGGAAAGTGACTGAATATTCATAGGAATACTGGACTACCTTCCAATAGCCTAGCCAGACACAAGAGTTACTTAACACTTAATAGTTGAAAAAGCAAAGCTTGGATAATTCTTTCAGGCTGGATACAAAGTTTTTTCCTTTGTAATTTCTTTTATAGTTTTGTGTACATATTTAAAGTTTCTCCAAGGAGAAATGTCTGAAAAATTGAGAATGTATGTTACAGCCAAAGAATCAAATTTAAGCAAAGGTTTGTAGTTAGGAAAAACAATTACCAAGTTTATTTGTGTAACCTTCCTATTTTGGAAGGCTGATGTGTTGATTTAGGCCATTCAGGCATGAATATGTTTTAATTTCATAAGTCTTGCATTTCCCATCAGGAAGCTGGCTATAAATGGTACTTCTAAGTATTAAGATATTTATTAATCAGGTACCCTTATTTAAACAAATCAGCTTTGTAAATAGAAGGTTAAACAGAAGTTCAATGTAGAATGATTTTTTTCCCCCTGCAGACATTCACTACTTTCTGGACATATGTACCTATGGCTTGGAATGTTGACTATTTAATAGGAAGCTCTGGTGCTGTAATCTCTCTGTTCAGAAAGCCTCCCTAATTTGAACCCCCAAATTAAAGTTCCCACTGATTCTAGCAGAGATCACCTACCTACTTCCTGCCCATGTGCCATGGAATCTAGCTGTGCCACAAGTCAATTATAAATGTGCTGAGATATTGATCCCCTTGTCGTTTGGGGAGCTCCAGGCTGTGGCCTCCAGCCAAAGGCAGTCTCGTCCACTTACTCCAGTGTGCTGTACAAACGTGGTTATTTTCTATGTGTGCCATGACAGGGAATGGGCAGATGCCCTGGCCCTGGACACAAGATCTAAACTCTTTGCATGGCATCCAAGGCCTTGCAATCTTGCCTTCCCTTCGAGCCTGACCTCTCACAGCTCCCCACATGTACAGCCCTTTCCGTGCGCCCTGGACTACCCATCATTTCCTAAAACCCTTCATTTTTGCCTCCCATGATTTGTTCTTTCCACTTTCTCCACTTAGAATGTCCTTCCTCATCTGTGCAGTGGATCTCTTATGATCCTTTAAAAGATAGAGCCCATACCATCTCCTCTATGAAATCGTAAGAAATCTCCCCAGCTGGAATCACTTTCTCCTTCCTCTGTGCTTCCTTAGAAGTTTGCTTGTTACCTTCCTATGCACATGTCATATTTTTCCTTGTGCTACAGTTATTTGCGTGCTTGTTTCATCACCCCTCCTAGAGTGTAAATAACTCAAAAGTAGAGACCGTTTTGTTATCATTGCTTCCCTCACAGTGCTGGCGGGGTCCTGCACATTCAGTAAATGCTGATTAAATTGAATTGATGATGAAAATCCAAGAGGGAGAAGATCCACTCATATTTGTTGCGTCTCTGCCATGTGCCAGCACCGTGCTGGTTTGTGAAATGGAATAATGTGCATAGTCTTCACAGTACCCCTTGTAAGGCAGGCAATTTGCAGATGAAGAAACTGAGGAACAGCGAGGTTAATTGCCTCCAAATGATCAGTTTTCCACTGCAAAAGAGAAACTGTTGAAACTGCAAAGCACTGCCCTGTTCAAGTGTCCAACAGAGAACTTGGCTCTGTGATGGTTTCAGGGCTTTCACATCCCACTGACCAAGTAAATCCCCAAACAGTGGGGGGAACAGCAGGGGTTTGCTGGAAGCCTGCTCAGAGGTTTGTTGCATGAACTGCCTTGGCTGGTAGAGTCCCGGCAAGAGTTCCATTTCATGAACTTAAAAATCAATCATTCTTTCATCAACAAGGAAATCCTTCTCCCTAGAATCAAATCCGAGATGACTAGGACAAAAGGGGTAGAACTAAAGTGATTTTTTTCTCTTTGCTTGGAAAAGAATCTTCTAGTGAAGCTTAAGTGAAAAAATAGAACCAACTATTTATGTTATAAATACTCTATTTGGGTAGATGTTTCCCCTCTGTTCTTTCTGGTTACACTGTGATTTTACTTATTCTGTTATGTTTACATTTATATTACTTCTTACTGAATAGAGTTGTGGAAACAATACCCAGATTAGATGACTTAATTAATTAGATGATATTAATTCAATTACATTCGTTCCTGATAAGGAACTTCAGCGTGCAGCGTCCAGTGGCCCTGACTGGCCAAAACTTGTGCGGTTCTGGACTAGCATTTTAATATTGAACGCTGACTTTCTCATCTCTAAAGCAAGGTGGAAAATGCTGACATAGGCTCCTAGAGTTGACAGTGAGTCGACACGTGAAGATTTCTCGGGCTTTCAATACCCTGAAAGAATCAATGATTCAGTTTCTCCTTTCACGTGACTCCCAGGTGCTGTGGCCTTCAAAGCCTCCCATAGGGCCAATAGCGTAAAATAACCAGTGATAACAGACACTGGCTCTAGCTCTCATGTGGTGCCTTCACATCTATCATCCCTTGGGGCCTTCACAGCAACCTTGTGCAGCAGAGATTCTTAGCAGCATCCCTCATTTTGTAGGAGTGAGAAGTTCATCACTCAGAAAGAAATAGCTTGCCCAAGGTCATGTGGTTCAAGATAAGTGGTAGATGCAGAACTCAAAATCTGAGCGGAAGACTTTTTCCCTGTTCATCTCTTTAGCATATTTAAATGATCAACAGGCTAGAGGTGAGCCTCAGGGTGGGGAGATGGGTAATAAAATTTGAGAAACGGGGCTCAATACTAAGGACAAAGAGATCATAAAGGGAATTTTCAAACAACTGACTTCTATATTTTCATGCTTTGATGTCTGCCTAACCCTGCACTTTAGTTTGGCATTTACAGGGGTGGAGGGAAAGTAAAGTGAACGAGCATCCGGCAAATTGTCAGCTGGCCACAGTAAAGCACTATTGCCCCAGGATACAACATTACTTCACAATCCTTTTTATATTCCTGATTCATTTTTCAGGTTACCAGACCTATATACTATATTAACTTGTTTCTGAAATGAACAGAAACTGATGGGGCTAGAGAAATATAAAGGAGAGGTTAGATTTAAGAGGACTACTTTCATTAGAGGAAATAAAAAAGTGGAACATAAGGAAAACCTAAGGAAAGTTTAGCTGCAATTTCCATTAGTAAATGTTCATCTTGAAAAGTAGTAAATTTCTATTTATTGGATTTTAATGCAATCTGAATCTTATCTTAGAACATCACTGTCCAATAGAACTTTGTTTAACGACAGAAATGTTCAACAGTCCGTGCTGTGCATACAATAACCTCTAGCTACACATGCCCATTGAGTGGTTGATATGTGACTAGTGTGACAGAGAAACTGCATTTTTACTGATATTAAATTTTAATTAATTTAAGTTTAAATAGTAGCATGTGGCTCATGGTCACCGTATTGAACAACACAGCTCCAGAAACTCACTTGCTGATGTCAGCCGTCAGCTCACGTTTTATAAGTATATTGGTATAGAGAAGAGGATTTATAAAACTAGCTCTGTTTTCCTGAATGTTTTCAAGGGTAAAGATTCTTGTTTTTCAATTCAAATAGACATTAAAAATCATGAAAAATGATCTGGACAAAACTATAATTCAAAAAGATACATGCACCCCTATGTTCATAGCAGCAGTATTCACAGTAGCCAAGACATGGAAACAACCTAAATGTCCATCAACAGATGAATATATTAAAAAGATGTGGTACATATATACAATGGAATATTACTCAGCCATAAAAAGAATGAAATAATGCCATTTACAGCAACATGGATGGACCTAGAGATTATCATACTAAGTGAAGTAAGTCAGAAAGAGAAAGACAAATACCCTATGGTATCACTTATATGTGGAATCTAAAATTTGACACAAATGAACTTATCTACGAAAGAGAAACAGATTCACAGACATAGAGAACAGACTTGTGCTTGCCAAGGAGAAGGGGCTCATGGGGGAGGGATGGAGTGGGAGTTTGGGGTTAGCAGGTGCAAACTGTTATATATATAATGGATAAACAACAAGGTCCTACTGTATAGCACAGACAACTATATTCCATATCCTGTGATAAACCATAATGGAAAAGAATATGAAAAAGAATGTATGTATATGTATAACTGAATCACTTTTCTGTACAGCAGAAATTAAGACAACATTGTAAATCAACTATATTTTAATTTAAAAATAATGATAAATGTGTATTTAAGTAATAAGACCAAAAAACTCGGGTACATGTCATATCTTTCCAAGTTTTGCAGTCTCAATTCAGTAACTCAACATGGATGACCTAGAGATTATCATACTAAGTGAAGTAAGTCAGAAAGAGAAAGACAAATACCCTATGGTATCACTTATATGTGGAATCTAAAATTTGACACAAATGAACTTATCTACGAAAGAGAAACAGATTCACAGACATAGAGAACAGACTTGTGCTTGCCAAGGAGAAGGGGCTCATGGGGGAGGGATGGAGTGGGAGTTTGGGGTTAGCAGGTGCAAACTGTTATATATATAATGGATAAACAACAAGGTCCTACTGTATAGCACAGACAACTATATTCCATATCCTGTGATAAACCATAATGGAAAAGAATATGAAAAAGAATGTATGTATATGTATAACTGAATCACTTTTCTGTACAGCAGAAATTAAGACAACATTGTAAATCAACTATATTTTAATTTAAAAATAATGATAAATGTGTATTTAAGTAATAAGACCAAAAAACTCGGGTACATGTCATATCTTTCCAAGTTTTGCAGTCTCAATTCAGTAACTAAATAATACAGGTTTCCACTTTAATTGACACAAATACTCCAGCTCACGGGAGTTCTCTTCTCTGTTGATGAGACTGACTATATTGTTATTTGGCAGATGAAAAAATCAAACTGGATTCCTATATTTCAGAGCTCAGAAAAATTGATTGTTTCTCATTGATAAATCTCTCGTATTGTTTTCTTTTTTTGTACAGGCTCTTTGTAGACTTGGAAGTTCTCCTACATAATGTAATGCACATTCACCAAGATTGCTATCTGAAGCACATGGGAAAACCAAGAGAACAAATGAATGATAACCAATTGTCTGTCTAGACAATTCCACAGTGTTTGGCCTTGCCAGAGTGCCCAGTCCCTGATGAAAACACATTTGTGAGGTCCCCAGATGATATCCCACGACTGTGATAATTGTCACGTGCCTGTTTATTTTTCCCTTGAGAAACTGAATGAGTAAAAAAAAAAAGATCACAACTAAACAAAAGCATATCAATAACAGGAAACTGTTGGTGAGAAATACCCTGATGTTCCTGTAAATTCACGTCACCAGATTCCCCAGGGACAAAGGTGCATGAACTGCATGGGTAAATAATTATGATTTAATACAGAGACCTTGCAATGCTGTTTACAATAAAGCGACAAAAAAGAATTGTTTCTGGAGGCACAAATAAGCACATTATAGAAACATATCAATATAATCAGGAAGTGATGATGCTATGTCTAGGTCAGCTACTGAAAACAATCTGTAATCTATCAAAGTATCTCCTTTGCAACTGCAAGCAGTACAAGGTGGGACCTTAAGAGGAAGAGAATCCCTCATCCCCTGGGTGATTAGAAATGGCGGAGAAAATGGAATATTCATCTTGGAGAATTTCTGAAAAGGTTTCTGCATCATGACACCTATCTGTTTTCAGGGTTTTATTCCCATGGATGATAAGAGAGAGAATAACAGGGTCTCCTTCCTTCTTTAAAAAGATTTCCAACTGGAGAGCAGTGTCAGCTTGTAAACGCATGCCCATGGGTGCATGCATGTTGCAGTTAAGAAAAGAAATGTGTGGCCAGGCTTCAACTGCTCAACTTCGTTCCCACATTTGGGGCCTTTTCCTCTCTTTTTATTATAAATGATGTTTTTTTTTGACAAAAGTGCTGAGATCATAATTTTCTATTTTTTTCAGAGCCTACTTACTATAGCAATCACTAAGGACTTTGTCTAGTAGCTTGCAGAGAAATCTAAAGTTTTGTTGGGGAGTTTGGTGGGAGGCAAGAATGGAAAGAG
>NW_006797357.1:1279765-1299043 GCF_000442215.2 Lipotes vexillifer
AGTCAGCACCAAGTTCTCACCTGAAATCTCTCTGCTTTTTTCTGGGTGTTAGGATAATCCTGGAAGCCTCATTCTCAGGGTCTAAGCAGCTTTAAAAACTTACCCAGGTATGCAGCCGAAGGTAACCTCTCTTTGATTATCCCTACTACCATTTCTCCATTCTTAAAAGATGCTACCGTAGGCAGAATTATGAACCCCCAAAGATGTCCAACTCCTAATCCCTGGAACATGAGAATACATCAATTTACCTGACAAGATAGACTTTGCAGATGAGATTAAATTGATTAAAAAGACCTTGAGATGGAGAGATTATTCTAGATTATCCAGATGGGCTCAATGTAATTACAAGGGTCCTTACAAGCAACAGAGGAGTAAATGTGACAATGGAAGCAGAGAGAAAAACGATTTGAAGATCCTATGAGCTGCTGGCTTTCAAGATGGAGGAAGGAACCACGAACCATGGAATTCAGGAGGTTTCTAGAGATGCTGGAAAAGACAAAATACAAACGGCTACCCCCAGAACCTCCAGAAGAAATGCAGCCCTGCTAACACCTTGATTTTAGTTCAGTAAGACCCATTTTAGCCCTCTGACCTCCAGAACTGTAAAATAATACATTAGCTATCTTTTTTTAAGGGAATTCCTTTATTTTTATTGTTTATTTTTTTGGCTGTGTTGGGTCTTCGTTTCTGTGCGACAGCTTTCTCTAGTTGCGGCGAGTGGGGGCCACTCTTCATCGCGGTGCGCGGGCCTCTCACTACCTGCAGCCTCTCTTGTTGCGGAGCACAGGCTCCAGACGCGCAGGTTCAGCTGCCATGGCTCACGGGCCCAGCCGCTCCACGGCATGTGGGATCCTCCCGGACTAGGGCTCGAACCCGTGTCCCCTGCACTGGCAGGCAGATTCTCAACCACTGCGCCACCAGGGAAGCCCAAGATAATACATTTGTAGCCGCTCCAGGCATGTGGGATCCTCCCGGACTAGGGCTCGAACCCGTGTCCCCTGCACTGGCAGGGGGATTCTCCACCCCTGCGCCACCAGGGAAGCCCAAGATAATACATTTGTGTTATTTCAAGCTACTAAATATTTGATCATTTGTTACAGCAGCAATAAGAAACTAATATAGATTTCAAATGTGCTTTTACATTCAATGGCAGTATTAGGTCTGTAAAATTGTTTCTCTATTTTATGTCCTAATATTAGACCATTTTATGTTCTAATATTAGGCTGCACATTAGAATCACCTAGAACACTTAAAAGATACTGAGGCCAGGGCTCCATCCCCAGCGATTTAGATTTAGGGAGTCTGAAGTGGAGGGAGTACACTGGTATTTTTACAAAGCTGCCAGATGATTCTAATGTTCATCTAAGGATGAGAACCCCATTGTTAAAGGACTACCTCCTTTGTATGTTCTCTCGCTGTTTGAACTCAGGAAACATGCTTTGGATCAATAAAAATGAAAGGATCATTTCACTGCTGCCGGGGCAGTAAAAAGCACAGTCTAATTTCTTTGGTCTTTAATGCTGGGTTTGATTTTTGTCTCCATCTGAACAAGGTTCATCCCCTGGGAGTGGATGCTTGGGAAGCAAAGCCTCCTCTGGGTCTCAGTTTCTGTTCAGATGCAGCCGAGGGTGACTCCCCCAGCCAGGACCCCTATGACAATAGTTCTGGCACTTGTGTAAAAGAGGTGTGGAGTGACATACAGTATATACCAGGGATGGTGTCACAGAATCAAGGGAGTGATGCACAGAAAAGACCCCACTCCCCCCTGAGCCTGTGTAGTTCTTGAGAGAAAGATGGAATTACTGCTTGTAAATCCCTGCTGGCCCTGTTTCTAGTGACTCTCATAGTAGAAAGAGACTTGTACTGGTGCCAGGCAAACTGTGCTCTAATCCTGGCTCAGCCACTCATTTTAATAGTAACAGCTCCCCTTCCCTGTCTACTAGGCACTAGGCTGAGTATTTCACATAATGATGATCTCATGTAATCATCTCAACAACCTTGGGAAAAGGGTGCCATTATGATCAATTTTACACTGATTAATTTTAGATTTTACAGATGTTAAAGCTGAAGTCTAGAGAGGTTTGAGGAAACTAACACACGGGAACATAACTCGAAAATGGTGAAACCAGATGTTAAGTCGAAACTTGTATGATCCAAAGGCCATGCTCCCTGAAAATTGGAGGAGACAGTAGGGTGTGGTGTTTGAGTGATGCTGGACAAGCCACTTTGCCTTTCAGAACCCAGCTTCCTCCTGTCAAGGTGGGAAGCTTGTGAAATACTCACAGTCATGCCCTAAGGTTTCTCCACCTTGGACATCCTGCAAATCCATGCACCACACGTTCAGCCTCTTCTCTGCGGCCAGGCTCAGAGATAGGAGAAAACGTTCTCTTCCTCCCCAGACAGCATTTCCAGGAGCACATTTGCAGGTAATCTTTCTGCTCAGGGGAAGGTTAACTTCAGGTGTCCCTGTGTCCATCTGGAAATGCAGTTCTGGAGGAAAGGCTCTTTGCTACAAAGCTTCCACGTGGGCCATGTTAAGGGGCTGTGTAACTCAATCACATACTGTGACAAGATCACCAGAGTCATTTGCGCAGAAGCCACTCAGCCAGCCAGCCCTTTGTAGATTGCAATCACATAGAACTGAGCTCTTTTCCAGATGCTAGAACATTATTTTGGGCTCTTTATCACTGTTAAAAAGCAGCTAGAGAAGGAGAATTTGCATTTTTCCAGAACTACCAACTGGAACAGTATACAATAGAGTTTTTTTTCTTTAACCTTTGAATTCGATTTGTATTCTTTTTTTTTTTGCTGTACGCGGGCCTCTCACTGTTGTGGCCTCTCCCGTTGCGGAGCACAGGCTCCGGACGCGCAGGCTCAGCGGCCATGGCTCACGGGCCCAGCCGCTCCGCGGCATGTGGGATCTTCCCGGACCGGGGCACGAACCCGTATCCCCTGCATTGGCAGGCGGACTCTTAACCACTGCGCCACCAGGGAAGCCCTCGATTTGTATTCTTAAGGAACTCTCCATCCTGTATTTATCAAGAATAAAAATGAGTCCTTTAGTTATTAACAAGAACAGTAGTGATATTAATTAAAGATCCATAATGAGAATGTTCTGGTTCACATCTTTTAGAAAATCCTGATTCTCAGTGACAGGAAATTAATACTTTAAAAGACGTTCCAGAAGATCTTGTGCTGGAATAATGTCTGATCCGTGCAAACAAATTACATCAAGAATTGAAGATTCTTAGTTTTTGTTGTTTTGTGATATTTGCTTAATTTACATAATGTGCCCAAATTCTTCTTGAGAGTAAACTAGGAAACAACTGGTATTTCCTTGTAGACCCTTGAGTTCTGAGTTCTAGTCAATGAAATTGGATCAAAAGTGCCACTTTTAGGCCTGGCTACCTGTACGCCTTCTTTCTTTTTCCCCATATGAATGTAAACAGCTCTGAGGCACTAGAGGAGAGAAATACAGATGGAAGGTGTCTGGATCTTTGAAGGACCATGTGGAGGCCACCTGCTGACCATGAACTTCTAATGTGTTAACTGAGATTTGGGGGTTAACTGGCATGGCAGCTAGAATTACTCACCTTAAACAGTACCACACTGCATGAGCTAGGTGTCCGTTTGGGGGAAAGGTTGAGTAACCTGTTTTAAGGAGTTGATAGGGAGAGATTGAAAAGACAACAAAGTGAGGTGATATATAGGTTTTCTGGCCACGTGTCCAAGACAATACCAACTCCTCCCCTGGTCAAGGCAGGTCAAAGAAGAAAACCCTCTGGGAGACCGAGTGTGTGATGGTCAAGAGACACAAAGTCCACTTTCTTAGTTACCCTCAGTGTTCTGATTTTGGTTTCTAGACTCTGGGCTTGTTCGCTCTTGCTGTCTCTCTCTCCACTCCCCATCTGGCAACTGCAAGATAAGTTCAAGGATGCAGCATATTTCACTCCATTATTTTAATAGAAAGTGCTGAATGCTCTGTTGAAAGTGTGCCAGTCACTATCTAGCCACTACTGATGATCAGTCACATCAGAGGGTAATTCCCAGGTTCCACTGGTGAACTCCAGCTATTAATCAATCGATAGCTCTTGATTCCATGAGGAGGGCCCTGGATGAGGAGACATGTGTCCCAACCTAGCAGAGAAGTAGCTTTTACCCTGAGAGTATATATCTATCAATAAGCATATGACTGAGCAATATTCCATTGTATACATGTGCCATTCATCTGGCACATATATACAATGGAATATTACTCAGCCATAAAAAGGAATGAAATTGACTTATTTGTAGTGAGGTGGATGGACCTAGAATCTGTCATACAGAGTGAAGTAAGTCAGAAAGAGAAAAACAAATACCATATGCTAACACATATATATGGAATCTAAGGGGAAAAAAAAAGGTCATGAAGAACGTAGGGGCAAGACGGGAATAAAGACACAGACCTACTAGAGAATGGACTTGAGGATATGGGGAGGGGGAAGGGTAAGCTGTGACAAAGCGAGAGAGTGGCATGGACAGATATACACTACCAAACGTAAGGTAGATAGCTAGTGGGAAGCAGCCGCATAGCACAGGGAGATCAGCTCGGTGCTTTGTGACCACCTAGAGGAGTGGGATAGGGAGGGTGGGAGGGAGGGAGACGCAAGAGGGAAGAGATATGGGAATATATGTATATGTATAACTGATTCACTTTGTTGTAAAGCAGAAACTAACACACCATTGTAAAGCAATTATACTCCAATAAAGATGTTAAAAAAAAAAGCATTATGGAACAGACGTGATGAAATAAAACTATTAAAATAAAAAAATTAAAAAAAATTAAAAAGTAAGCATATGACAATCAATAAGCCCAGGAGGAACAGAGGGTCGTGTGTGAGCCAGCTCATGTCGTCCTTATAAGAATACGTGCTTCTGAGACCTCCACCATTCATACGGCAGCACACTCCTTCTGGACTCCTACAGTCTTATCTTTTGGGCACCCCTTTTTGCCTCTTTCTGTTAGCCACGTAATATCTTAAGGGCTTAAATGAAATTCTGTTTCCTAATTTTCTAAGTCAGCTCTTGCTATGGGTTGAACTGTGTCCCCAAATACATATGTTGAAGCTCTAACCCAATAACTCGGAATGTGACTATATTTAGAGACAGGGCTTTTAAAGAGGTAACTAAGTAAAAATGAGGACAATAAGGTGGGCTCTAATCCAATTTGACTGGTGTCCTTATAAGGAGAAGAAATTGGGATATACAGAGACACCAGGGATGTGTGCAGAAGAAAGACCATGTGAAGACACAGGGAAAAGGCGGCCGACGACAACCAAGGAGAGAGGCCTCAGGAGAAACCAAACCTGCCCACACCTTGATCTTGGACTTTTAGCCTCCGGGACTGTGAGACAATAAGTTTCTCTTGTTTAAGCCACCCAGTTTGTGTTACTTTGTTACGACAGCCCCAGCAAACAAATACAGCCCCCCTACACTGCCCCATACATACAACAGAGGCATCAGCAACAAAGTTTAAGCTGCTTGGCTGTGACCTTACACAGAGCAACAACAGGTTCCAGCTCCCTCAGGACCCAGGAAACCCCTGGACTCACTGTCGCCAACAAAATTTGAAGCAGGTTAAGAGTAGGTTTGCCAGGTTGAGTCAAAGAAAGTGAGATGCCTCCAAAAATAACCTGAGCCCAACAAGCCAAAGATAACTCTGAAAGACAACGGGCACGCAGAGAGGAAAGCATGGTGTGGATCCATCCAGTCAGTTGAAATGTGTCAATCAGATCACGAACAATGAAACAAACAAAGCAGCGTAACCAATGCTATCTCTTTGTCTAACCTTTGAACCTGCTAGTTAGGCACAACCTGGGTCAAGTTTAACAGACAAATTGAGGTTCTGGTTCTTCTAGCGTTCACTTCCTGAGGACATTGTTTATAACTTCATGGCTTGCTGCCTTATCAAGTTAAAATAATTCAGGCTTTTCATTATTTCTATATTTTTAGAAACCATTTGATGTTAAAATATGATCATTTGCCTACTGGATTTCTAAGAACTTGGGGTAGGGGGTAGAATTAACTTTTTTTATAGTTTATTGCATGTCAGGGACTTCACAAATACATGATTTTATCCTCCTGGACATTCTGCTGTCAGTGTTATTATTTGCTTGCTACAGATAAGGAAAATGAGATTCAGGAAGATTACTTACTTCAATGAGGTCATTATATGGTGAACGATAATACCGGGCTCCTTCTTGTCCTCCTTTACTGGATCTTCATCTTCTCTTAATGTTGGAGTGTCCATGGCTCAGTCCTTGGATGTCTTCTCCATCTACACTCACTCCCTGGTCATCTAATCCAGTCTCATGACTGCAAATACCATTAATATGCAACGGAAGTATACTTCCAACCCAGATTTCTTTCCCAAGGAAAGAGGGCAACCTCACCTCTTCCAGACTTATATATCCAACTGCCTACCTGCTACCTGTCATCAACTATTGGATATCTGCTAGACTTCTTGAACTTAACACGTCCAAAACAGAATTCCTGGTCTTCCGCCTGTGTCAATCAGGTCCAGCCAGGAAAGCAAAAACACTGTGCACTTTTTCATACAGGGATCTCTCATAGGTGTTGGAAGGGCTGGAAATGCAAAATGTGGATGGAAGGGGTCCGGAGGCAATAAAGGAAGAAGAGGTGACATGCAGAAGCCAGAAGCTGCCTGCTCTCCCATCCCAGAGCCACAAGTCTGCACTGCTGAAGATGCTATTGTGTCAGGTCTGCTGGGTCAGTGCTGAAGTTGCCAGAAATCTGCTGCCCCTGAGTGGGCTGCCGGCTTCTGGAATCACCCGTTCTCATTTCAGCAACTAGCATATTGTGTCAGAAGCAGGAAGATTCTCTCTTCCTCCCACCTTGTGATCTCCCTCCTGTACCTTCTAAGAGGAAGCCAAACAGCAAGGGAGCCTGGAAAAGGTAGTCTGCAGACTCCTAGTCCCCAGAATTACAGAGCAGAGTAGAGACAGGCAGGTATGGGGCTGAGAGACAACGGTTAATAACCAAGGCACACTTCAAACCTGCTTCATTCCCTATCTTCTCTACTTCGGTTGAGGGTAATTCCAAAATTCAAGTTGCTCACACCCCAAATTTTGATGATATCTTTGACTTCTTTCTCTCTGACATACTATATCCAGTCCATGAGGAAATCTTGTTGGTTCCATCTTTGATGAAATATTACTTCTCATCACCTCTATTGCTACCACCACCCTCATCTCCTGTCTGGATTGTTGCAATAGTCTTTTAACTGGTATCCCTGCTTCTCCTGAGCCCCAAAGTCTTCTCAACATGGCAGACACAAATCAGATTACAGAATTACTCTGCCCCAAACCCTCTAATGACTCCTCTTTTCTCTCTGAAGAAAAGCCAAGGTTTTCAAAATGCTCTGTAAGGTTCTATCATCTGCCCCTCTCCCTCACCCCATTATTCCTCTAATTGCAGGATGAATACTCGACTTAAAATTTCAGCCTGCTCCCTCTTAGCATTCCTATCCCCCTTTCCTTTCTCTACAGTACTTATGATTTTCTAACAAACTATATAGGTTACTTATTAATTATGTGTATTGGTTGCTATCTATATCTTGCTGATAGGATGTAAGCTCCACATGGAAGGGCTTTTGTTTATTTTGTGTTTGGATGTATCACAAGCGCCAGGAATAGTGCCTGGCACCACATAGGGGGCATTCGACAAGTATTTGCTATAATCAGTATCAATTGTTATATAGAAACACACACGTCTGTGCATATATAATTTAGAGCTTATTTATATTATAAGCAATAGATTTAAAATATTTTTATACTATGATATAAAATATATTTATGCCTACCTCTACCTGTACCTCTACCTCTACCTCTACCTCTACCTCTACCTCTACTGAGTTAAAGAGGGAGAAGGAGAATAGGAGGAGGGGAGAAGAAAAGCAGAGAGAGGGAGAGAGAAGGGGAGACGGAGAGGAGGAACACCCCTCCTAAAGATGTTACCTAAGGAATGTCACAGTCTAACAGCACTTGCCTTTCAAACCAGAGCTTTCAACCCCTGAACTACTCATCCCCGTCTCCTGTCTTTGAATATTTTAGACTATCATACCTCCATTTTGTTGGTTCAGATCTTCCAATATTGGACACAACTGGTCTCTGGGGCTCCCTGGATATAGATGTCATGAGTAGGAGGCATGATTTCAGATACTTTAAAATGTACATGATGAACTCTCATAGACAGTAGAGTTTTCAATGCTCTACTATCCTCTGAATTCTACACCCGTCACTGCCTGATCCCTTATAACAGTAACTGATTTCTGTTGGGTCTGTAGTTGTTTGGGCATATGCCCCTCTCTCCCTGGGGAGGAAGGAGTTGAAGCAGCTGGCCTGTGATGCATTTTTCTCTCCCTGTTACTAGGGGATGCTCCCAAGGGAAGGAAAGGGAGGCACGTGACCTGGTTGAATCTCCTTGTCAACATAGTAACTAAGTCTCTGGAAAATTAACTAATATCTTTGGTTTGCTTGGGAAAACATATCTGTGATCTGTGGGCTTATGAAACATGGTTTCCTGGAGAATGTCTTATGAACTATACAGCTTTCTTGGGTATAAAATGAAGATATATCATAACACCTATGCTCCCTGCTATGTAAGGTGACTCACAGCTCTCACTTAGAAACTTTATCTGTGCTGGGACAGAAAGCACATGTCTGATGTGGGAGGATGGACGAGGGCCACGTGGGAGAGGTCAGACCTCTCTCTGTTTCGTCTGTGCTTCCTGAATGTTGTATCCTTGAATTATGAATAAAGCTTGATACTGCATAAGATCTCTGATTCGTGTAAATTCGATTTGAAAATCTAATCCTTTGTGTTAGCTCAATTCCCTATTAGACCATAAGCTTGTGGAAGGCCAGAACTATATCCAATGCATCTCTGTGGGTCTGGTATTGTGTTTTTAATATGCTAGCTGCTCAGTGTATAAATATAACACAATATTCTAAAGGATTGATGGATTACAAGGAATCCAGAAGATGAAAAACTGACGTAAAATGTAGGAATATAAATTTACACAAAGAAAAATGGCACTCTTGCTAATACTCGGACCATTACTGTACCGTTCTTCCTATGTTGGATATAATGTATTTTAAAGGTAACTGCAGTTTATTTCTACATTATACTCCAGATTTCTTTATAAGCTCAACATCACTAATTATTAGAGAAATGCAAATCAAAACTACAGTGAGGGCTTCCCTGGTGGCGCAGTGGTTGAGAGTCCGCCTGCCGATGCAGGCGACGCGGGTTCGTGCCCCAGTCTGGGAGGATCCCACATGCCGCAGAGCGGCTGGGCCCGTGAGCCATGGCTGCTGAGCCTGCGCATCCGGAGCCTGTGCTCCGCAACGGGAAAGGCCACAACAGTGAGAGGCCGGCGTACCGCAAAAAAAAAAAAAAACTACAATGAGGTATCACCTCACACCGGTCAGAAGGGGCATCATCAAAAAATCAACAAACAATAAATGCTGGAGAGGGTGTGGAGAAAAGGGAACCCTCCTACACTGCTGGTGGGAATGTAAATTGGTACAACCACTATGGAGAACAGTATGGAGGTTCCTCAAAAAACTAAATATAGAACTACCATACGATCCAGCAATCCCACTACTGGGCATATACCTGGAGAAAACCATAATTTGAAAAGATACATGCACCCCAATGTTCATTGCAGCACTATTCACAATTGCCAGGACATGGAATTAACCTAAATGTCCATCAACAGAGGAATTGGATAAAGAAGATGTGATACATATATCCAATGGGATACTACTCAGCCATAAAGAGGAATGGAATCGTGCCATTTGAAGAGATGTGGACGGACCTAGACACTGTCATACAGAGTGAAGTAAGTCAGAAAGAGACAAACAAATATCATAAATATCGTTTGTATGTGGAATCTGGAAAAATAGTACAGATGAACTTAACTGCAAAGCAGAAACAGAGACACAGACGTAGAGAATAGACTTATGGATACCAAGGAGGGAAGGGTGGGTGGGATGAACAGGGTGATTGGGATTGACATATATACACTATTATGTATAAAATAGATAACTAATGAGAACCTACTGTATAGCACAAGGAACTCTACTCAGTGCTCTGTGGTGACCTAAGTGGGAAGGAAATCTAAAAATGAGGGGATATATGTATACATACAACTGATTCACTTTGCAGTACAGCAGAAATTAACACAACATAGTAAATCAACTATACCCCAATAAAAATTAATTTAAAAAGATTTGTTTATATAAATACAATGAAAGCTATAAGATGGTTAGGGCTTTTAAAAGTTTTTCCATTTAAATTAAATTATAGGGCTTGTAAACATACTTTGAATGCTGCCTGACCATTTTCGTTCACAGAAGGTCATCAATCAATGGTTGTATTTAATGGTGCCAATATTTACTTCCCTCAGCCTTTACCACATTCAACATTTGCAGTTCAAATTGATCCTCATGGAAAAGAGCAGCTTATATCTTTAATGAACAATACAGCTTGTCTAGGCATGGAATCTCAATTTGTTCCACTGTGTTTGTTGATGTAAGTAGGGAAGGGCATGTTCTCATCTTCATATGGGGCAAAAAGCTCATAAGTAAGAGTTTAGGTGGTATGTTTGGGGGTATTTATAGGTGCCATGTACCTCAAAGTGTCTCCTCTATGGTATACAACTTTGCCCCAAATCACCAACTCAAGTGTCACACCTTTCTATTAAGAGATTGTTCTTTTATTTCTCTAGAGAAGGCATCTGTAAGCACTCAAGTGTAATCTAAACGGGGCAACCTAATAACACAATGACCTGTTGACAGATAGAATATGTAATGTCTCTTTTGGGTTTTCCCCCCAAAGCAGACCCTTAGAAAAGGATTCTGATGGAGGCAGTTTACTTGGGGCTTGATTCCAGGAAGGTGAGAGAAGGTATAGGAGCGAGTCCGACAGTGAAGGGAGAAAAGCCAATATAAGTTCTGTTAAAGAGAGAATTACTGCTGTTGGCGACCGGGCCTCCCTCTAGCTGAAGATTCTCTAAGGAAATGTGAGAAACGCACATCAGGACTATTTGAAAACCAAATACTTCCTCTTCCATCCATCCCTTGGTGGTGAGGGTTGCTCTGGGGGTGTTTAATCTCTGGATCACCCAGGATGCCGTGTGCAAGGGCTGAGCAAGCTTCTAATGCCCAGGAGAAAGCCCCAGTCAGAAGACAGCAGGATGGGTGTACCTAATGTGGGCACGATGGACAGGACTGCTCACTGCAGATGCAGGTGAACTCAGGGGTGGAGTAAGAGAGCATGGGCATCACCAGTGTCTGCATCGGTTGGTTTATCCTGTGATCTAGAATAAAAGTATGAAAGAACAGAGCAGAGATCAGGTGAGTCATTCTGGGGAGAGAGGCTAGGATGAGGAAGAGGAAAGTGAAAGAGGGTTGAGATGACATTCCTTGAAGACAGAGAATTGAAGTGAGGCTTCAAAGTTGGAAGCTCTGGGTCTGCAAATCCTGAGACATGGAAACTAGAGGACGTGCTTCATAGCTAGTCTGGAACCTGCCCTGACTCTTTGGGTCCTTCTGAACTTGGGAGATTCTGTCAACATAATGAGAGAGTAGGGTTATGCATGAGGCAGAGTTTTATGAAGTCTCTCTCCCAGCCCCATCAAGACTGATTTCTCGCTTAGGGGGATCACCCTTGGGCATGACTCATCATTAGATTGCTTGGTTCCTTAGAGCTCTTTTCCATGGGCTGTTTGGTACACCTGTGTGGGTGTGGGGTTAAGTGTGTGAAACCCGTCTTTCCACAATATGGCTGGGCAGGGGGCACAGCTCCAAAGCTGCTTAGCATTCACAACCAACTTGCTTTTCTCATTCAGCTCTTAAACTTTCAGGGTGACTTGGACCCTATGTATGTTTTTTTTTTTTTTTTCCAAAAGGAGTATAGTGGTTTTTTTGTACTGATGCATCTGCATTTTATTGTGCCTTGTGCCTCCTTTCTATTGAATGCCTGTTTGAAGCTTCTATCCAAATCCTGCACATGATTTCCTACCTAAAATAGAGCTGTAGACTTGTCAGTTGTCTGCCTGCCCTCCACTCCCCCTACCCCAGCCTTTCCTATCTATTTTCCACTCCATCTCCAGATTAATCTTTTTCTAGCAGAACTCATATCACTCCACTTTTCTGCTCAAAAATATTCAGTGGTTTTCCAGTGTACACCAATTCAAGCACACATTTCCAAGCCTAGAAATCAAGTTTTTTTTTTTTCATAATAAGGCCCTAACTCAACCTTATTAAATGTTTCCCACTATGTCCCACAGTTACACCACACTAGATATTATAACCTGCCTCCGGGCTGTTTATTCCCAATTTGTAGACTTTGTTCAGTTAGCAGACTGCTTTTCTTAAATTATTAATTTGTTGGTATCATTTAGATATTGTCTTTATAGTTTTGACTTTTCCAGAATGTTATATAGTTGGAATCACATAGTATGTAGCCTTTTTAGATTGGTTTCTTTCACTTAGTAATAATGCATTTACAGTTTCTTCACATCTATTCATGGCCTGATAGCTCATTTCCTTTTAGTGCTGAATAGTATTTTGTTGTCCGGATGTACCACAGTTTATTCATCAATTCACCTACTGAAGGACATCTTGGTTGCTTCCAAGTTTCTGTAATTATGTATAAAGTTGCTATAAACATCTGTGTGGAGGTTTTGTGTGGACATAATTTTCAGTTCCTTTGGATAAATACCAAAGAGCATGCTTGCTGAATCATATGGTAAGAGTACAGTAGTACTCCCTTACCTATGCAGGATACATTCCCAGACCCGCAATGTATGCCTGAAACCTTGGATAGTACCAAACCCTATGTATACTATGTTTTTTCCTATACAAACACACCTATGATAAAGTTTAATTTATAGATTAGGCACAGTAAGAGATTAACAACAATAGCTAATAATAAGCTAGAACAATTTTTTATAACAATATACTGTAATAAAATTTATGTGAATGTGGTCTCTCTCTCTTTCTCCCAAAATATCTTAAAACGTAATGCTTTTCCCAAGCACTGTGGCTGTTAACTTCTGCAGTCTGAGGGTCAGCAGCAAAACTAGCATGAATTTCTTTTTCCTTCTTCACCATTTAACTGATAGAAGATTCATTCTTACCATAGATCTTAGCAACCTCAGCATACAATTTGTTTTTCTTAAATTCAGCACTTACACCTCTTCACTTAAAAAAAAAGCACTTTACATTTTCACTTAAAGGAAGCACTTTATGGCTTCTCTTTGGCATATCCAAATTGCCAGCATCACTACTCTTGTGCTTTGGGGCCATTATTAAGTAAAATAACACAATCACAGCACTAGAGCAGCTGAGAGAACTGAGAAGGCTACTAAATGACTAATGTATGGGGTACACTGGACAAAGGGATGATTCACGTCCTGGGTGGGACAGAGCAGGATGGCATGAGATTTCATCACACTATTCAGAATGACCTGAAATTTTAAATATTAGGAATTGTTTATTTTGGGAATTTTCTCTTTAATGTTCTCAGACCATGGCTGACCACAGGTAACTGAAATGATGGAAAGAGAAACTCCAGACAGAGGGCACTACCGTATGTCTAGTTTTGTAAGAAACCTCTAAAGACAAAACCACTTTGTCTTAACAAAGTGGCTGTACCTTTTTCCATTCCAACCAGCAATGTATGAGAGTTTCTGTTGCTCCACCTCCTCACCAGCATTTGGTGTTGTCAGTGTTCTGGATTTGACCATTCTAATAGGTGTATAGTGGTATCTCATTGTTTTACTTTGCATTTCCCCATGACATGGGATATGGAGTATCTTTTCATATGCTTATTTGCCATGTGTACATTTTCTTTGGTGAGGTGTCTGTTAAGATATTTGGCCCATTTTTTAATCCGGTTATTTTTTCTCTTATTGTCGTGTTTTAAGAGTTCTTTGTATATTTTGGATAACAGTCCTTTAACAGATGTGTCTTTTGCAAATATCTTCTTCTAGTCTGTGGCTTGTTTCTAATTCTCTTGATATTGTCTTTCACAGAGCCGAAGTTTTTAATCTTAAAGAAGTCCAGCTTGTCAATTATTTCTTTCATGTATTGTGTCTTTTGTGTTGTATCTAAAAAGGCATCAACATACACAAAGTCATTTAGGTTTTCTTCTATGTTATTTTCTAGGAGTTTTACAGTTTGCATTTTACATTTAGGTTTATGATCCATTTTGAGTTAATTTTTGTAAAGAATGTAAGGTCTGTGTCTAGATATCCAGTTGTTCTAGCACCATTTGTTGAAGAGACTGTCTTTGCTCCACTGTATGGCCTTTGCTCCTTTGTCAAACATTAATTGACTATGTTTACATAGGTCTATTTCTGGGTTCTCTACTCCATTCCATTGATCTATTTGTCTGTTCTTTTGCCAATACAGCACTGTCTTGGTAGCCTGATAGTAAGTCCTGAAGTCAGGTAGCATCAGTCCTCCAACTTTGCTCTTCTCATTCAGTAATTTGTCAGCTGTTCTGGGTCTTTTGCTTCTTTATGTAAACTTTAGAATCAGCTTGTGGACATCCATAAAGTAACTTGCTGGAATTTGATTGGGATAAAATTAACTTTTTCAGAAATCTAGACGTTAACCAAAAGCTTGCAGAAAACTGTGGATCATTTAGTAGAGAAAAATGACTGAATCTCAGTAAGAAAACTGAGGTTTGTGGCATTTAATGTGCCCTATTCTCATCCCTTGCTCCCCAGCTCAGTGGTAGCCTTGAAAAATCAGGGTCTGCATGCTTGGTATTAGAGACAGCAGAATGGAGCTTGAGCTCTTTCAAAACCTCATTCCCAGAGAACTGTTATTATTTGCTTTGGCTGGTGGTTCCCCAGAAGATCTCAATCAGAAGACTTTTCTTTTTTTTTTCTTTTTTTAACATCTTTATTGGGATATAATTTAATTGCTTTACAATGGTGTGTTAGTTTCTGCTTTATAACAAAGGGAATCAGCTATACCTATACATATATCCCCATATCTCCTCCCTCTTGTGTCTCCCTCCCATCTTCCCTATCCCACCCCTCTAGGTGGTCACAAAGCACCGAGCTGATCTCCCTGTGCTGTGCAGCTGAGAAGACTTTTCTTTATTTGACTTGACTTGAGCTCACCCAAGGCTAAAACCCTTTCCCTGCGTCATTTGTTGAAAACATTTATAAGCAAGTACAGATACCTCACAGCTGCCTCAGGTGACGGATAACAATTAAGGGAAACAATAGATTAAACACAAGCTTAAATGAAACACTGAATAATGTATTATCCATAGGTGCTTTGAAAAGCTCTAACATATTTCTGAAAATCTAGACAACCATATGCACATGTAGGGCTGCGTGCGTGCTTATGAATGATGCTAGAAGGCCCTGTGTCTTCACCTTTGTTTGACCTTGAGGCTCTGTATAAGTAAGAAGTGAAGGTTAAGGCAGAGTTATAAACTGCCTGGTTGAATGTGGAAGACAAGCTTCAACCTGCACACAGAGGCCCTTGGCAAAGACTGGAGACTTATTCATTCAGACATTTAAGAAATTCTCCATTCAGTCATTAGTTGATTATAAAGCTAACTGAGCAGCAACCTCAGTGGTAAGACATGACAAAGAATAGATATTCTAAGGAATTAGTTCAGAAAAGTCACTGAACAAACAACTCCAACAAGCAACAACAGCAAACCCTGGGGAGAGGGGAGAATCTGATTTCCAGAGGTGCCACATTATATTATTTGAAATGTCCAGGTTTCAACAAAATTTATGAGACATGCAGAGAAACAAGAACATCTGATCCATACACAGGAAAAAAGCAATGAATTGAAACTCTGCTTCTGAGAGAGGGAGAAAAGACTTTGCTCTCCTGTCATGTACAATCTTTTGAATGTAAACCAATTCTCTCAGGAAGTAAAGGGGAAAGTCCCCACCCTGGAGTGCAAGCAAGCATTTGGCTCCTGAGGAGATAAGTTTGGTTACCCTACAAATAGGAGCTGTTGGCTTCAAATCTAACACCCTTTAACTTCCAAGGTTTTTGCCTTTTTTTAAAAAAAAAATGACATTCTTTCCTTTCTTCTTCTTCTTCATTATTATTATTATTATTATTTTTGGCTGTGTTGGGTCTTCGTTGAGCCATGCAGGTTTCTCTCTAATTGTGGTGTGCAGGTTTTCTGTCTCTAGTTGTGGCGCGCGGGGACCAGGCCGCATGGGCTCTGTAGTTTGCAGCACGCAGGCTCTCTTGTTGAAGCATGGGGGCTCAGTGGTTGTGGCACACGGGCCTAGTTGCGCCGCGTCATGTGGGATCTCAGTTCCTCAACCAGCGATCGAACCCACGTCCCCTGCACTGGAAGGTGAATCCTTTACCACTGGACCACCAGGGACCTCCCCAAGGTTTGCCTTTGAACCCAAGTTTTAGTTTCCTTTGCTTGGAAAGTCCTAACTGTGCTGAAAAGGAAAATATTTTCTCTACCATCCAAACTAAGTCATCAGGCCAAGATGATGGCCGCCATAGGAATGCCTAACAAGACATAATAACTGGATGATCTTATAGCTTGGTTTGCCCAGGGCAGTCCTAATACATACACGTTGTAGCTCAACCAAAGCTTGTTGCTGATTTTAGCGCCTTCTTCCACTTCCAAAAGTGTCCCAGTGTGACGGTTAGCTGTGCCATCACCGCACACAAAACACTAATGGTGCCTGTTTAGCTGTAGAAGGGTGAAAGAAAGCAGGAGGCAAGGAGATGGGGCCTGGGCACCAACTAATTTGTCAGCTGGAGTGAGTTACATTTTCATAGAGCCTACAGGTTCATTTTATACAGCCAGTATTTCAAACTTGATCCCATAATTCTATAGCAATTAATAAAATGATCTGATTATGAGATGCCTGGGCCTTTTTGAATTGAATAAGTGACATGGTAGGGGAAATCTAAACTTCAGGAAATTATAGGAAGTAGATAAGCTTCAGCCAAAGGGAATAAAAAAGGAAATTGTACGAAATAGTGAAGAAATGAATCAGCCCTGAGTCACAGGTAAAAAGAAAAAAATAGCTCTTGGTCTTTTTCAGAGATGTGAATCAGAAGAGAAAAAAAAGGGGAAATGGTCCCAGAAGAGTTTGGCTTTCAGGGAAGCTCAGGAGTCAGTGAGTATTGATTCTGATCTGTATTTTTTTTTTTAACATCTTTATTGGGGTATAATTACTTTACAATGGTGTGTTAGTTTCTGCTTTATAACAAAGTGAATCAGCTATACATATACATATAACCCCATATCTCCTCCAGGAAACACTTTGATATTAGTGATGCATCAGAGGGGTATTATCTGAACTAAGCTCTGGTGTTGTTGAATCCAAGGGGCAAGACTTCTGCCATTCAGTAGGGCGTGGTGAGATGTTGAGGGGCTTACCCCTGGGCTTTCTCGTCTGTGGATTTCCTTCAAAGATCCACCAAAGGGCTTATTGGTGATAACATCTCTGAGAGGCTCTCAATCTCATTTGCCTCTTGGTTTCTCAAGCATTTTACCCAGATGTCTACTGTAGATTTATCACATTTAGTTGTTTCTATACAGCATCTTCCTGATGCTCTTACAGGGCAGGGCTGTGTCTTATCCACCATGGTAATGAGTACCTCCAGATTTGGAGTGTGTCCAGCACATTGTGCTAAAATGGAATGAAAGTGAGCAAATCATTTGTTGCCTTTGTTTTCAGAGAGCCAGAATCATCTGTCTAGGTCTCTCATTTAGACCTAGATCTAATGAGCATCACCTGCCTCCTACTAGAGGATGGTGGCTTGAATTTGGGAGCCAGGAGAGAGCTGGGGAAAAGTTGTAAAGAAGGGGATGTCCAGCAGTGAACTCCTTTCTCTTTGACATTAGGCATTTCCTTAGACATCCTTAGTGTGATGATAGGATAATGGAGAACTCTAACTCCTACTTTTGGATCCTCTATCCACACCTCCCTTGTCTTTTATTCAACCACACATCTGAACTAAATCTAGAGGTGTCAGGTGGCATGCCACAACAGAAAACCATCCAGCTTTTTTAATATCAAAAACATGGAAAATGGGTCACAGAGTTGCTGCTTGGAGGTGAGCTACTCAATCAAGATTACTGATGTCGGACCACCGTGAGAACCCCAGATAAACTTATTTGGGTTGGTAGTAGCCTCCCTAACCAACACACCCGGTATGACATCTTCATTCTGCAGACAGCTTTTTCTGTGTGGTCAGTCGCAGTGGTTGCCACTGGCTCCAGACTGACCTGGTTGCAACAGAAAGAGAGCTTCCTTCTCTCTGTGTCCACATGCCAACGCTGAAACAGCTCTCATTATTCTGATTATGACTGCCCTGTAGCCCTATTCCTGGGCCAGTTATGGTTTGTGATGAAATGGTGTTACTTAGTGGTTTTGAGCATGAACTCTGACTGCCTGGATTAGAATCTTGGCTCTGTCACTTTCTTAACTAGGACACACTGGACTTGGCTACTTAACTGCCTCACACCTCAGTTTCCCCATGTGCAAAGTGGGAATAATAATAGTACATTCTGGCATGACTGTAAGGAGAAAATGGGTTAATATGTAGATTTAGAACACTCATCGGTGCACTTCTACAGCCTTGGTCCAGCTGTGTCATCCATCTACCGCTGTGGCTGAGTGTGTCCATGCTGGGAGGTGTTGTAATTGAAAGAATTATCAAGAATACAAGTGTTTTGCAGTTTACAAAGTACTTTTTCCATCTATTTTTTCATTTGATCTTGCCTCAGTGCTGCCAAGAGGTCTTAGAGGACACAGAGGCTCAACGAGCCTTAGATCACACAATGAATAAACAGCAGTGATGAATCTTGAACCCAGAGAGCTTTCCAGGATACCCTGAGTGATATGGATATTGCCGAAGAGGTGGTGATTGCCGGCTCAGCAGCTTGAGAATGCCGCTGGATAACACAGCCCTTTGCAACCTGTGATTTAAAGTAATCCTTGGGAAATGGGTCTGCTGGGTGCTGTGAGGCACTGTTCTCTGTTCTTCAGGGACCTGGCACATAGAGGGACACAGGTCCCATGCTCTGCTTCCATTTGGTTAGGCACTCACTGGCTTGATGTTTGGGGTAGCCACGGCGCTTGATCTCTGGGGATATTACCCCGTCTGCAGAAGTTTATATAAAGGCCATTCAGAGCCTGAAATGATTGTGTGGGCATTTCTTTCTATTCTGATCCTCTTTCCC
>NW_006797357.1:1299056-1305552 GCF_000442215.2 Lipotes vexillifer
TCTTTCCCTTCTGGATGTGGGTTCTGCTCTGATTCTCTCTGCTCCTCAGGGGACTTGATGTTCCCATTCAGTCAGAGACTTTGCTTACAGGGATCCTATGACCAGCCTTTTCATTTTCTCTGGTCACATAAACTTTTATTGTATCCCTGAACTCAGTCTCCTTTCTGAATCAGCACATGTGAACTCATTCTCAGTCTCTCTCTCTCTGTCTCTCTCTCTCTCTCATTCTATTTCTCTCTCTCTCACACATACACACACACGTACACACACACTGGTGTCCACATTGTCTTTTCAAATCAAGACTTTGACTTGAAAAGTGCTCCCTCCTTCTACCTCTATCACCGTTACTGGGGCTCCAAATCTCTGGGAGATGAGACTGTTTGGTATCTTGACCAAAGGCTGGGCCAGGAGTCAGAGGAAGAGTTTGCTATTTCTCTCTCTTTTCAAACCACTAGGGTAATCCTTTGCAAAGGTTATGGCTCTCTGGGGTTTTCTTTTCCCCTTTAGTCATCAAACATGGACTCTACCACTTATCCAAGACTATAAGTCAATAAGACACATACCTTATTTGAGATTGCTTCACTATTTATAAACTGGGAAAAATAATACCTGCCCCCTCGAAGAGTTATTGTAAGGAACAAATTTTTTTATATTCACAAAAATAGTATTCAGATAGTTTTCTTATTACTCTTCCTGGTCAGGGACTCCAAAGTAGCCTGTGTATGATAAAAGCATGAATCATGTTGTTGAAAGGTTAAAAAAACAATTGCAACAAAACATATCAGCCAGGTGGAAGCTGGTCCCTGTGAAAGGCAGCTTTAGCTTCAGACAACAATCATAGATGATTTAGTGAACATCTAAAGGGCCACTGGACAGTATGTTTTGTGGGTGATCAGAACAGCACTGTACCGACTGTGGGAACTTAATGAATGCATTCTGCCTCTGTGGATGCTGACGATGGTGGTGATGGTGATGATCAGATCAAAGGTCATTGCACATATGAAGGTTGGTACATAAAAGTGGTACTGATGCTTGCAGAGATGTAGCCATTTTTCTAATGATGCTATCTGGAGGTCTTCTCATGTCTAGATTCACTGATGAATGGGCAATTATTTTCCACTGATCTGGTTCTACTCTTTGGCTTTCCAATTTACTGCCTCAGTGCAGAGCTAATCGGTGGATGTTCGCAGTGGAATCTTGCTGGCTGGCTGAGCATCAAGCCTGACAGCTGTGTCTGGAGGGTCACAGGCAATGAACTACACAGCTCTCTTTCAATGAAGCAGTTTTCCAGGAATTCAATGATGAGCTGACATCTGATGAAATAATCGTGTGGATTTGGACAGAGAACAATGGGCCACTTTTCATGATTCAAGACACATGACCACCTTGACAATGCAGTCAAACTTCCAGGGAAATAACCAGATGAGTTTTAGGAGAAAGCCAGGGGAAACGGGATAGTCACCACGTCATTGGGCAATACTAACCCGCAGTCTTTTAGACATCTCTGGTAGCAATTAAAGCTCCTGGAGAAAGGACATTGAGCTTCTCACACTGCCAGGGTGCAACTGAGTAAGTTACTGAGATGTTTCAATAAATTAACTAATGTTTGGGTGACAATTACCATCTGGGGACTAGTTTTATTCCTGCCTTATTTTAAAGGAAATTTTGTTTCTTTAGGAGGTACAACAAGGCTACAGCGGTAATAAAATAATCCCTGGTTCAGCCTCCACAAGCAAAATCACTAGATCCTTAGTGGTACCCATTGCCACAGACTGAAAAATAATCCGCTATGTTTTTCAAGGGTGTCTGGGGTCTGACATGTGATCAGTAGTGCCCCCTCCTTCTACCTCTGTCACCCTTACTGGGGCACCCTTACTGGGAGATGAGACTGTTTGGTATCTTGGCTAAAGGCTGGTCCAGGAGTCAGAAGATGAGCTTATTACGTCCCAGTTCAGCTGTGCAGCCCTGGGTGAACACACACCCAGCCTCTCTGTGCCCAAGGTTGGTTCTCAGTCCTCATCTCCTCTCTTTACTTCTTGCCCTTGGCAATCTTATGGCTCCAGCTGTTAGCATGCACAGGTTCAATAATTCAACATTTTTACAACAAACATTTACTAACTGCTCACTACGTACCACGTACTGTTCTTAATGCTTGGCGAAACACACACACACACACACACACACACACACACACACAGAGCTTCTAGTGGTAAGACATGAACAATAAACAATTAACAATTTGATAAACAATCAAAAAATATGTAAAATGTCAGAGGATGATAAGCACTGGGGAGAAAATTAAAGCGGGGAAAGGAGAGCCAATGAGGGGTGGGGTTCCTGTCATTCGAAAGAGAGGCTGGAGGAAGTCTTAATGTGAAAATGGCCTTGAAGCAAAGTCCTAAAGCCCTAAAGTAGGGAGGAGAGAGAACCGTGAGGACCCTCGGAAGGAAAGTGCCCCAAGCAGAGGAAACAGCCAGGGAAAAGTCCCTGGGGTAGGATTGAGCCTGGTGGCCTTGTGGTCCAGCCAGGACGGTAATGTTGCTGCAGCTGAAGGAGCAGGGAAGAGAGCAGAGGAAGATGAGTTCTGAGAATTAGGAGGGTGGGGGTCAAGACAGGGCTGGTACCCAGCAGGTGGGGTCATGCAGGCCTCTGTGAGGACTTTGGCTTTTACTTGCGTGAGAAGGGAGGTCACTGCAGTGTTCTGGCTGAAGAGTGATCTGAATTATGTGTTAGAAGGACCACAGTGCCTGTTGGGAGAATAGATAGGAGGGGTGGGAGGGTGCAAACCCAGAAACCGCCAAACCAGTTAAGATGCATCTATAAAAAGTGATGGTGACTTGGACCAGCGTAACAGTATTAGAGGAAACGGAAAGTAATCAGTTGGGAGATGACTTGTAAGTCATGGCCAACAGGATGGGCAGGAACATTCCCAATGGGCATCTCTGGTTGGCTTCTGTCCCAAGTACCAGTCCCACAGTTTTAATCTGTGTCTGGACAATTCCACCTGATGACTTTTCAGCAATCTAAATTGATCATGCCCCTAACACCAATCCCCCTCTATCCACATCTCTTAATATTTTTCCCCTGGACATGGAAACTTAGAATCATATAAAAGTCTTCCTCACTCTCACATCTAATAGTTGATAAATTCTAAAGATTCTTTCTGCCTTGCCATTTGAATCCACACTTCCTTTCTAGATCTACTGTCGTACTGTAGTTAGACTCCTCTTGTCTCCTGAAGATTCAATTCCATAGATACTGAGTGTCTATTATGGGCACAGCCCTGCTGGAAATGCAAGGAGGGGTTGGATGCAACCCAGCCCTCCAGGTGGCTTGCTAATAATAAGACGAGACCGTAGAGAGATAGGAAGCCTCTGTCTGGTCACTAAACAGCACCCGCAAGGCTTGGCCCCCAGGGCCTTGATCACATCGGGGAGGGGTTGGTGCTCACAGCTCGCATGAATGCTGAGCTGGCAGAGGAGGACTTGAGCTGTATCACATCTCTCTTATGTCCCAGCTCTTGCTGAGTGCCTCCTTGGTCTGCAGCTCACAAGACCCACAGCCATTATCCCAGGGAGTCAGGACTCGCTGTAGGGGAAGGACCACAAATTCTGATTCACATGCTCAGAGCTTGAGCCTCAGTTCTACCCGCCATTCACTGCAGGCCTTTGATGAGCTGTTTAATTCTCTCTGAGCAAGATTCCTGGAGTTCAGAGGTAGTAAATATGGGACTTCCCTGGTGGCGCAGCGGTTGAGAGTCCGCCTGCCGATGCAGGGGACACGGGTTCGTGCCCCGGTCTGGGAAGATCCCACATGCCGCGGAGCAGCTGGGCCTGTGAGCCACGGCCGCTGAGCCTGCGCGTCCGGAGCCTGTGCTCCCCAACGGGAGAGGCCACAACAGTGAGAGGCCCGCGTACCGCAAGAGAAAAAAAAAGGTAGTAAATATGAAGTGGCTTGCAGAGTCAGCATTTGATAAACAGTAATGAATATTGGATGTTGGGTTTTCCCCCTTCTGGCAAATCCTTACCATAGCACTAGATTCATTCTCCGAAAATACAGCTCTTGGATTGTTACGTTGCCTCCAAGTAATTTACCTTAAAAGAAAAGCCTCAAGGAATGTAATGTATGTGTGTGTTTTTAAACTTTAATCAGTATTTCTTTTTAGATCTTTGACATCCTCAAGCCTTTTCACCAATAGAAACCACCATCTCCTCCTTTAAAGACAAGCAAATAGAAGGAAACTTTTTTCTCATTTCTCTTGGGACAACTCAGTAAAGTAGAAAGCACTTTATTATGTGCCTGAAATGTTCCCGGGTAGGGCAATAGGAGTTACAAGTATATAATATTTGTCCCCTGTTTTCAAGGCTCTTATAGTCCAATGGGAAAGACTGGATTCATATATGAAAAAAATCAGAGAAATACAATTGCAAGAGAAAATCTAAGCAGTGAGATGATTATCTGAAAAAATAAAATAAAGCTCTATGGAAACCATGGAGCTCGCACTGAGTACCAAAGATTGAATAGATTGGGCTGGGTGGAAGGCAGGGAGAGGAAAGTCCAATTTGGATCGATGATGCTCTGCTCTCTTATCTAGCTCTCTGTTACAGACTATTTGCCTAGTAAATGTCCTGTTCTGAAAAATCTGCATTAACACTGACATACTCTATTAAATTCAAAAATTCATTTTAGAGCCTTTATGCATTCCTTCCTGCAGGAGCCTCTGCAGCCCCTAGCTTGGGAATTTCAGCTTTCCCTGTCATTTTCTACTATCCCCTGCTGAAAGTAGGATCTGCATCATGCAGACAAAGTCTGATAAGGAAGCTGGGGTCACTTATCAGCTTTTCTTTTCTCTGGGAGTTTTCAAACACACAAGTAAAGCCAAGTTTTCCCCATGGAACCCAAACTGCTTAGGTTTCCAGTTTAAAGTCAGAAGGTTCCTATTATGCAATTTGTTCCCACTATTTTTCTCACTTCACATTGGAATGTTGATCTTAAGCAACTGTCTCTTCTACAAAAATACACAGAGCATCTTTTAACACAATATCCCTTTTTATTTCATTTGGCTGGGGAAAGGCAGCTTTGTAAAAGGGAATTTAGAACTTGTCAACTGAATTTTGGTTAATCTATCTTGAGTTTAAAGACAATAGATTACTGTTTCCCTTCCTTTTCCTAGAAGCGAGACCTAAATTCAGTCTTATTTCATAGAACTTGTTGGACATGTATCTGGGCACTTTAAAGCAGCAGAAAGCTCTTTTCTTCAAACCTAATGGCGCCCTCAAGTGGCACATCCCATTTTAGGACCCTAAACCTAATGGCAACTCTTTCAGAAGCTTCGCTTCTTAGAAATTGAGAAATGATTTTTTTTCAGTGATCAAAGCTGTGGTTAGGTTAATTAGCTTTTAAGATGACTATCTAAATTTTCCTGGATTAGGCTTCGATTCCTGGAGAACTTGAGATGCTTCTTGTTAACTGCTGTCATGAGAACAGAACGCAGATGCATACACTGATGCTACAGAGCACGGTTGATGGATGGTTTCTCAGGACGCTCTCACGGGAAGCGTGAGTTCACTTCTAGAATCAGTGGTTGTGCTGAGTTAAGGCTTGGGCAAGGGAGAAGACTTGAGAAAATAGGTAAAGGCTTGGAAACTAAGCATAGCCTTGCCTTTATTCCTCCCATACACGCAGTTTCAAGAAAGCAGAGTGATGTGTACTGCACAAGGTAGTAAATGATGCTGATTTCTTTGGTTTCCTCTCAAGTGTCAGAGGTCAGGTTACTGGAGGGATGAACAACCCATTTTGGTCATTATTTTTCCAAGGCTGACTTAGAGCAAAGAATCTTTGAGGCATTCTAAGGAGATGGATTCAGAGCTTCCCACCCACTGGCAAACCATTTGCCAGACCTGCTCACATGCCCCAGTGCTATACGAGTGACGTGGCTGACAGGAGAGACAGGCCTGCCAAGGGCTGTGGCCAACAGTCCAATATCTGTTACATGGGTGTTTTATTAGTCATTTGGCCCAAAGAATTAGCCCCCTAAGAGCTGGGAAGCACTGCCCCTCCCCTTACTCAACCAGGATGAGTGGTCTGACCGACAATCAGCGCAGACTTAGCTTGGCACGTGCAGACACGGTCTGGGGGCTGGGAGGGCAAACTGTTTCACACAGCGTCTGTCAGGGGAAGAACCTAGAGTGATTCTCGGGCTTACGCTTTCCCAATAATCTTGGCATTTTATACAGGCCCAAAGGAAGGGTCAAAGCAATTATCTGAGAGCTTAAAAACTATAGGAGTAGGAGGGCTTCCCTGGTGGCGCAGTGCTTGAGGGTCCGCCTGCCGATGCAGGAGACGCGGGTTCGTGCCCCGTTTCGGGAAGATCCCACATGCCGCGGAGCGGCTGGGCCCGTGAGCCATGGCCACTGAGCCTGCGCGTCCGGAGCCTGTGCTCCGCAAATGGGAGAGGCCACAACAGTGAGAGGCCCGCATAACGCAAGGAAAAAAA
>NW_006797357.1:1305562-1311770 GCF_000442215.2 Lipotes vexillifer
AAAAAAAAAAAAAAAAAAAAAAAAAAACTATAGGAGTAGGAAAGAAAAGCTTTACTAATGTCTCTTCATTAATTGGAGAATGGGGGGTGAATTTCAGTAGGGTGTCATGGAGATTTACACACGAGTCAGGGGGTTCATCAGCTTCGGAGACACCAACTGGGTTGCTGTTGTTATTGTTGCTAAAACTCAGAGATATTCCCAGGAGAGCACCGCTAATTATGGGAGTACAAGTGGCCACACTGACTTGGGAGATGAAAAGAGGCTGAAAGAGCTGAGAAAGAGAAAACACAAGTGTAGGTGTGCTTAGTTGGCACCAAAGAAAAAAAAGAGTTCCCTGGTTCTCTTGCTCCCTCTTCTGGGAAGGGAACTGTGTACTCTTGCCGTGTACTCTTGCCACATAAAGCTACTCCCATAAAGTTACAAGACAGGAAGACTGGAGGAGTTTCATCATGAAGGGAGAAGCCTCATGCTCCATGCTTTCTCATAAATGCCTGTGCCTGGAAGGAGGGGACAGCCCCGTAAAGGACAGGACAGGCCTTCTAGCTCTTCCAAAGAAATCGAGCCGGCAGTGAGGGAAGGATTGCAACCTGGAGGCACTCACTGGGATTTAGGCTCGTGATTCACACTGGCCACTGGAGGGCGCCTGGGAGTTGTCACTGCCCAAAAGCCCAGACAAGACCTCTCCGTCGCAGGTCCAGATGTATTGACGGGTTTCTCAGCCTCAGCACTGTTGATATTTTGGAGCAGACAATCTTTGTGGCGAGGGGGCTGCCCTGTGCACTGTAGCATGTGTGGCAGCATATCTGGCCTCTGACTACTAAATGACAGTGGCCGTGAGAGCTACCCCTCCGCCCAGTCATGACAGAAAGTATCCCCAGATATCTCCAAATGTCCACAGGGGCAAAAATCACCCTCCAGTGACAACAACTTGTGTACTGAATGTTGGGTCTAGACATCAGTCAGACCATTGTTCTAAGGCTCAAATTCTCCTTCCCTAAACTCTTGTTTAGCCTGGGCTCAATGGACAACTGCATAGACACAAAAGTTGCTCTGGCCAACATCTGCAGCCATTTCCCAGTTAAACCCCGGACCCAGGGCTCCCAGCCTGATATGACACAGATGTACATCCCGCCTTCTTTCTCTGCACCTGCCTATCTTCAAAACCTCGTTCCCAGCTCCACCAGAGTGCAGACTACTCGGAGGGGAGATATTTTGTTAACTAATTTACGTAAGTTTCCTTTTTCATCTGGAATACTTCTGGGCATCATCATGCTGCGGGATATGCACGTTTAAAATGAGAGAACTGCCTGAAGGAGGATGTGGTTTAAATCTAGCAAATGAGTCTCTAACAACAGAATTCCAGGTACCATGGCATCTATAGAATGCGGATATTAATAGTATTTATCTCATAAAGTTATAATGTGGATTAAATAAGTAAAGCACTTACAACAGTGTTTGACAAAAAGTAAACACTCTAAGAATACCAGTTGCTTTTATTGTTATTATTGCCATTTTTATTATCTATCCAAGAGACATGTTTGGGAAGAGGTGGGCTAGCTTTTAGCCTGAAACACTTCTTATAAAACTACCCTTGTCTTCAAACTAGACATTCCTCCAGAGAAGACAGGCAGATGGTCAACAGGCAACTGAAAAGATGCTCAACATCGTTAATTATTAGAGAAATGCAAATCAAATCTACAGTGAGGTATCACCTCATACCAGTCAGAACGGCCACCATCAAAAAATCTACAAACAATAAATGCTGGAGAGGGCGTGGAGAAAAGGGAACCCTCCTACGCTGTTGGTGGGAATGTAAATCGGTACAGTCACTATGGAGAACAGTACGGAGGTGCCTTAAAAAACTAAAAATAGAGATATCATATGATCCAGCAATCCTACTCCTGGGCATATATCTGGAGAAAACTCTAACTCATAAAGATACAGGCACCCTAATATTCATAGCATCACTATTCACAATAGCCAAGACATGGAAACTAAGTGTCCATTGACAGATGAATGGATAAAGAAGATGTGGTTATACGTACGCAATGGAATACTACTCAGCCATAAAAAAGAATGAAATAATGCCATTTGCAGCAACTTGGGTGGATCTAGAGATTATCATACTAAGTGAAGTAAATCAGACAAAGACAAATATCATATGATTTCACTTATATGTGGACTCTAAAATAAAAATGATACCAATGAACTTATCTACAAACAGAAACAGACTCACAGACATAGAAAATAGACTTACAGCTACCAAAGGGGAAAGAGGGGGAAGGATAAATTAAGAGCTTGGGAGTAGCAGATACACACTGCTATATATAAAATAGATAAACAGCAAGGTCCTATTGTATAGCACAGGGAACTGTATTCATTATTTTGTAATAACCTATAATGGAAAAGAATCTGAAAAAGAAAAAAATCTCAATCACTTTGCTGAACTCCAGAAACTAACAAAGCTTTGTAAATTCCCTTTTGAAATTCCCCTTTGAAGTCATCTTTTTTTTGCCTCTCACTGTTGTGGCCTCTCCCGTTGCGCAGCACAGGCTCCGGACACGCAGACTCAGCGGCCATGGCTCACGGGCCCAGCCGCTCTGCGGCATGTGGGATCTTCCCAGACCGGGGCACGAACCCGCGTCCCCTGCATCGGCAGGCGGACTCTCAACCACTGCGCCACCAGGGAAGCCCCTAAAGTCATCTTTGAATATTCCACCCTGAGTTTAAATATCATTGAATAAATGAATAAATGAGCTATAGAGAAAATGGAAACAAGTATTTGTGAAGCACCTATGCTATGCAAGATGCCATGAAGCTATCTAGAATATTAGACACAATTGCATCGTTAAAAAAGTTGCAGGCAAGGCACTCAAATCATCAGGACACAGCCTGGCTAGTGAGAGTAGAGTATAAGGTGTGTGTGAGTGGAGAGGAGGGAGAATGAGCCCCGCACAGCAGTTTGGTGGAGAGGGCACATGGTGATTGGGTGGGGAAAGAGAATCGTGAGCCTTTATTTGGGGCCCAGGTATCATTGTGTTACCAGGAAGCAGCGGCCCCTCAATCCCAGGGTCCTAGACTCACGCACAGCAAGTTTCACGTGTGCCATCTTCACAGCAACATCTAGAGACTCTGAAACCTCAAACTTACACAAAGACCAAATAGTCTTTTCTGAAGCTTCCAGTCATGCTTCCTGCATTTAGCTTCTCGATGAGAAATGCTCCATGGAGAGTAAATGGTCTAAATCACAAGTTTTGCTGAGCCAGAGAAATAGGAGCCTTCATGAAAGTGCACAGCTGTTGCCCAATTTTCTCAGTTCCTTCCAATGCAAGCAGAGAAGTACAAAGTACGCTGAAGATCTCTCTCTCTCTCTCTCTCTCTCTCTCTCTCTCTCTGTGTGTGTGTGTGTGTGTGTTTGAGAGAGAGAGAGAGAGAGAGAGAGAGAGAGAGAGGGAGGGAGGTATTGATTGCCAGTTGCTTTATATTGGAAGGAAGATGAGGGCTTCCTTGAGTAAGAGCGTTAGTGTTTACTCCTATTTTAGAGTTAATGTAATATTGTCTTTGGATTAGTTTCCTGTAAAATAATTTGTAAAAATGGTGTGATCTTTGTGTACAAATTAACTCCAACCTTCATCCCAGAGGGGATTAACAGTCCTTGAAACTCACAGGGCTATTAATTAGTCACAGAGAATCCTAAAGAGCAGTCTAAACCTCACGTTGATACTTAGCTCTTAAAGTCTTACTGAAATAAGACCTAAGAGCGCATGCTAATTAGCATAAGGAATGTCAGATAATTTTAAGTGATGACATTCATGGTGTGCGGCAGAGTTTGATTGGGAGTATGGTACAGGACTCGCTGTCCTTGAATGAACGATGTTTAAGAATCTGTCAACCCCAGGACTTTAATATCTGCTTTCCAGATCTACAATCCCTTTGTCCCTGCTTCTGCTGGCTACAAGGAGGACATTGTCACTGGACTTGTTCACACACCTTGGAATGGGCCTTTCATGGGAGGGCGATCGTGTGGCCAGGGCAGAGAGCCACACACAGACTGGGGACTGCATTAGGACTCTGGGTGGACTCTGTACCTTTTGTTGTTCTATCACCTGGTAGTGAGGTTACAGTGAGGCGAAAGTCTAACCCCACCCACTTAGAACCACCGGTGAGTTAGCTTCCGGAATCCAGCCAAAAAGAACCAGATGTTTGCTGAACGACCAGATGGACTTAGGCCAGTTTGCAGCAGGGCAAGTAGCCCTCCAGGGGCAGCTCTGGGCGCATGGAGCTGGTCAAGACGTTTTGTTCAGAAGTCTCATTTGGGAATACAGGCTTCCTGAGGAGGGGCACACTGGGCTCCCCCATGGATGTGAAGTGAGTGATGGAGTGAGCCACCATCAGCTGGATCTCTTGAAGCCTAGGAAAGCTTCAGTGAGGAGCCACAGAGCAGCAGTCTCCCTGAACAGACGCTGTGGTTATGTCACAGCTACATCTTGGCTACTGCTTCCTCAGGTGACAACCTCTGAGCAGCTGAAGATGGCACATGCCTTGCAGACGCTCTAACAAAGTACCTGGCACCGTGCTGCAGGTACAGAGGCACTAGGGCACAGGGCCTGAGGGCTTTCAGAAAGACTTGGCCTTAAGGCCAGACACTCATACAGGTAGAAGGGGGGAGAGAGATAGGAAGGAGATTCACTCCTCAGCCTGTATCTTCTCGCATCTGTTTCCCCCTAGATTCGTGTCCTTCTTCCTCATGATGTAGAAACAGAAGCTGTCACGCAGGCGCTGACTAGGAAGACAGACGGTGGGGTTACAGGGCTATAGAGGAATGAGAGAAAAGCAGGTATTTTTCACGGTGTCACGCAGAATGCTAACTTCCACACAGCTTTAGCAACTCTTCCCGTAACTCTGTGGCCTACAGGGGACTTCTGTGTGACTTGTGCTGATGGACTAATCTTGAATCCAATCTTGGCCAAAGGAAGTGACTCACATGGCCCTGAGTCTCCAGAGCTGTCTCTTAGAGGAAATAGAAGAAAATCCCCACTGGCTCACGTCTGCTTTAATACTTTATGTCTTCAGTTTAAGGCCCTGCTCCCAAATGCTCTGGGAGACCAGTCCTTGAAGTGGCTACCACTGATTTTCACTTTTGTATGGGGTATTTCATCTACTTTCTTCAGAACAGGTTTTCATTATGAGAAATCATGAAGACAGCAGAGGAGTAGAAGGGTCCCACGGGAGCAAGGGCAGGACTGGCATTTAGGGTGTACACTTCACTGACTTCTAAATTTTTCCTGGGTGTCTCTGAATTCTGCTGTGAAACGATTCCTGGATCGCAAGTATTCTCCAATAAACTGATAACTCTAAATTGAAAATAAGTTCAAATTCACTTTTTCATCAAATATTTATTGAGTACCTGCTATGTGTCAGTCACTGGTGCAGATCCTGGGGGTACAGCACAGAGATGATGGTTAGGTGGATTAGGGTAGCATAGAGATGGAGAGAAGCAGGTCATGTTTAGAGGCAGAACTGCAGAACTTTGGATGTGAGGAAAAGAGATGAATGAAGATTGATGCTTAAGATTTGGACTTGAACCACGAAGTAGATGGTAGTGTTATTTACAGAGAGGAGGGATATGAGAGGAGGATCAGGCTTGGGTGGGAGGGCAAAATAAAGGGTTCTAGTTTTGTCATGTTAATTTTGAGATATCTATCAGACAGCCAGAAGAAGATGGTAAGTAGCTCGGGCTGCTGTAAAAAAATACCATAAACTGGATGACTGAAATAAGAAACATTTATTTCTCACAGTTCCAGAAGCTGGGGAGTCCAAGATCAAGGCACTGGCAGATCCAGTGTCTGGTGAGAGCTCACTTTCTGGTTTGCAAATAACTGTCTTGTCATTGTACCCTCACATGGCAGAGAGCAGAGAGAGGAGAAGAAGCTCTCATGTCTCTTCTTATAAGGGCACTAATCCCATTCATGAGGGCTCCAGCCTCATGGCCTAATCACCTCCTAGGGGCCCAACTTCCAAATACCCTCACATTGGGGGTTAGAATTTCAACATATGAATTTGGAGCGCAGGGACAGACACATTTCACCCAAAACAAAGCTTTTGGAAACGAAAGTAAGGCTGAAATCCAGGGGCAAGTTCATAACTAGGGATGTGAATCTGTGAGTCATTTCCATGTAGTACTTAAGACCATGGGGGTGGGAAAGAG
>NW_006797357.1:1311799-1314044 GCF_000442215.2 Lipotes vexillifer
AAAGAGTTTGCAGGTAGAGAAGAAAAGAGGAGACAGGGTTGAGCTCTAAGGCACTGCAGCCTGTAGAGATTGCTTGGAGCCAGCAAAGGAGACCGTGTAGGTGAGGTTACTGAAGTAGGAGGCTAACCAGGAGCCTGTGCTTTATGGAAGCCAAGAAAGGGCAGGGTTTCAAGGAGGGAATAGTCATCTTGAATGCTACGGAAGGCTGGGGAAGGTAAGAACGGAGACGCACCACTGGATGCGGTGACTGGTGAGCAGGATAAGACCAGATGCAGGGGAGCAGGGATGAGGAGTCCAAGCTGGAGTTCCTGAAAGGAATCTGGGAGATGGGGAAATGGAGACAGTGAAAGGAGACAACTGCCCCCCAAAAACTTCCTTTCTGTGTTACCAGAAGGGAAGTGTGTTGGGCTATAAGGACAGGATGGAATTTGGAGTCTTAGAAGACTTGAATCCTAGGACTGAGACTCATCGGCTGGATGATCTTGAACAAATACTGTTCCACATCTCAGTGTCAGTTTCTTCATCTGCAATGTGGGTTTGACAATATTGCCTGCTCCATGGGGTTTTGTTTTGTTTTTGGTCTTTAAATGTTAATATTTGTTTTTTGCCCTTAATCTCAAGAAACTGAGCATAGCTCAACAGCCCAAGAGATTTTCCTGAGGGGAGATAGAGGCAACTCACCTGCTTATATTGTAAGAATCAAGATTTAGTCACTCTCATAGAGTATCTCCCCAACTTGATCATGAGGACATATCAAAATTCCATTAAAACAGACACTGCAGTAATACTCTAAGTAACCACTCATTCACTTATTTTTTCATTCATTCAACACATAGTAATTGAAAATCTATTATGGCCCAAGCACTGGGGTTACTGCAGGGACCAAACCAAGTCCCTGCCACACAGAGTTCACATTATAGTGTAGGAAGGCAGGCAATAAATGTGTACACATACATATTAGGCAGTGGCAAATGCTATGTTGAAAAATAAAGCAGGGGAAGTGGGATGGAGGAGTTATTTTCCATAGGTGACTATGGAAGGCCTCCCTAGTTTGAGGACATTTAAGCAGAGACCTGTAAGCAGAGAGGGATGGACCAGGAGAACACAGGAACATCACAGGCAGAGGACACAACGAGTGTCAAGGCCCAGAACAGGGAATGTACTTAGGGTGGTTGTCTGTTATGGCATTGACTTTTCCTTAGGAGTCCACTCCAGACATACTTGGCGTCTTCTTGTTCCTCAGAGTTTCAAGTTTCACAAACAGCTATTTAGAGAAAGAAAGCAAAGTCTGGTAAAGTGAAGGTTGCTGACGGTTGACTAGGAAGCACTGCCATCTCCTTAAAAAGTGTGCAATCGCCACTCCTTCCATATGGCCCTTTGAAGTTTGCTAAGTCAGAATGACAATATTTTCCCTCCTCTGGTATCCTTGAGATTTCCCCTCCCCTGCTTATCAGAAGTCCCTCCATCCGCATCTGTATATCACGAAATCCCCACACCCCTCCTGATGCATAAGGCAATTCTCAGGTGGTGGCAGGTGTGTCTTTTCCGTGTGTAAAAGAAAGTCTAGGGCTTCCCTGGGGGCGCAGTGGTTGAGAGTCCTGGTTTATGCCCACAGTATTGTCCTGGTGTAATTATTCACCGTATCCATTCACTCTCAACAGTGTCACAGTTGGAACAGTAAGTTACAGATAAGTAGGTAGGTAGATAGATAGATAGACAGACACATAGATAGATGACAGATACATAGATAGAGATAATTTGTGTTTTTTCAATCTGCACCATTGAGTCATTTTCTCCTGTGGTGCAGAGTCCCGCATCCAGACACAGAGGTGGCAGGGTTGGGATTTCTCTTGGTTGGTGAAGTGCAAGAGTAGGAATTCAAGAGATTTGAAAGTTCTGGTAATTGGGTAGCATGGAGATAATGACATCCATCAATGCTGCTTCTGTGACACACAGGTAAGAAGACAGGAAAAGTTTGCGATTTTAGGCATCTCTCAGAGGAAAAGCCAACATCCTCCCAATTCCCTACAAGGCCCACGTGACCTATGCTCACCTCCAGCCCTCTACCACTTCCCTCTCATTTGCTCCTCTGTGGAAAAGAAGACCACAGACTCAGAATTTACAGCGAGGACTGCGCTGCAGGAAGGAGGGAGGGAAGTGCCTGGAAGGTGAGTGAACACCACAGCCCAGATCCTTAATACATCAACATTACAGACTTTTTTTTTTTTTTTTTTTTTTTTTTTTT
>NW_006797357.1:1314054-1315801 GCF_000442215.2 Lipotes vexillifer
GTCTCTCCCGTTGCAGAGCACAGGCTCCGGACGCGCAGGCTCAGTGGCCATGGCTCATGGGCCCAGCCGCTCCGCGGCATGTGGGATCCTCCCAGACCGGGTCACGAACCCGTTGGCACGAGCCAACCTACTTATAAACAATTTTACACAACCAGAGAAAAGGGAAGGAGGATCAGGTCGCGGATAATTCCAAATATCATGTGACATCACTTACATGTGGAATCTAAAAAAAATGATACCAGTGAACTTACTTACAAAACAGAAATAGACTCACAGACATAGAAAACTAACTTATGGTTACCAAAGGGGATAGTGGGGTGGGGGGGAGGGGAGATACATTTTTAAAAAAAAGGATAATTCCGAGGGCTTCCCTGGTGGCACAGTGATTGAGAGTCTGCCTGCCGATGCAAGGGACACAGGTTCATGCCCTGGTCCGGGAAGATCCCACATGCCGCGGAGCGGCTGGGCCCGTGAGCCATGGCCGCTGAGCCTGCGCGTCCGGAGCCTGTGCTCCGCAACGGGAGAGGCCACAACAGTGAGAGGCCCACGTACCGCAAAAAGAACAAAAAACAAACAAAAAACAAAACAAAAACAAAACAAAAACAAAAACAAAAAAGGGTAATTCCAAATCTTCCAGGCCTGTGTTGAACTCACCTATAGTTAGTAGACACCTTTCATCCCATTTCATAGAGAAAATTGAGGCTACCAAGTTCAATTCTCTGTGCTCTGACCTATAAACTTGCCATATGTCTAAGTCCATACTCCCCTCCTCTCCTCTTGTTCAGGACAAACCTCCACTTGCATCTGAACCCCATTCTTTCCTGCCTCTCCAGGACCCATCTCCAGCTTCCCCTCTCTGTCCTGTAATCTTCCATCTCTCCTTCTCTATTTTTCCCCACCTAAATGCAAACTCTAATCCTAAAAATCCCTTTCCTGGTATTTGATCCCCTCACCCAATAATCTAACTTGATTCCTACTCTTCTAACCAATGCTTTGAAGCTCTATCTGCATGTGATGTCTCCTCTTCTTTGTGTCCCAACCATTCAGGGCTGAAAAATTTCTGTCTTCCGCTGAGTTTTAAAGCGACTCTCGTCAAGGTTAGCTTTACCCCGGTGGCCAAAACCACTGGACGAACTTTATCTTTCTTGACTTCTCTTGATTCCTTTAGCATTGTTGAACCTTCCTGATGAATTCTCTTGACTCCCTCATCCTCCATGAAACAACACCTCCCTGGATCTCTTGGTGCCTCTCTTAGGCTGCTCACTTGCTGTCTTCCCCATGGTCAGTTGGTACCAGTATATTATGTAGACTAAATACCATATGAAGATATAAAACATTTGCCCATTTCTACTTCCTGCAGATGGCTCCATACACAGGGTCGTGAGCAGGTGAGCAGAGACGGGGCTCCAGAAAAGCTAGTGATGCTCTTTATTTCAGACTTGAAAATCCTCTGGATCTGGATCTGGAGAAGCAAGTGACCGAGGGGTCTTTCAGCATCCTTTTCTTTTCAAGTCCCACCGACCTGTGAAGGCAGGAGTGAGTCACATCTGTAACTTGCATAAGAGGGAGGCCAAATGCAGCACTAAATAGTTGTTTGGAAAGCAGAGTTCAACAATTTAAAATCAATTTTTTTAGTTCTAAGATAGCCAAAAATAGTTTCCTGTGGCTTATTCTATTTCTTTAACTAGGGTTACCGGAACACAGTTTTGTGTTGGAAATGCAAGTTCAGCAGAAACATGTCTTTCCC
>NW_006797357.1:1315868-1323467 GCF_000442215.2 Lipotes vexillifer
AAACATGTGTTTCCCTAATGAGGCCTGGTGCCTGTCGGTATTGTGTGTGAGCCCCTGGGGCTGTTCAGTGGGTGATTTTCCAGTTGCTGGGAAGTACATAGGCATCCTGTATACATATTAAATGGCCATAAACTACCCCGGGACTCAGTGTAGAGCTTCCATGTGAGGCCTAACCCCATGCGGGGCCTTGTAGTCAGCTTACGGGGAGCAGCTTAACACTCTGAGCTGGCTGTGTGGACCCCTTGGGGGGTGGTTTTACATTGAAGCCTGTGGCCTGATGGAGCCTTGGTTCTGAGTGAAGCTAAGCAGGAGACGAGGACGTCGGAAGCACAGGATTCCCCAGCTGTGGGAAGGTTGCAAGAATTCCCATTGTGGCTACGGACAAGAGTCATCTTTGTGTGTTCTGTGTTACTGAAAGGCCTCTGTAAAAGTTCATTTGTTCAAGGCATCATGGAATGTGAAAGCTGACAGGGGCCTCAGAGACCCATTAGCCCAGGCTTCTCATTCTTTTTAAGTTTCGAAATACAGACAGTGGCTTGACCCCCGTAACTGCATCAAGTCATGTGATTCCAAAATGTTTTATATTCCTTCGACGTTAAGCTCTTCCTTGCTGACAGCAAAACAAGAAATGAGAACCAAGTGCAACATGGCTTTGTAAAGGTGTATTCTTTATACCACCAGCATCCCCCGTTTTTTTATTAACCAGTTGCCAATTGCCTTCTGTCCTCACTCTCTACAGAAGCAGACCTCAAGGCCTTCATGTCCTCTTTCTTCCTGGGCTCTTAGGTAATCTCCACTGACCCACGCTTCAAAGTCTAGCTCAGATTCCAAAAAGGGCTCTTGTTCTCCTCATGTTCATCGTACACGGACTTTTGTTCTACTTAAGGACCTTTTAGTAGAATTCTGTTCCTTGCAAACAAACTAGTGTGGCAGAGTAGTTTTGTAAATTTTTTATTATTTATTTTGAGGAGGTCGTTCTTTCCTTTTTTTAATTGAAATATAGTTGATGTACAGTACCATGTAAGTTACCAGGATATAATACAGTGAGTCACAACTTTTAAAGATTATACTCCATTTAAAGTTATTATAAAATATTGGCTATATTCCCTGGGCTGTGCCATATATCCTTGTAGTTTATTTATTTTATACATTATAGTTTGTACCTCTTAATCCACCTACCCCTCTCTTGTCCCTCCCCCCTTCCCTCTCCCCAGTGGTAACCATTAGTTTGTTCTCTGTATCTGTGAGTCTGTTTCTGTTTTGTTATACTCATTCGTTTTATTTTTTAGATTCCACATATACGTGATAGCATATGATATTTGTCTTTCTCTGACCTATTTTACTGAGCATAATACCCTCCAGGTCCATCCATGTTGTTGCAAATGGCAAAATTTCATGGGTGCCCGCAGGAGGGCATCCAGGAGCAGAGAGCTGCCACACCCCTTCTCCCAGTCACCACTGTCTTGGCACTGCATAAGTCCCATGGCACTTCAACACTACACAACACAGGGAAATGCAGGAAAGAAACTTAAATTGACTGAGATACAGTTTTTCATCCACAGCAGAATGAGAGGTCAAAACAGAAATCAAGTTGAGTTTTGGGAAAATGTAGAAAATTATCATTCATGCACACCTGAATTTGCGAAGCTAGAGTTGTATACTAGCTCAAGAAAATGTGGATTTATCAAAAGAACCCAGGAGAATCTCATGGAAACAAAATTCAGGAAGTACCACTGGGCTTCATGGGGCTACAAAAGTCAACAGGCAGCTACTGTCTTGTTGCTCTGACTGTCCCCCATAATCACCTTTTCTCTGGGACATGGTGCCAATCCTCTCTCTGCAAAGACCAAGACAGAGGCAGATAGCTTCCTCTCCTGACTCATGGTCCCTTCACAACCTTTGTGGACATGGGTCTTTGGCTGGTGCTCACTAAGGAGCCATCTCCACATGACTTACTGGTCTGTGATCACCACCAAATCATTGCATTCTTAATGCCTCTTGGTTGAAAGTTTTGAGAAGGAATCAGCTTTGACACTCTTTTCTCCAGGGTCATGCTCCTTAGACCAGAAACCCACCCTGCCCCAGTCATGTGGGGTCAGAGGGTGAGTGGTCATGTAAATAAGACATGGCTGTTCAAGCCAGTCATACCACCAAAGATGTATGGTTTGGACAGTTCCAGAGAAGAGTCTTGAGCCCAGTTGCTAATGCTTTAGCATTAGCATTTAATGCTTTATTAAAATTACTGCTATACCTGTCTTATACTCCTCTCTATGTTTTTACTTTTTATCTTATTTTTTGGCCGTGCTGTGTGGGATCTTAGTTTCCCGACCAGGGATCAAACCCGTGCCCACTGCAAAGGAAGTGCAGAGTCTTAATCACTGGACCACCAGGGAAGCCCCAACTCCTCTCTATATTGTAACTTCCTTGAAAGCCGGACCTCTAATTCATCTCTGTTCTGCACCATGACATCTTTTGTGCGCCTTTTGCATTTGGAAGAGTTCAATGAATATTTGTTGAACGAATGTCCATCTCTATATTCATTCTCTGTTCTTTATACCTTCCTTTCTGAGTGAACAGTGTGTAGGTTAACATTTGAGTAGCATAATTCCTATTGCTGGGGCATAGCAGGTGAGTGTCAGTCAGAATGACTAGATGATTAGATTTGAGCGACTGTTACATAGGTGGGTTTCCTGATCAGACACTATAAACACCCTTAGAGTCACCATATTTATCATCGGGCTTTCCCTAACAACTGAGCATGCTAATTTCTCATTATTCTAGAGCCACCTTAAGAGCTATGGAAATTGGCTGGAGACTTCATTTTTTGAAGCATTTATGTGATAGATTGGAAATAATTTAAAGAGGAGCAAGCGGTGCTCTGCAGGGAGATAATTCCTAGTCTCTTTTTGACCCTTTGAATGATTTCTCTAAATTAAAAGCTCCAAGTTTATTGGCAATCACTGATTTAAGTACAGAAACTCAAACATTTCATGTTTCTCTGTGCACTAATTAAAAGGGCTCTATTTAAATGGCAGAGCTGTCCTGATGCCAATGATGACAAATCAGAATCATAAAATTTTGAACCTGGAGGGAATTTACAGATCATTTAATCCAACCCTTGCATTTTATAGGAGAGGAAATAGAAGCTGCCACACATCTAGAGGCAGAACTATCACTCCCACCCACCTGGGCCAGGGTTCTTCAGCCTCAAGAAAATCAGCACGAAGATGGGCAGTGGGGGGATGCTGAAGATTACAAATATGGATAATGTATGTAGTCTTCAGCAGTACATATGGCGAAGGCCATGGAAGGAAAATGAGACAGCCCTCCATCCTGAAGGAAAGATAAAAGATGGCTCATTTTCAGGAGTGTGTCTAGCCAGAGTTGTTCAGAGACTGGCCAGAGAAGCCCTGTGGGCCTAGCTGGGCGCCCAGGTATAACAACACTGCCCAGTGAGTTCTTAACGATGAGCCAGACACCATGCTTAACACTCAATCCTCATGGGCTGGATAAACCTCACAACCCACCTATGAGATCAGCATCATTATCTTCATTTTACAGATGAGGAGACTGAATGTGGGACAATTAAGAGATTTGCCCAGGGTCACATACCAAGGTCACTTATTAATATCTGAGCTGGGATTTGCCTTCACGTCTCTCAAGGTACCAAGCTTATGTTCTTAACCAGGGATGACATTTGAGTAGAGGCTCCCTGGGGACACTGGTGACAGGCTGCGGCCTCTCTGGGCAACCTTGTGCTGCACTGCTTGTGCTTTTACATTTATGTGGATACCTGAGCCTGCCAGGAGAAGTTCCGCATGCCTGGATCAGCCCGGCCTTCCGACACCAGGCACAAGCTACACAGAGCCGGCCCTGGGTGGGGTCATTCTCTGTGCTAATACATTCCTTGTGGAGAGACTTTCCATTTGTTTAGAATTTGAACGTGAGAATGGTAAAGCTGGAAGGACCTTAGAGATTTGGTGCACTCTTCATGTTTTAAGAAGGAAAAAACAAGAGGTCCAGTTTGTGTTTAATTCTTACCCACTCATCCAACACGACTGCCGGTGCCTATGCACCAGGTATGCATTGGGGATTCAGCAATAAACAGGGGCTCACTCTGGTGCCTTAAAGCCGTGTTAAGTTGGGTCCTACCTCCGCCAGGAATGCTTCTCCCTCCAGCCTCCATTTCTCAACAGCGCCCGCTCTACACTCAACTCCATGGCAGAACTCGCCGGGCAAGGCGGGGGACACGAACTCTCTGCTTACCGACCCTGCCTGGGCGCTGGGGCCCCGGAGCGGGCCCTCCTCGGCCGCACTGCGGACCCCGGAGCCGGGCAGAGCGTGATGGGGCGCAACAGCTGCGGGTTGCAAGCGGCTCTCCCCGTCCCGGCCCAGCCCCCCGCGTTGGTTGGGGGCGGCGCCCCCTGGGTCGGCTCCTGGTCCCGGCCGCGGACGGGGAGGGGCCGGCGCAGGTAGCTCGGCTGCCGCCCGGGAGCGAGCGCGGGGCCGCTGCGGCGGGATGGGGTGGCTCTGGGCCCGCCGCCTCGTCCTGCTCGCCGCCTGCCTGGGGCTCTGCGGGGCGCGCGGGGCGCTCGGAGGTACGCGACCCCCAACCTTCCCTCCCCGTTCCTTCCCCGGCCGGCCACACGCGGAGCCCGCTAGAAGAGGGGGGGCGAGGACGGGCGGCTCGAGGGGCGCGGAGTCCCCTGTACTCCGGGGGCCTCGGGAGACGCCGCGGCCGGGTGAGGCCCGCGGCGACCGCGACTTGGACTCTCAGGCCGGGCCTTCGGGCAGCCGGGGTAGGGGTCCGCTGGGCTCTGAGCAGTGCCTCCGGCTCCTCCGCGGAAAACTTGCGACTCCCGCCCCGCGTGGCCCGGCCCCTCGGGTCCCGACCAGTTCGCGAGCCTGAGGGGCGGGCCCTGCGCCGACCTCGGCACGGCCTTCGCCGCGGATTGGGGGTTTCAGGGCCGGACTCTTGGTGTCCCTCGTACGGGCAGAAGGAAGGCTTCGTGCTGTCCTCCCTTCTCATCCTTTTCAGCCCTGCTCCTACCTAGGCCCTTTCTCGGCTGCACGTGACTGTCACGGGGGCCTTAAACTCCTCGCCGAAATTCTTGGGTGGCTGGCCTGTTGTTCCCTAGATCCCTTCAGGCGTGCGCTTATATTTTCTGGACCTACCTCACTGGAAGTGCTTTACATTTCTATGGCGCTTTTCAGAAGTCAAAGATGACTAATAAAAGCATAGTTATTGAGACTTTTTACATAACTGAGCTCGACACTTGGACGTACGCCCCTGCCCCCGCTCTCTGAGATTTACTTCAGTTTAACAAAAGACTTTTCGAGACCAGAGAACAGACTCTCAATCAAAGACCTTGTAAATCTTTGTGGCATTCGGATTCAATTCTGAATTGAATTGAATATTTACTTCACTTTAGGCGATTTCACGAGGAGCTTTGGAGTAACATTCCGGTGGTGGGTGGAGGACGCCTCGCTCTCACCCTTCCAGCTCCAGCAGCAGCTCTGCGCCAATCCTGATGTTTGGGGGCCCTTCCGAGCTCCTCCCTCTTTATCTTCCTCCTTTCTTCCTGGTTCTTCCTCTGCCCCCTCCCCGGCCGCTTCCTGGCCTGGCGTGCAGGGTGGATCGGGTACTAGGCCTACGCGTGGGGACGCTGTGACGGTGGCTTTGAGAGGGAAGCTGCTGGTTGCAGGCCGGGGAGATCTGAGAGGGCAGTGAGTGGCATTGGGGGACAGACTGGATGGCGATGGGGCCTGAGCCAGGGATCCAAGTGGTCAGTGTAGAGTGCTGGAAAGCCCATGGCTTTGGAGTTAGGTGGACTTGGGCTTTAATCTGGGTGCCACCATGCATTCTCAGAGCGACTTTGGGGAAATTACTTCTGTTGGTCTTGATGTTGCATTTGTAAAACTGGGATGATAATCACTACTTCAGAGAGACTTGAATAAAATATGTGTAAGACCTGCTTGGGAACTACTTGATAAATGCTCATTTCCCTCCTTTCCTACTCATTACTGTCCTTTCCTCTTCATCTGTGCAGTTAACTTGGGCATGAGGCAAAGAGCGCCAGGTTAGGTATGCATTGAGGGATACGGAATGTGGTTAGAGGAGAATTATTGAATAAAGAATCGCATAGCATATATAATTTAACATATATACTGTTCTTCACCCTTGACGCTAATAGCATGACAAATGTCAGATACCGAGGTCTTACCAAAAGCTGCTTTGGGGCACTTTTCTTGAATAGCCAGATGTGTAATCTAAATTTAGGTTTCTTCCTTACCTCCTTGGTAAGGTTTTGCTGTTGCTTTGAAGACTCTAACTGTCAAAGACTTAGGTGAATGCTGCTTTCAGTCCTTACAGGACACAGGGTGATGTGTCCTCAGGGAGTCTCACCACAGCAGGAAGTCACCTTTGTCCGGTAAGCAGATTGTCTCAGTAAGAATATCTGTAGCACACTCCCCCAGTATATCTCTATTGGTAAATCAAGTCTCAGTACTACTGTCACTAAATTTTCTCAAGGTATAATATACTCTTAGCTCTAGACCCACGTTGTCAATAGTTCAACGATTTCTCATTTTTTGACTACCTTATCAGATCTCATTAGTGTATTATTGCTTTGACCTTGTAACAGGGCTAATGAGCTGGTACAGAAAGAGGAGAAGGGCCACCACCACCAGTTCCTTTGCATTCACTGGTCCTTGCGTTATTTGTATATATCTTTAATGTATGGCTTGTTTGTAGGAATTGTTTTAATCAGTTGATCCTTTTTGTGAGGGTTTGTTTCATTACAGTGAGATAATATAATTGTAAACCCAGTTAAGCAGGCAAATCCGCGTGTGGTGTGTCACTGAATGGAGAAAGAGAGAGGGAGTGAGGGCACCACCGTCCATCCTTCCACCTTGTAGAACTCGTGCTACTCCCCTAGGGAGACTTGTGTACCCAGAAGACAAGACACACTGCCAGTCTCACATGCCACGTGTGGCACGATGCCAATCAATCTGTAAAGTAGAGAGGAATAAAGCCTCAGTTCTTATTTTTTAGACTAAAATAACCCATGAAGTTGTAATTACATTTCCTTCTGGCTCTGCAGTGACTACCTTGGCACGCCACTTTGTCATTTCTGCCTGAAGCTGTGGTGCCCAAACCCAAAGGCTTCCGGTGGCCCGAGAGTCATGGTGAGCCAAGCAACGGTGGTGTGGCAGGAGGTGACGTGGAGTGAGGGAGCTGGGAGCTGGAGCCTCCACACCCTTCACAGTTGTTGTGCTGTGGGAGTAAATAGGTCCCAGGATGGCCCAAGTGGCTGATTTTCCAGGGAAGTCAAAAAGTCCAGGTTTTTATTTAAAATGTCTTTTATTACAATTAAAAAAAATTAATTTAAAAATAGAACTATAGGGCTTCCCTGGTGGCGCAGTGGTTGAGAGTCCGCCTGCCGATGCAGAGGATGCGGGTTCGTGCCCCGGTCCAGGAAGCTCACACATGCCGTGGAGCGGCTGGGCCCGTGAGCCATGGCCGCTGAGCCTGCGCGTCCGGAGCCTGTGCTCCGCAACGGGAGAGGCCACAACAGTGAGAGGTCCATGTACCGCAAA
>NW_006797357.1:1323809-1330647 GCF_000442215.2 Lipotes vexillifer
AAAAAAAAAAAAAAAAAAAAATAGAACTAAAGAGGCCATACAAAGCACAACAAAACTCATGCCTTCTGCTTCTGGGGTCCTTTCTAATGCTACTGCTTTATTTACCTCTGTATTCTGTACACTTAGTCCAGGACCTAACAGTGATAGGTGCTCAATCAATATGAGTGACTGAGTGATAGAGCACCCCTGGGAATTGTGGTAGGCAGAATAATGTCCAGCCAAAGAAGTTCACATCCTAGTTCCTAGAACATGGAATATGTTGCTTTACATGGTGAAAGGGACTTTGCAGACGTGATCAAATTAAGGATTTTGAGGCGGGGAGATCATCCTGGATTATCTGAGTGGGCCCTAAATGCAATCATAGGGGTGTTATAAGAGGGAGGCAGGAGGGTCAAAAGAGATGATGTGATGGAAGCAGAGATCGGAGTGATGTGATTGCTGGCTGGGGCCCTAAGCCAAGCAATGTGGCCGTCTCTAGAAGCTGGAAAAGACAAGGAAACAGATTCTCCCCTAGAGCTTCCAGAAGGAATGCAGCCCTGCAGACACCTTGATTTTAGCTCAGTGAGCTCCAGAAATGTAAGACAATAAATGTGTGTCATTTTAAGCCATTAAATTAGTGGCAATTTGTTATAGCAGCGATGGGAAGCTTATAGAGGGAGTGTCTGTCCTAGTAAAAGAGATCATATAAAGGGCCATTTAGTTTTGATGGTCAGAAGATGGCAGTGCCATCAGAGAGGAATGAGGAGCTGGGAGCTTTAGGGAAGGTTTTGTTCCTGTGCACAGTGAGCCTGGCTCCAGCACTCACTCCGGGGCCTGGAAAACTCCCAGACAGAGGGGGAGCAAACATAGAAATGTATATGTCACATGTGGAACATTTATGATAGGACACAGGCTCTGCGGTCACTAAGGAGGGAGTTGTCAGCTCAGCCAGGGGTGGCTGGGGACCAGGACAGCCTCACTGCTTCATTCCAGGAGGTGCTACAGCAATCTACAGCATCTGCAGGAGTAGCTCCCCCTGGAGTTGTGCGGGACGCAGTCTGCCTGACCATTTGCAGCAGGCCTAGAGACTGCCCCATTGAGAGGGGGCATGGGCAGGGCAAGTGCTGGTTTTCTCTTTGCAACCTGAGCAGCTGGCATGGAGACTGATGTTTGGGGGATGAATGAAAAATGAGAGGCCGGTGAATCCCGTTCTGCATTAGCAAGGATTCCAGGGCTGTGGATTGCTCAGGCTCTACCTGGAAACCTAAGATTTCCATGTGGCCCTGGGCCTACTCCTACACCCTCCCAACTGTGTCAGCAACACATTTAGCATAGAGATGTGATGCCAGGGACCCCTCCCACCCTTCCAGTCAACTGCTCATCCTGCAGCCGTGGAGCAAATATCTATTCGCTCATTGATTTTCTTTCCCAACTTAAATTTTAGTGGACCTAACTCTCGTGGGAGAGACTCTTAGAACTTTCCCTGTTGGGATTTGCTTTCAGTGAATAGAGGAGGTCGGGTCTCCAGGGCATGTTAGATGTTTGTGCTAATTTGTTTCATAGTTGTAAGTTTTCTTCTTAGAGTGCTCTGGATAAAGTTAGTTATCTCTTGAATAAATATTCAACTTCAGTTTGACAAAGTACATGCCGTCGATACCATAGTAAAACACTGTCGAAACTCTTAAGAATAGATTTGTGGGGCGAAATGTGGCTTTCCTTTCCAAGTGAAGTTATTCCACTCAAACGATACAGCCTGAGTAAGAGCTGTTTTATAATGTTAGCCCTCCTCTTAGGATGTCATCTTAGGAGTTTGTATAATGCAAGCACTCTAGCAGAGAAGTTTTGTTTTTGTTGCTTTTTATTTTAATAAAAAAAATAATCTTCTACACTTATGCTATATCATCTGTAGAACGTATTTGCAAGAAAATCAGTACATAAAAAGGCACGAAATAAAATTACCAAAAATACTGTATTATGAAAAAGTAATTCTAATTTTCAGTGAAAGCAAACAGTTCTGAAATCTTTCTTTGAAATACTCTCCTAATTAGCTTCCACCCTACTCATGTTTTGCCCTCACATGGTCACCAGACTGATCTTTCTAAAACATAGAACCGATATGTCTTTTCCCAGCTAACACCATAATGTTTCCTTACTGTCTGCAGAATAAGGTTCAGCCTTCTTAGTACGGTTTGTAAGCTGCCCCCCACCCCCGTAAGTGGGCCCCTGCCCATGGGGATCCAGGTGGTCCGTCAGCCATTTGCTCCCCAAACGTTCATTGAGAATTTCTTGTTATATATACACAGCAAAACAACGCAAAATGAAAGCTCCCCTCCCAGAGTCCGCCTCTTAATAAGTGGCTACCCAGCCAGAAATCTGGAAATTAATCTGGATTGCCCCCTTGGCCTCTTCCCTCTTGTGACAGTCCCACTTTTTAAATACCTCTTGAACCCACCCATCTCCCCCCCGTTTGCTTCCCCACACCCACCATCCCCTTGAGTCCATTCTCTGTCTTTCAGCCAGAGTCAGCTTCTAAATTGCAAGCTGACCATCTCATTTCCCTGATCCCTTTACAGCCCTCTTTCGAGAGTCTGAACTCTTTAGCTTGGCTTCCAAAGCCATCATTTACGGAGTGCCTAATGTGCCGAGCACTGCTGTGTGCACTGCCAGCTGAGCAGTGGTCGAGACCAGCAAAGGCTCCGGACCTCGGAGTCTTATATTCTGTTTGGGGTGGTGTGGTATTGGGGCTGAATAATAACCCAGAAAACAAATTAAGAAGGTAATCAGATTATAATAAGAGCCTTGAAAGGAGTAACCAGGCACTGGGTGTGTGCGTTTGCAGGCGGGCATGCATGCATGTGTGTGTGTGTGTGTGTGTGTGTGACTGTACACACTCACTTGGAACTGAAAGTTCAAGGAAGGCCTCAGATGGATGCAGTGGTGTTTGCCCCTGACCCCTCTTGCCTCTGCAGCTTCTACCCTGGCTGGCCCCTCCTTATACTGTGCTCAGCCAGACTGGGCTTTTGGTTCCCTGCAGTCACCTCTCTTCTATCTCTTCCCCCGTTTTTTCTCTCCTCTTCCCCTGCCCCAGCCGTCACCCCCTCTTCCTAGCAGCCAGTGCCTTGCCTGAAGTGCCTTTCCTCCCTCCACCCTCCTTGACAAGGCCCAGTGCTTCTGTTGTGGTCTGCATTTCCCAGCTAATAATCAGGCAACTGTAATTGCTTTACTTACAGTCTTTCTCAGTCACCATTGAATCCCCAGGACCAAACGAGCAGTATATGTGGACAGAATATGCACATGGCATGGGACACTGAAATCTGCCAGGGAGAGACACTTAATAGTTAGATTGCTCCTTCTCTCATACCGCCACTGGACCCACATCAAGCTTCTGTTGTACCAACTTTCTACTGTCGCTCGGATACACTCTTCTTTCTGAGCAGCTCTCTCCTTGGATAGGTTGCAAGCCCCTTTGTCTTATTTATTCTCCAATCCAACCCATGATAGGACCTGGCACATAGTAGGTGCCAAAAAAACTTAAACACAAAACCAAAATCAAACAAAAAAACAGAAACATATAGTTTGGAGGAAGGAATGGGAACCAATTCTAAGATAGATAGAATGAATCATATAATTACCAACCTGGAAGAAATTACAGAGAGATAGTTCTTAACTTTCATGCAAAGTATCTTACCCACCTCACTGCCAAACTTTGGTTTCTATTCAAACATTTCACCTTTTATCTAAGCACACAAAACCAGGAAGTTGCTCTGAGTTTTGACCAGCTTGATTTGCTACATTCCTATAAAATGCCCAAACACACCTTTTCCTTCACTGCAGGTCGAGATCGCCATTCTTTTTCTAGGAACCAGTTTTACTTGTGCTTCTATTGCCTTTTATTGTGATTTTGAGGCATTTACTAGGGGCCACAAAAATTAGGCTCAGTTTGGAGGTTTGTGAGGACCCGAACTGGCTTCAGGCTGTCAAACCAGAAGTTTTAAGCCTGCTTCCCTGTTTTTCCCCTGAGGCAATGGAAATTTCTAGCTGCCAGCTGAGACTGGAATTGATTTAGTGCCAGAGGTGAAATGTGGGAAAATATAGGGATGTTGTTTATTAAGGTTACTTAGTCATTCTCAGCAGTAGATTTTATGATTTAGAAAACATTTCCTGGTTTTGAAAACTTAACAATACACCCTTTAAGTCTGTCAGAAATTGGAGTGGGGGGATTCAGTAATGGGAAGGCCAGGAGGATAAACTAGGATAGCTAGTGGGTTTGTAAATGCTTCTTTAAACTGTATGACCATGTCCCTACATTCTAGTTTTATTGAATTTAATTATTAATGGCTGTTTTTAACGAGAGAATGGGGGCTTATACATATCTGAGAAAGTCTGTAAGAGATCATGTTCATCTCTGTATCAACCTCGTATCTTGGTAAAAACACTGGCTTGGTGATTGGGAATGCTTAGTTTTTGTCTTAGCTCTGTTTCTGATTAACTGCTGACTTTACATAAGTCCATAAGCTTCCTTAGGCCTGAGTTTACTCAACTATAAAATGAGGGTTTACTAGGTTAGTTCAGTTTGGTTCAGTAAATGCTTGCTCGCCACCTACCTAGCTTAGACTGGATTCCCTAGAGAGAGAGGCTTAGGGAGGGATTCTTGTGTGAGTGAATAACTGAGTGAGTGCTACCAGGAGAGAACTGTAAGGAAGTGAGGGAAGTAGGATAGGGCAGGAAAAGAAAACAAGCAAGGATGTGGTCTCATCTCAGCCTGATCCCAGAGAAAGCTCTGAAATATGAACAGCAACACAGTTTTCTACATACTTTATACACCTCTTTCAGTCATTGGCTAGAGGTTGTACCCCGGGACAGAGGGTATAATTTCACTGAAATTTCTGGATAACACAGTTAATCAGCTGGAGGATGTGTGCACCAACCTGTTAAAAGGGATCTAAATGGGACACCAACAAAATCCATTATACCACCTGTGTGCCAGTCACTGTTCTAGGTATTGGAGAGAGGAAGGTAAAAAAGATATGCTCCCTGATCATAGGAAACTTATGGACTTGTGCAGGAGCTAGATGAATAAACAAGTAATTTTAATACACCATGGTGAACGCTAGGGCAAAGGAATGCGCAGTGTTGTAGGAACAAAAATGAGAAGCAGACATTGCAGGTTGGGATCCTCAGGAAGCAGAATCAAACATAAAAATCAAAATTTTTAATTTAACATGCAGGAACTTTATTAGGGAATGTTCCTGGGAGCAAGATTTGAGGAAAGGAAGAGAATAGAAGAGAAGGGAACTGGTTTAGGAAGAGGAGTCAACCTGCAGTGTAGTCTCAATGCAAACAGCTGAATTTGTGGGGAGCTCTGAAGATGCTGGGGATATCTGCCAGCAGCATTCATAGCAGCCACGGTAGAAAGAAAGTCCTTTGTTCTCGAAGGGTAGTGGGTGCATCACGGAATCCACCACAGTCCACCCCTTGCATCACCTGGATCCACTTCATGTAAATCCTGGGAACAGTACCTGAGTGATAATCTTCATGTTCCTCCTTATCCAGTGATTCCTTTTACCCTCAACTGGTATTTCTGCTGGTCTCAGTGGCCACCTGATGATGTGACTCAGACCTTCATCCCCAAGGGGTCTGAGCTCTTGTCAATGCACTCTTCTCAGGACAGGGTGACTGCGTTTATTTACTGCTGCCATAGAAGTACCAAGAGGCATCCAAGGGGACCACATGGACACCCAACCTATTTTTCTGTGAGCCCGTTGGGTAACAATAGTTCTACCCGCTCCTGATGACTCAGGCTCAATTACCTGCCAGATGAGGCATGACTCTTGTTGCCTGCTAGTTCCTTGATATAAGGAGACTGAAATGTCCAGGGAGCAGCTGTAACTTATCATATAGAGAGAATCTTGCTGTGTCCCCTGGTAGAAGTATTCCCCTTTGGAAGCCAGAAGCTTTGAAACCGTGGATTTATGGTCGATGGGGATGGGAACACAGATTCCTTAAGTGGGTCACTGAGAGTGACCGTCAACAAGGCCACTCCTGGTCTGCCCCTTGTTCTCAGACCCACAGCTTATACTTCTGGAGACATAGCAGGAGGTGTGTAAAGATTTTTAATTTAAAGACCATGTAAAGATCTTTCACTTAAAGTGTAGATTATGTCCTGGAGGGTGGAACCCCACCCTGATAGAGTATTGCTTCTGAGCTGGTGATTCAACTGTACATTTAGCAGGCTGTTACCACACTCTCTCAGGCCTGCAGCTTCAGTGGTGTACTATGTGATAGGACCAGCGGGTCTCAGGGTCTTAGGCCCATCACCACACCTCCTTTGGAGTAAAGGGTGTACCTTGGATTGACGTGATGCTATTCGGCATCCCGTGTTAGTGAATTAAACACTCCAGAAGCTCTCAGAGTGGTGCCTGGTGCCGCCCTGCAAGCAAGAAAAGCAAATATATACCCAGAGTATATGTCTGTTTTTGTTGAAATGAATCACTGGCTATTCCAAGAAGAAAGGGTTTCATTGACATCACCTTGCCACCCCTCTTCAAGGGATGGTAACCTACTGGGGATTTGGTGTTGGACTCTGTGGGAGGCACGCTGGGCATTCAGCAGTAGCATCGCTAGGGAAGCCTTGGTCAGAGGGGGCCCAGGCTGCTGGGTGCAGGCATAGACTCCTCCCTCACCACCCTGGCTGCTTCATCACGCACCCACTGTGCCAGCATAGGGCTGGCCGATGACAGAGGCTGGCTGATGGCAACTGGCCAAGTCACTTTGTATGCCTGGTTGTTCAGTGCCTGTCGTGTGGTGGATGTTTCCTGGCGGGCATTAACATGCAATATAAAGAGCTTCCCGCTTCCTG
>NW_006797357.1:1331796-1340841 GCF_000442215.2 Lipotes vexillifer
CTGACACTCACACGTCTCTCCCAGACCTCCTCGGCCCTGCTCGTTCAGTCTTTCTCATTCTAGACTCCTGACCATCTGGCCGGGCTGTTTGCTACTACCTATCCGTCTTTATTCTAACCTCAAGCCTCTTCTCTCTCCATATAAAGTGAGCGATTAGGTGTACCACTCACAGTTCTACCTTTTGGAGAATTTTCCCTCAGCCGTGTTTTTCATGGCCACCCCTAAGAGGAGCTGTAGTGCAGTTGGAGTCTGTTTTCAGCTTGCATGCATGTGATGAAGCTGACTCAGCCACGAACCAAGCTCAGGTGTTTTGCCCTTCCACCAGCTGGTAATAAGGGGTTTCTCCACGCAGCCAGATGCATGAGCTGAGGATGCATTCGTGCTGGCGCAAGAATGGGGATGACATGGCGCTCCAGGCCACCATCTCGTTGCACCTTCTGGTCCTATTCGTGCTCGATCCAGGACGCACCACTACCATCCCTTGAATCTCTGCTTTCACCATCCATCTGTCAGAGCAATTCTGTCATGTGTGTCTCACTTAGAGTGGGTCACTGCACTTTCTATGCTTCCAGGATCCACCTTAGCAGTGAGTTCACACAATTTCCAGCAGTCTGTGCTAGCATGTTATATCCTGCATCCCTCGAGAGTGCTCCCCAATCTAGTATAAACTCTCCCTTTTTCAACTTTATGTTCCTGTCCCCCTGATCACGTACCCTCAGTCCCATGTGCATTCCCCCAGCTGCTGGCACTACATTCTGGGTAGGTCCCGCCGCTCCACTAGGGTCTCGTCCTTTTCCTCCCATATCAAGCCCAGCATGTCTCCACACAGGTTATATCATGACTTAGGCTTTGTTTTTGGCCTAGTGGTCAGGAAGAGAGATGGGAGTGTATCTTCAGAGGTTACATGTTCCTTGTGGGGAGAGGTTTCTGCATCCGCTTTAAGCAAGGGGAGTATCACCTTAACAGGGGGATAGGTCTGTTCTTCAGGCTCAGGGGGTTCAGAGGGGTCTAGCAATGCAGGATATTTGAATGCACCAATCCCCATTCCATTTGTCAAGGTTCCATTCTTTACCAAACAAGGCCATAGACTTGTCAGAGGTAGCCTGACATGGTTGGAACTTCGACTTAGTTTGATGCTGAATACTCTGATGACTAATTCCTGGGTGGGAGTCTCAACTTGCCCTGCCCACCCACTGTAGGAGATGAGAAAGACTTTATGTACTACCATGGAAGCCCTTTGGCTTTCACACCTGGCTTGTGATTGTCAACTAATCTCTCCTAGTTTTTCCTTATCTTTTCCAAAGCTTCATTCAGACTTAGCAACAGACGCCCAATTCCATTGTCCTCATAGTTAGTACATGCCCTGTATTTCTCATAGGTTGATATTTCAGTACTGGCTAATGTGTTCCCTTCCACCGTTACTCCGGTTCACCGCCAGTGGCTTGGGATTAACCCCTGTGGAAGGGAAGGAAGCAGAATTGGGTAGATGGAGACGTTGATTTGCAATTCAGTTTCAGTGGAAGCCTCGGCCACCCCCCCTTGAGAGTTCTGAAGAGGGACTGACCCATCAGAGGCATCCTGAGATGGAGCAGGAGAACACTGAGACTTAATTTCCCCACAACAGGGGCTACCCCAGGAAGCAGCTGTGGGCTTGTACAAGGCAGCTATTTTTGGCAGGGCCTCTTCTGAAGGGAGGTGACAATATAAGTGGAATAGCCATTGTGTAATAAATTTACTAACTTTTTTTTTTCCCCCAGCAGCTTTTTATGGTGAAAGCTTTTTATGTGAAAGCTATGTGGGGCTCAACATCATAGAAGTTTCCTTTGAGTTATCTCTTCAATTAAAGTTTCAAACCAGCAAACCACAAAGATTACTTTTTCTTGCAGCTGGGGAAAATGACTACTGTATAATAGAACTTCTATCAGGAAACTTACGGGTAAGATTAAAAAACAAAATCTTTAAACATGTATAAGCCTTTAGTTACTGGAGGGAAAAACAGTGAGAGAAAAGAGAACAAGATAGCTATCCATTTGATTACTGTTATTTCACTAGAATAAAATCAGGTGCCGTATGTAAGTGTTGAGATCTTTTCCAATTTTATCAGCATGTCTTAACTGTTCCAACTCTGAAATTTTTTAACCTCAATATGTAGTCCATAAATGTGGGAAGAGTTTCCATGTCCAAGTTTCTCTCTTTCTCTTTGTGAATGGCCTTGTTTTCTCAATAAAACGCTATGAGATGAGATCGATTAATTAATGATTCTTTCTCTTTCAGGTGAGAGTTAATTTGGGGACAGGTGAACAAGGGCTCCTTTCTGAGAAAAGACTTTGTGTGGATGACTTGGTTTGGCATTTAGTGGAATTGTACTGTTTTAAGGATAATATCTCTCTGGTTATTGACAAACATTATGAGATGACTGGCCAGATCACCGGCGGGATGCACAATTTGCACTGTCAGCATGGAATCTACATAGCAGGCCACGGTGGACTTGATGTCCTGTGCCTAGATGGAGAGATCCCCAATTTCCGCGGATGTATGGAGGATGTGGTGTTTAACCAGAGGGAGATCCTTAACATCCCTTAGATCTTACCCTGGTTTTAAGAAAGTTTATGAGGTGTCACTAGGATGCAATGATGAATTTTTTGCAGTGGAGGATGAAGCCATCAATTTCTTTAGCTTCAGGTCCTATGTCTCCTTCCCAGAATGGAGGGTGCACGGGGATGGGCTATTTGAATTTGCTTTGCAGACTGGAACTCAACAAGCCTTGCTTTTATTTCAGTCAGGTAGAGAAGGAGATTTTGTTGCTTTGGAAATAGTTAAAGGTTTATTGAAGGCTCATGTAGGAAGGAATAAGAGTAACACTCCGCTCTCTTCTTTTTGCTTAGTTAGTGACAACCAGTGGCACGTTATTCAACTCAGATTCACTGAAAGGTATCTGGACCCGATGGTGGATGAACAGGGAGTAAGGACATTGCTGCCTTTACAAAGCAAACCGTTTGTATCTGAAGGCCCTCTCTCCGTGGGAGGTCTTGATAGCCGCAAGGGAGAAGAAATGAAAAGGTTAGAACTTGCCTCTGTGCCTAGGAAATCTGCTCAAGGAATCTCTTTCAAAGGGTGCTTAAGAGGCTTGCAAGCCAACTCAGAAAAGAAAGCATTAAAGGATACTCTATTTCCAAAGATGTATCTGCTGGGTGTAAAATGAAGAGTGGTGATAACAAAAACCCTCTGTAACAACCACAGAAAAGCTGCTTCAGGCAGAAGTCCCCCTTTCCACGGACACCCCTGAGGTAGGCAAGCCTATTCTTCAAGAAGCCAGTAACTATTTCTTGGTTCTGAATAACTGGAAGGTCCAAGAAGGTGGGCAAGCCCTACTGGAACAAAGGCATATGAAGGTGGATGTGGAGTTGAAGGATTTGGGTATCCATCAGTCTCAGATACTATTTAAAATAAAGGAGATGCCTATTCATGGGTTCCTTCGATTAGATGTTTCCCCCGAACAAGAAATGGGGAAGGCTTTTACTCTGTTAGATTTGGGGCAAGGAAAAGTTTGGTATGTCCATGACGGTTCAGAAGAACCTAGGGATTATTTCACATTTTCAGTCTCTTCCAACAGCAAGAAGGAAGTGCCATTATATCTTCAAGGACATGTTTCATATGTGTTTAACATTATTGTCGTTCCAGTAAATGATCCCCCAAATCTTAAGCTCCCCGAAGGAAACTTGCTTCTCGTGTATGAGAACTCTAAGAAACGACTGACTCCAAATATCATACATGTGTCAGACCCAGACACAGATTCCTTGAGTCTTAGTTTCTCAGTTTTTGCAACTTCAATTCAGATGCTGGGTTTTTAGAAAACACCAATGATCCTGGGAGAGCCATTAATGGTTTTACATATGGGGATTTAAGAGACGGCAACATTTTGCATGTGCACAGGGGCCATCGGAACTCCTGGATCCTTCTGAGAGCAAGTGATGGAGAGCTGGTTAGCAATACAGTGGTGTTACGGGTCATGGCTGTTCCTTGGGACTTTGCAGTGGCCAGTGGAACTGGTGTGGTCATACGGCAGGGTGGCACGGTTCTGATTACACAGAGCAACTTGTTGGTGGAGGTTAATGGTGAAGGCCCTGAGGTGGACACCCGCTATGTTATCATTCATCCACCTCGGTATGGCCAGATTCAGTGGCAGGGGTCAAGTGGCGAGTGGAAACAAACTAGGTACCTTCTCTCAGCGTTCCGTTGATTGGGGTCAGGCCCGGTACTGTAGTACATTCAAAGAATTGCAGCTAGAAAATGTTACAGATCACTGTAAAGTTAACATAGAAGGAAAAAGCAGTGAAGAGCTGATGTTTCCGGTTATGGTACAATGGCTGAAGTTTACCCTTCTGAAAAACGTTCCTCTTGAGATCAGTAAAATAAACAGGCACGTATTGAATTCTGATCATTTGCAGGCTGTGACAGAGGGTGTGGAAGTATCTGAGAGGGAACTTCATTTTAAGTTACTGACCCCACCTAAGAAAGGAAAATTGCTACTTGGCACAAAATTTCTAAAAACTAACTCAGTCTTCAGCCAACAAAACGTTACAGACTCTAAGATAAGTTATGAACCACAGGGAAGGCCCAGGGCACATTCACAAGACACTTTTAGGTTCTTGATGGTTGCAAAACACATCGAATCAAAAGATTATACGTTCAGAATAAATTTTAAAGCAGATAAGAGGCGCATTATTGTAACGAACAGAGGATTATTTGTAAAAGAAGGAGAAGAGAAATTAATCACAAAATTGTTTGAGTTATTTGCTCAAACCTCGGACAGTCAGACTTTCCAGTATAAAATCACCAAGAGTCCTCAACATGGGAAGCTGAAACTGACTCGATCTTCAGATTCTCTGGGAAGTCATGACAGTATCACCACGTTCACTGATCAAGACATCTTGGGTGAGCGGCTCATGTATGTGCACGATGACTCTGAGACCCAGTGTGACGAGTTCCTCCTCATGGCCTCCACCGCAGGACCAGGCCAAGAGGGAGTGGTCGGGGATTTTGATACAGAGCATCTGTCTACAGAAATTAAAGTCACCGTTTCCGTGGAGTTAAAGAACGATGAGAAACCAGTGTGTGCGGTGGATAAGGTCTTTCACGTCGTGCGGAACAGCCAGCGCTTGTTGACCCTAGCTAATCTCTATTACCATGACCCTGATGCAGATTTTGATGATGGGCAGTTGCTCTACAGCCGGTGGGGCATCCCGAATGGGGACTTGGTGCAAGCCAGTGACCCGACTCAGAAACTCTACCAGTTCAGGCAAGAAGACCTGTGGGAAGGGCGTGTGCTCTTCAGGCATCAGGGTGCAGACGTATGGAGGATGTGGCCCGCTTTGTGTTGTTTGTGACAGATGGTGTACACTACACATCGTCCCTCCTCGAGGTCAGTGTGTCAGATCCCTGTGTCCGCATAGCCAACAACACAGGACTGCTGGTACAGAGAGGAAAGGATAGCAGCCTCACGACGACCAACCTCAGTGTCATCACAAACCAAGATGTCAGAACAGACCACGAGATCAAATTCCACATCCCGTGTCCCCCAAAGCATGGCAGAGTGCTGGTCAACAGTTCAGGGCCCAGCTCATTTTCTCTGCATGACTTGAAGCAAGGACGTGTGATTTACAGACATGACGGCAGTGGCAGCTTCGATGTGTTCAACCTGACGGTGAAAGTTAAAGATACATATTTCGAAGCGGGCGTGTACGTGCAAGTGGACTCGGAAAGCCACCAACATCACACCCAAATTCTGCACAGCAAGACCCTTGTGGTTGAAGAAGGAAAACCAGTAAAACTGAGTAGAGGAAGGCTCCAGGTAGGTAGTGGTCCCAGCACCAAGCATCCTCACTCTCCTAGAACCGCAGGGGCAAATGATCTGTTTGCTTCTGAAAGGTATTTTTGTGTTGATTTCTCTCGTGGTATTTGGAATGACTTTTAAAAAATGTAGATAGATGCCATTGAGAAGAAAACCTAGAAGGTTTCATGATTTTGGTACTGCTAATTGTGCTATAGGGAGAAATGGAATATAAATAATCCTAAGCCTCATTTTAAAGCTATGTGCACATGATCACACGCGTATGCATGTATGTTTGGTGTAGGATGACCTGAGAAGGAGGACGGAATGTATATATTATAGTAAACGAAGAGGTCATTACTTTTTTCATTTGTCACGGCAACACTGCCAGTATTTCATTTGGTCTGAGTTACATTTGTAATGTGGTGAAGCAGGGTATAAACGAGTAGGGTAATTTAACAGACATAAAAAGGATCCCTAAAATAGAAGAGGATACTATATTACACAATTTATTTCCTTAGCTCTGAATGTGGCCTTGTGTAATTTCTTGAAATGGATGGATCAAATTGGCCTAGACCAGTGGAAGGCCAGGGGTGAGACCTCATACCAGAAGCTGCCTGGTTTCCTGAGGCTCCAACTTGGAAGCTTCCAGTAGCACAACCCTGCTGCTGAGAGTCAGGAGAGAGTGAGTAATCTGTGTAGGGTATGTAAACTGTGATTTATGATAATTGGCCACAAATGCAGGCTATTCTGAATCTACCCTCAGGACTGCAAACGAGTTTGCCTGTTTGCTAAATACAGCCAATAACATCAAGTAGAAATGAATTCAAATCAGAAGCAGTTTACTAAATAATGAGTTTTGACTAAGAGAATACGGGGCCTACCAGCTTTCCTCAATTCTTTTTCACGATCTTAGAGAGTTAAAGTTTCACCACAAGGGGGCGTATATAGTTCAGTGACTATAAATCAGTAACAATGACAGTCTTGAGATGGATTTTGCTGAATCCGTAAATTAAATGTATATTGAAAATACTGAACTAGTTTAAAAATAAGCTTTCCTCTAAAGTCTTGCAATTTCAGTGAGTAAGCTGCTATTTCTTCTACCATCTTTTATTCCTTCTCCTTATACCATTTTATTTCTTTCAGCACAACTTTCTGAGTCCTAGGTTTCTTGCCACTGTGAATGATGCCTTGTTAGTACATTAGTAGCTGTTCAAATGTTCCTTTTCCTTTGTGACCAGGGCTGAAGTTCAAAATATTAGCATGGTCACCAGAACAGACCCGGGCTTAAACTGTGTATCTGCCTGGATTGTAACCTAAGCCATTCGTGGACGTTAATACAAAACAATTTGGTTCATCAAGGGTCTTGACTCTTTCATGTGTTAATGTTTTTCTTTTTGTGTCTGTGTGTTGTGAATGTGCACTCAGGCTGGGCATGAAGATGATATTCCGTCAGAGGCAATGTTCATTGTTACAACTCCGCCAGTGCATGGATACCTCCGGAGATCTTTATCGGAGGAGGGCAGCTTGGGTACAGATGAAAAGTCACCTTTGATTTTTACACAACAGGACATTGATGATGGTTATATCCATTATGTACAGACAACTCCTGACCAACAACAGGACTGTTTTTTACTGGATGTGATGAATGGCTTCCAAGCTGTGAGTAGACTTGAAATCTTGGTGGATATTGTCCCTAAGTGGATTCCTCTGGCGGTACAAAATTTCACAGTCCAGGAAGGTGGTTCCAAAGCACTTCCAGAAGACTACTTCAAAATTCCAAGCAAACATTTTGAGGGACTTGACTGTGAATTTGTTCTACTCAAACCACCAAAACACGGTTATGTTGAAAATTCTCATTTTCCAAGAGTAAAGCTAATGAAATTTACCAGGAAACAGGTAATAGCTCTCAGCTGATATGTTTGGTTTTGGGTATGTTAGATAAGAGAAAAAACTTGGCTATTTATCATTTAGATTCATGGACTTTCGGGAGTGATGGGACCTTAGAAGGTATCTGGTCCAACCTCCCAACAGATGGAGAAGCCCTTCCACAGTAACCCCATAGAGAGGTCATCTAGTCATTGCTTAAAGATCCTCAGTGATGGAGAACTCACCGCTTCCTGAGATGGGCCCTTCCAGTTTAAAGACACTCCAGTTGTTAGAAATTTCTTTATGCTGAGCTGCCAGTTAGAAACTTCTGCTCCTGGGTCCTGGCTCTGGTAGCTCACAGAACAAATTATACCTCCTTTCATAAAAGCTCTTTAAATATTGAAAGGAAAAATTATCAGAGTCCCTGCATTTTATCTTCTTTAGGTTAAATAACTCTAGTTTCTTTAGCTTTTGCTTGTATGCTGTAGGTTTCTAGCCCCTGCACCATCCTGGCTGCCCAGTTCTAGAGGAGCTCCACACCATCCCTTCTCAAAGTATAACACCCAGGGATCTAATTACAGGCATGCTTTAATCATTAATGGATGTTTTCATTCATTCATTCCCTTATCAATCAGTGCTTACTCTGTGCTGTGCCCTATGCTAAGCATAGTGCTGTCAATGGCTGAAATGGCACAGTCCCTGCAATCAAGCAGCTGGACACAACTGACAATCTGGTGTCCGATAAGCATAAAATAACCAGACTTAACTCTGGGCTGCTATCAGGTTTCTTTGCTTTGGGTTAGAATGATATTATTGTGATACTTTGCTTTCTTATCATGAATAAAGAATGATTTCCATCCTTTCTTTTTAAATATTGCAAAGCAGCTTGCAGGTCCCCATTATTTCCTTTATAAGTTCCTAGGAATACACACTCTTCACGGTTGGAAACCGTGAACAGCTACCTAGCATCTTCGGGTGTCCTTGTCCAGTTAGCTAAGAACCCATGTGTGCGGCTTCATTTTGCTTCTGAGGATTTCACCTCATCAGGTGACTTGAATCCATTTACTAGAAACCTACTCTGTTCGAGTTACTGTGTGAGGTTACCATGATAAGTAGACGTATTCCTTGCCCTCAAGAAATGCTGTGGGAAGGGGCTTCCCTTGTGGTGCAGTGGTTGAGAGTCCGCCTGCCGATGCAGGGGACACGGGTTCGTGCCCCGGTCTGGGAAGATCCCACATGCCGCGGAGCGGCTGGGCCCGTGAGCCATGGCTGCTGAGCCTGTGCGTCCGGAGCCTGTGCTCCGCAATGGGAGAGGCCACAACAGTGAGAGGCCCGCGTACCGCAAA
>NW_006797357.1:1341247-1342965 GCF_000442215.2 Lipotes vexillifer
AAAAAAAAAAAAAAAAAAATGCTGTGGGGGAATCAGGCACATGAACTTTAATATAAGGCACACTCTTCTTATCTTTCATGTAGCACTTTCACAGTGGTACTGCGGGAGTGCAGAATGGTCACATTTGACTCTAACTGAAGCCTTCACAGAGGGAATAAAGTTTAAGCTAGACTTTGAGGAGAGAGAGGAGAGAGCAAGGACATAACGGAGGTGGAGACAGAAAACAAAGCAATGCAAGCAAAGCAGACTGCATGGCCAAGGCCATGGAGGCACTGAAGGGCATGGTTCCTGGGGGCTGCGGAATGGTCCACAAGGCTCTAGGACGGGCAGAGGAGTGCCAGAGGGTGCTTGGGGCCAGACTGCGCAAAGCCTTGAGTTACACGTCAACAGGGTTAGACTTAACCAGCTGGTGTTAGGGAGCCACGGGGAGAAGCGGAGTTTGCTGAGGGTGGAAAAGACCTTAGAACTCGGTGCTTCTCAGCTGGGGACCCAGGGAAGGTGATTCTTTCGTGACTACGTGCAGCTGTCCCTTAATCATAGCTTCCCTCTCAAAGTCTGGACAAACTGTCCGAGATAACCACTTGCTCTCGTGTGAGCTGAATTTAATTCTGTTCACCTCGTGCACTCTGGGTGAGAGACTAAGCACTAAATTTTGGTTCTGTCTTAACCAATTCATTGTTGTCTGTGCTTTGTAAGAAGTGTATATTTAAGCATGGTTGGTTGAAATCTGTGTCAAGCGTGTGTGTTCCCTGTAGTATCCATGTTATCGTGTAGCCTTGTTCACAGTCAAGGCTGCGTGTTCCTGCTCTTCAGATGAGCCCTTTACACTTTCTCTTCCTTTAGGACTTCTGAGGTCTCTAGGTTTTGAGACATGATCATTTTCACTTACGGTGATAAACTAACAGCTCGTGGCTGTAACCTTGAGTGACTCAGAGAAGGAGAGCACTTGGCCATTTTTGCCCTTCATTCATTCAGCAGTAGTTTTGGAGTGTCCATTACGTGTCAGGTATCCTAGTTCTAAGTACTGCGGATAAAGCAGTGAACTAACCCAGCAATAATCCCTGTCCTTATGGATCCTTTCTCCTAGTGGGGGAAACAAGGAGGCAGAGAGAGAGAATAAATAAAATAAATAAGTGAATTTATATAAATAAGATAGTTGGACGAAGGTTAGTGCTATGGAGAAAAATAAACCAGGAAAGGGAGATAGAAGATGCTGGGGACTTGAGTGGTGTGTGTGTGTGTGTGTGTGTGTGTGTGTGTGTGTGTGTGTGTGAATGTTCAGGTTCAAATAAGGTGGTCGGGGGGACCCTGCTGAGAAGGCAGCATTGAGCAGAGACCTGGAGGAGGTGATGGATAGTGAGCTCGGTGGGTATAGAGGAAGAGCATTCGGGCAGAGGGACGAGCAAACGAACAGCGCTGTGAGGGGAATAGTGTGACTAGAGCTGCACACGGGGTGGGCAGGAGGTGAGGTTAGGGAGGTCCAGCATGGGAGGGCTTTCGACTTCACCTTTGACCCTGAGTAATGGGAGCGGGAGGATGTAAACAGAGAGGGGACGTAATATACCCTGAACATGACTGATGACAGGGGGCCAAACACTTTTTTTTTGCGGTACGCGGGCCTCTCACTGTTGTGGCCTCTCCCGTTGCGGAGCACAGGCTCCGGACGCGCAGGCTCAGTGGCCATGGCTCACGGGCCCAGCCGCTCCGCGGCATGTGGG
>NW_006797357.1:1343340-1351801 GCF_000442215.2 Lipotes vexillifer
CCCCTGCATCGGCAGGCGGACTCTCAACCACTGCGCCGCCAGGGAAGCCCAAACACTTTTTAATCTTCTAAGATTTTCTACAAGTTTGTTATCTACTTTAATTTCAAGTCAGCAGATGTTTTTCTAGTATTAGAACTAGGAATAGACAAATTCCCACCAAACCTCTTTGCCTTTAGATTAATACCTACTAACTGATATTTTAAATAGTAACGTGGGGGAGTACCACTTCATTGAGGAAATGATGTGTTTCTCCAGGAAAGATAGGAAAAGGTGACTTCTATTTAAATGCTATCTTCCTAAAGCATATTAGGTTAGAATTTCTCCTGCCCTCTGATGAGTGCCATCTTCCACATTTGTTTTCAAATAGCTTAAAGCAGAATGTTCCAGGAACATGTGGTCAGGCCTACAGTGTGGAATTCCTCTTCCCACAGAACTCCAAAGAAATTCTCATGCACCTGTGTTCAAGTGACCACAACTTTCCCCTGAGACTGTTCATGAACTCTTCAACTCTTGTCAGAAACACCTCTGAGAGATCAAAAGTCTTTGCTCAAAGGAAGTGCGCCATAGGACTGGGCAAAGTTGAACTGTTAAAAATGTTGGCTCTATTTTATCAAAACAAACACAACCCCAGAGACTTTCTGAGAAGTTCAACTACTCCTGTCAGGCTTTAGAAGTTCTCTCCTGTTGTATTTTGGGGTCACATATTCACTGAAGCCAAGTTCCCTCTAGCTTTAAAATTCTCCTGGTCTCTGATTTCAATGCTGAGCTCTTCCGTATTTCCATCAGAGCCTTAAAGACATGGAAGGCGTTCTGATCAAATCAGTGGCTATCACAAATCCAAGAGGAATTTCAGAATGGAAATTAGAAAGATGAAATCTATCAGGGATAAAAAATTAACATTTGCATTTTGGTTATTACAGTGAGAGAAATCTGGCTTGACAGAATAATTCAGTTCCAATATATTTCATTATACTCTGTCCTCAGGAGATGTATGGTAGCTAGTTGTGGGTAGCATCTGTTAAGAGATACACCAGAAATGATTGTATTTTGAAGGAGGAGGGGCAGGGTTAGGAGGTAGCAGGTGTAACCTTGCATACAAAGAGCAGTTAAGGGAATGATGCATGCTTAGCTCAAAAAAGAGAAGTTTGGGGAAACTTAATAGTTGCCCTGGTCCATATGTCTCCAAAGAGCAGAAATCTAATCAGTGGGTGAAAACTTCAGAGCGTAAATCCGACATTCTGAATTGTCCAATGAAACAATCCACAACTTCAAAAATTAGTCACTCTAAATAAACAAGTAGAGTCTGAATTTTAATGGGTATTGCTCCATTGGAAGAAAGGGTGGAGTATGTCACTTACAACACATTTTAGGGTTAGAAATAGCCTTTGACCTCAGGTCTTCTGATAACCAGTCCAGCATTCTCTTTACTACGCCACATTGCTTGATCACTCTGCTCCTCATGAAACTTATTTCTGGGATGAAGCACCGCTTCATAAAAATTATACCACCCATCATAATTTGCACTCTGATTGTCAGAATCATACCTCATAGGATGAACACATGCTTCTGTGTTTTAGATATAAAAAAATCGGGATTTCTTTTAAAGCATTTTTTCATATTTTAAAATTATATTTCAGTAGTTTAGTGATATTTCGTTGTTGGTTACAGGTAGGAAATGAATTGATTTCCTATGTTCATGATGATAGTGAGGACCTTCTTGACAATTTCACCATCTTTGCAAATAGCTCAGAGCTTGGAAAACAGAGTTTGCCTCAAACTCTTTCTGTGACTGTCGAATCAGTAAATGATGAGGCTCCAGTAATAACAGCCAATAAAATCCTCCAGGTAAGTGCTCCATGCTTTTGGATTTATCATAATAACATAGAACTACCAATTTGATTTTCTTTTGTATTATTTCTACTGTTAAATAATAAGATATATGACTACGTATGTATACTTGGCATATTCCTCCTGGTTTTAAATAAATGCTAGTTATTACCAAGACATTCTGTTGGTTACGGCTTGTGCTATTCTAACCCAGTAATCTTAAATGCTGTTTTCTAAGTGGCAAAGGATCTAGACCACCAAGCTACAAGATGGTGCAGCACACCCGTGATGTCTGGCTGGTGGTCAACACAAAGAGAAAAAGGGTCTTTGGTGAGAGTGGTGGCCAGGTAGGTAACAGGGAGGGACAGGAAGAAAGCAAGGAGAACAGCAAAGAAATAAAGAACTGTAAGCCTTTGACCTTAATTATAAAACACCCAGCACCACCTAAATGATTGTGCAGGCATACTCAGGAGCCCACCAGGGGCTAATCAAACTGGAAAATTTTACATTGTTAAAAATCACTGGAGTTTTTTTTTTTAATTAAAAAAAAAAGTTTTTTGGCTGTGTTGGGTCTTCATTGCTGCGTGTGGGCTTTCTCTAGTTGCGGCGAGCGGGGGCTACTCTTCGTTGCGTTGCGCGGGCTTCTCATTGCAGTGGCTTCTCTTGTTGCACAGCAAGGGCTCTAGGGTGCACGGGCTTCAGCAGTTGTGGCACGCGAGCTCAGTAGTCATGGCTTGAGGGCTCAGCAGTTGTGGCTCACAGGCTTAGTTGCTCTGCAGCATGGGGGATCTTCCTGGACCAGGGATCGAACCTGTGTCCCCTGCATTGGCAGGCAGATTCTTAACCACTGTGCCACCAGGGAAGTCCCAATCACTGGAGTTTTTAAAATCTGTTTTTATTTGCTCAAAATAATTGGATCTCGGAATAGGCTTTTTAGCGCTTTTAGTTATATTACAGCTCGGTTTGTTATGCAGCCTCTACATTTTAAGGGAAAAATTAGTGGTGTTTGGACCTTTGGAACTTGTCCCTTTATCTTTTAGTTTACTTCACAGTCATTACCCAGGTAGCCTGGGGATGGTGTGTTCCAGCTGGTCAACCTCGTGGGCTGCCCCCCTCTGTTTTCAGCTGCCTTTCTCCCTATCCTCACACATATTCTTGTTGTATTAATACCTATTGACTCATTCTCAGCAAAGCGATCTAAGAAGTAGGCTGCAGACCAGCATGATGAATTGTAGGTGTCAATTATTATTAAACACAGTTATAAAAGTTTACATTTATTACTGAGTAGAGTACTGGACATCTTCCATGTTGGTGTCGTTTTCACAGCCCTACAAAGGAACTGCTGTGATTAATAACCTCGTTATAGATGGGAGCACTGAGGCCCCAGGCTGTCACAAGGGAAGGTGTGGATTTGAAGCCGAGTGTGCCCAAGTCTGACTCTCTTGCCACTGTGCTCTGCCATTTCCCCCATTACCTGTGACTGACTCAAGCTCTCTCAGTGCATCTGTGTGATCAGGGCTGTCTTATTAGCAAGAAAAAGTCTCCAGAGCTGTTGTGCCCTTTGTTCTACTAAAGTGGACTTAAGGGAATAGGTCTGCAGCAGTTGTACTGACACCTGTGTGTTTGCCCAGGAGCCTCGGCAGAGGATTTGGGCATTTTGCTGCATGATGCAGAACTGCAGGATGAGAAAGATCCAGGGGAGGGACCTAGGATCTAGAAAGACATGCGAGAAGAGCTGGAGTTGGCAGAGGGAGAGGAAGAACAAAGAATTAGATAGTGAACTCTCAGGCTTCTTTATGAAAAGGAATTGAAGCCCCACTGTGGGCTTGGAGGTACCATGGATTGTAAGATGCATCATCAACTTAATAATAGCTTTATTGTATTTAAATGTACCTGTCAATTTGAGATGTTCACAACATTGAATTGTAAGGAGAAAAAAGTGTAACCTAGACTTTGTTTCTGTCTTCCCTTAAAATTAGGGAAATACAGTCTACCAGGAACCTTGAACTTGCTCAGGCAGTCTGCCCCGACCTCTTCCCCCATCCCTGATACCAGAGTGTTTCTCTCAAGAGAAAAAGGAAGAATAGCCCGGAGTAGGAGCCATTTCCTTTATTCCTATCTTCTTCCCTAGACAGCCTGGATCCAGGCCAGGAAGGGTACAGCTTTTGAGGGATGTGGTCATTTGACACTGGCCCTTTCTGAGCTTATTCGTTTATTTATCTAGTAAGAAATTCATTTCTGTTTTGAAAGTTCTGGATTAAAGTCAGGAGACCAGAGTTTAAGGCTTGTAAACTGCCCAATTTAAGCAAAATTTCTCTGGGTCTCACCTTCCTTAATAGCAAAACCATAAGCAGGTTGCAGGGTAGGGTGTGTGAGTGTGTATGTATATGTGTGTGTGTGTGTGTGTGTGTGTGTGTGTGTGTGTGTGTGTGTGTGTGTGTGTGTGTGTGTGTGTGTGTGTGTGTGTGTGTGTGTGTTTTCCTTGGTCATCTGTCAGTCCTTCCCAGTTCTAATATCCTGTGGTTTTTATGACTGTAAACCTTGCTTGACACTCCCTGGGTGAAGCTGCACTTAGACGGATGGAGGGAGTGTTGAGCCACCTTTTTCTATTGGATGGACGTACTCTGGTATACACTGGGAGAACCTTTTCTCTTTGACTGAGAAACATATGAATAGTTTCGGTTTTAAAGTCCGTGTGTCTAAAATCTGGAGGTGGCTAGGTACTGCGGTAGGATATATTAACTAGCCATGTAAACGTGTAGAAATAGCTTCGGTAGGATTTTCTTGATTGTTTTAAAATGGAAGAGATCTCAAGAATTTGTTTCTTCCATTGTAGGTAATGGTCATGGTGCTCTATCAATGAAAATCTTTCTATATCAAGAAAGACTGAGGCTCATTTGCCACAATGAGTTTTTCTTTTTTTGAATTATGACTGTTGTGAATAGAGGCTTTCTAGATTTCACTGATTCCAGCCATCTGGTACAGAACGTAGTACCAGGGCTCCTTAAGCAAAGGCACGTTACCCCCTCTGGGAATCCAGGCTGGACTCTGGCTCCCCAGGCTTCTAGACATGCTGCTCTATTAGATGCTTCCCTGGCCACGCCAGCAGAAAGAGCACCAGGCCATCCTCTGTCCCTTGACCCTGCTTTATTCTCCTTTGTAGTAAACAAATAAACAATCTATTGCTTGTCACCTCCCATAAACATAAGCTCCGTTGGGAAGGGACTTTGCTGTCCTTTTCCTGTGCTGCCCTCAGTGCCTGGCACAGTGCCAGGCCTGTAGTAGGGGCAATTAATTTTGAATGTCTAAGTGCCCTGTGGAGCTTATGTTGAGCAGAGAAGACAACAGAAGTATGCGATAAATAGAGTGATGATCTGCTGTATTTTTCTGCAGAGCATTTAAGGGGACAGAGAGCGATGAGGTTAGAGTGATGGGGTTAGAGAATGCTGCCCTTGCAGAGAGACTGGGGTGAGAGAGGGTCTCTTCGTGGAAGGGATGTTTGCATGGAGCCCTGTGTGTCAGGGGTCCCCAAGCCCTCTCCAGGTTTGCTCGTTAGCAAGGACTCATAGAACTCAGCATATAGTCAAACTCATGGCTAAGATTTATTACCGTGAGAGATAAGAAGCAAAATCTGCACAGGGAAAAGGCATGTGGGGTAAAGTCCAGAGGAAAGTCGGTCAGGCCGTAAGAGTCCTCTTCCAGTGAAGTCACGCAGGATGCACTTAATTCCACCAGCAGCAAGTTGTGACAATGCGTGGGAAGTGTTGTCTACCAGGGAAGATCATTAGATCCTGAGTACCCAATATGTTTACTGGGGCTGGTCAGGTAGGCGCCCTCTGCCTAGTATGACCCAAAGTCCCAGATTCTCAGAAGGAAAGCAGGAGTCCTGCACAAACCACATTGTTTGTGCTGTTTAGATACAGTGAGCCATTCTTATTATTTAGGGAGAGTTTTATATCAGTACAGAAAAGTGTTTAACCATTGAGTCCCCAGATGGTTGATGCCAGCCAGGTGCCAGCTTGCAAGCAGGACTTTCTAAGGAAAGGCAGTCTTAAGCCTGCTTTGTTACCTCTTTTTTCTGAATCAAGGCCGGTGTAGGGGTGCTCATGTGGGGGAGTGAGGAACCATGCGAATGTTTGAGGCAAGAGCGTTCCCAGCAAAGGGATAATCCAGAGCAAACGTTGGGAGTCGGTAGCAGGTTTGACGTACTTGGGGACATGAGAAGCTCAGAGTGGCCAGAGCAGATGGAGGAAGGAGAGCGGCCGGACATTAGGTTCCGCGGTGAGAGCTGGTTTCTGGGCATAAGGACCCCCTACACTAGACCGTTTCATTCCACTGGGCTTCTAGAGGTGAGGAAGGGGAACTGGACCAGCATTTATTGAGCCTCTGCTGTGAGCCAGGCTCACGTCTAAAAGCATCACATATGGCTTCTCATTCAATTCTCTCACAACCCTTGACATAGGATGAGGACTACAGTAGACGTGGGGCACAGAAAGGCTAAGTCCCTTGGTCAAGGTCATACAATTAGTAAGAGAGTGAGTTTTAAGCCCAGGTCGTCTGAGCAGAGTCCGCTCTGCTATCCACAGTGAGAATGATCTGGAAGAGTGTCTTAAAACTCCAGGTTGCAAACTATTAATAGACTGTGAAATTAATTGAGTGGATCAGGACCCACATTTTAAAAACAAATTAGATAGAATAAAATAGAATAGAACAGGTAGCATCAGAATGCACTGTGGGGAGTGAGGGCAGAATTGTTATATGAAACTTTTGCGTCATTTGAAACCCACGCACATCCATATATGCATATGAGTAATAGGTTGTTTTGTAAAAAGTATTCCTTACTTTGGGTGTTAATCAGAGAACATTGTATGCCACTGATCTAGCAAAGCTCAATGTTTTTATATGGATAAATCACTTTTTAAAATTATTCTTCCTGTTTCTAGGAACACCTGAGCTTTTACAGGTTGAGTAAAGTCCTAGGAGTTCATTTTTGGAAACTTCTATTTAGCAGGGCACCTAGAAACGTGTACTGGAAGGTTATAACAGAGTTAATGCAGGCCGTAACAACCGCCTCCCCCCTATACCCCTTCATCAGGGTACTTTGCCACATGCCAGAGGTCTCTGTGTTTAGGGGAGGCGCACAGATTGCCATCCTCAGCTTTGAAGTCTCCCTGTGAGTACCCATCATCATAGGGCTGCTGGCCAGGGTAGCCCTGCCTGCCCATTCACTGCCCATCTGCCTTGCTCTGTCCAGCAGGAAAGGAGATAGGGGTGGACGGACCAGGTATATTGTCTGCAAACCTGGCTGATTCGCTTTAGGTACTGCTCTTATGGCCCAAAGTCATGTTGAGGAGGGCAAATACAGAAAAGGAAGAACATAAATTATAAAATTTTAAATATTCGAAGAAAAAGGGATGTAGACCAGGGTATATAATTACAACATTGCTTTCCTGTTATATATAGCATAACGTGAATGGAATTGGTTTAAGGATTTTAGAAGAAGGAAATCTTATGCACTAAAATTTTATGAGATAACTACAGTGTCTATTACCAATCTCAGCGTAATTTAGACCTGATGAAAAAGAGCCAAGAGACAGTCAGGAATTGGTCTTGCTGATTTCAAGAGCCTGTATTGGCAGTTTATGACATCTAAGATATTCTTTACTTTATGCCCCTAATTTTTTTTATTGGAGTATGACATCTCTATCATATCCATGAGAATGTGTAATAACAACGGCAAATGGACACAGAAAACTTCCTGGAAAAACTGTGTGTGTTGAACATAATGCAAGTTATTCTCACAAATGGATAACTGTTTACACAAAAGAACTGCCACACATTAGGCATGTTAATTTTCTGAAAACTAATGTATAAAGAGTATGCATTTCATGAAAATAGCAGAAAAATGCATTTCATGAAAATAAAGAGTATGCATTTCATGAAAATGGGAGTACATTTTCCAACAAACATAATTTCTCCAAAGCTACGGTTACTAGTTATTTCTTTCCAGGCAGAAGTTTCAAATGTAGGGGATTATTTCAGACAGTGATTTTTCTTCTTCTAGATCTCAGAGCATAGCAAACAGTAATAACAAGTATCATTTACATAATCTTAATGGTAGCTAATGCTTACCTAGCACTTACTCTGTTTCTGGCATTGTTCTAAGCATTTTATATTTATTTACTCATTTAATTTTCAACAACTCTATGGAATATTTCTATTTTAAGGATGAGGAATCTGAGGCACAGAGAGGCTCAGACATTTGCCCAAGGTCAGTACTGGAAGAGCTGCTGGTAGACAGTAAGTGGCAGAGCTAGAATGCAAGTTTCTGCTCGTAATCATGATGCTCTACTATCTCTTCCTTCATGGTTATAGTTAAGAAGCCCAAGGACGTGGTGAGGTAGATAAAGCAAGTATTGCTGTTATTTCCATTTTAAAGAAGAGAGAAAGCTTCAGAGGTTAAGTGACTTGCCCGAAATAACCAAGTTAGACAGTGGCAGAGTCTGGGGCAAAAGCAGTCCTAAATATGAATTAATAAGGCCTCTGTATTATGTAGGGTTCTCCAGAGAAACAGAACCAATAGGGTGTGTGTGTGTGTGTGTGTGTGTGTGTGTGTGTGTGTGTGTGTGTGTGT
>NW_006797357.1:1351811-1361370 GCF_000442215.2 Lipotes vexillifer
GTGTGTGTGTGTGTGTGTGTGTGTGTGTGTGTGTGTGTGTGTGTGTGTTTATTTATTTGTTTGTTTGTTTATTATAAGGAATTTGCTTATGTGATCATGAAGGCTGGCAAGTCCCAAGATCTGTAGGGTGAGTGGGCAAGCTGGAGACGTAGGAGAGCCGATGGTGTAGTTCCCATATAAAGGCTGCCAGGAAGACCCAGCGTCCCAGTTCAAAGGCAGTCAGGCAGGAAAGGATTCTCTTTACTGCCCTGACCCTAGGGAAGGATCAGTCCTTTTGTTCCATTCAGGCTTTCAGCTGATTGGTGAGGCCCACCCACCTGAGGGAGGACAATCTGTGTTACTCAACCTATTTAAATGTTAATCTCATCCAAAAACATTCTCACAGAAACACCCAGAATAATATTTGACTAAAGAGCTGGGTACCCTGTGGCCCAGTCAGGGTGACACATAAAATTAACCATCATAGTCTTCAGATTCTCTGGTGTCTTTGACTTTCTTTCTTTCTTTTTTTTTTATAAATTTATTTATTTTTATTTATTTATTTTTGGCTGTGTTGGGTCTTCGTTGGTGCGCACGGGCTTTCTCTAGTTGCGGTGAGCTACTAGGGGCTACTCTTCTTTGCAGTGTGTGGGTTTCTCATTGCAGTGGCTTCTCTCGTTGCGGAGCATGGGTTCTAGGCACGTGGGCTTCAGTAGTTGCGGCTCGTCGGCTCAGTAGCTGTGGCTCACGGGCTCTAGAGCACAAGCTCAGTATTTGTGGTGCACGGGCTTAGCTGCTCTGTGGCATGTGGGATCTTCCTCCATGCCCCCTGCATCGGCAGGTGGATTCTCAACCACTGCACCACCAGGCTTTGACTTTCAAACAACATTTTCTCAAGACCTTCAGACTATCCCACATGACTGCTCACTCTCCTTACTTGTCATTGGAGCTTAGAGGAGACGGCATGGAGGGTCGTCTGCAGTCTACCTGAGAGAAGGAAGTGGGAGGATAGGGTCAGAGCTGCTAATAGCATCTCAGACTCTGGATGGGAATTCAGAGGCAGAAATCTGAACGTTAACCCCTCAGTCCCATCATTTCAAGTGTACTGAAAGTATTTTAACAAATTGCCTTAAGTCACAGGACTTGTGGCTGGCTGATTATGGCCATTCAGTGGTACAGGAGATCATTCCTGTCATGACCAACTGGAGTTAGGAATCCACGTCAGGTAAATCCTTTGCATTTTACTCTCAGAAGTATGTTCTCCTGAACATACTCTCTTTTGTACTCAAGCATGACCAGTGATTTTCGTGCATACCCGATAAAATGTATTGGTGTCCACAAGGGGGCTTCATTTTTCTATTTTTCAACTTTTGCTTTCAGTGATACTGTACATTTTGTTTTATTGTTGTTGCTGTTCATACCAGAAATAGAACTGTTTGCTTGTTTCCGATAAGCACTTGCCATCACTGAAAAGAGCTTTGAGAGCTAGGGACAGTGGAAGAATGAAGGCAGCAAAGTCTGAACCGGTGACTTGGAGCCCTGAAGGCCTGAAGGGGTCAAATAGTGGGATAGTCAGTTCACAAATATTTCACATCTCTCATATGAAACTCAAAACAAAGGGTTTTTAAATATTAAGAGCATAATTTGGATATGTTGGATCATAATTTTTCTAAATCTCACTAACCTCCTGTTTAAGTTAAAGGTGAATTAAAAAATATATCATTCCAGGTTCAAGTGTTAATTTTTTCAGATATTAACTCCTTAAACCATTATTTCATGGGCTTTGGGTCACGTTGAAATCTGAATTCAAGTTTGGAGTCTTTGTTTTTCTTGTCCCCACCCATTTGAAGTTTCCGTTACCAAGGACTAGGCATTAAATCAGGCCTCACCGAAAGCAATGGGACTTTTAATTGAACTAAATTTGGTTTGAGTGGAAGTGGAGACCTGAGGTTACTAGCTCTTGTTTTCAGTGGCAGGTTTTACATTTGTTTTGGAAGATGGTGTATTCCAGAGGCAAGAGGAGCAAAAGCAGTGCTTCACAGAAGAGTAACTACAGTGGAAAACATGCTTCATCCAGCTTTCGTATGCATGGTGTTGGAAAAAATGAGTATCTACGAGTCATGGGAAGAGAAATGGCAGTACATTTCCAAATCAGTTCAAGTTCCTGAAAAAATGAGAATAAAATACACAGATGGATTTAAAAATGTAAAAAGTGAAAAACTAGAAGGATTGGACTTGGAATTTTGTTAAGCAGTCCAACTTGTGTATTTTATAGAAACTGTAGGCTTTCCATGGATTAACTGAAGACCAAACTTTATAATTTGAACATTAGGTTGATTAACATTTCTGGTAGCTATTAAAAAATTGATGTCCTTAGAGTTTAGGGCTGAAAAATCCTCAGTGGGCATATTCCAAATGCCAAGATATAGGAGCATCCATTGACAACAGAATCATTAAATGGATAAACTATTTACCTCAAATTATGGAGGAATGCTGTGGGATTAAACAAAATGTACAGTACATATTATAGAATAGCCAATTTATGGTTACCAAAGGGGAAAGGGATGGGGGGAGGGATAAATTAGGAGTATGTGATTAACAGATACACACTACTATATGTAAAATAGATAAGCAACAAGGATTTACTATGTTCCACAGGGAACTATATTCTGTATCTTGTAATAACCTATAATGGAAAATAATCTGAAAAAAAAATATAACAGAATCACTTTGCTGTACATCTGAAATTAAGTTAATATTGTAAATCAAGTATATTCCAATTTTAAAAAAGTTAAAAAAAAGAATAGCCTTAAAAGTGGTAATCAGGGTCTTCCCTGGTGGTCCAGTGGTTAAGAATCTGCCTTCCAATGCAGGGGACGTGGGTTTGATCCCTGGTCAGGGAACTAAGATCCCACATGCCGCGGGACAACTAAGGCCGCGTGTCACAACTAGAGAGCCTGCACACTGCAACTAGAGAGAAGCCCGTGTGCCGCAACTAAGACCCAACACAGCCAAATAAATAAATATTAAAAAAAAGAAAGTGGTAGTCATTAAACTCCAAATGACTTATAAGTAATATGAAGAAATCACATCTATCTTCAGAGCCAAATCTGATGAAGAAGATGTGTAACATTAAGGTAATATTTATTGAATGTTTACTATGTGCCAGATAAAGCTTTTTCTAAGCACTTGCAGATCTTAACTTGCTCATTATACATAATAATTCTATTATTCCTAGTTCACTATTGAGGAAATTGAGGCACAGAGAAATTGAGAAATGTGCCCAAGGTTTCATAGGTGAAGTGGCATGTCATGTCTGGTAGGTAAATGTAGGAATCCTATGTACTTTCTAATCTCCCTATCTCAAATTCTGTTTAGTTACGGGTAAGTTATTTCATAAACTGCCTTTTCTACTGGCAGAAGAACAGCCCCTTAGACCAGAGCGATTACCTAGTAAATTGCTTAGGACTGAATTTTTAAGCAAGTTGGTAACAAGTGTAGAAGATGATCGGGTTCTAGTCAGAGAGCAAAGAATGACACATAAGTTTGGGAATGTGCACAGAATTTCTGGGGGGAGGACGTTTATAAATACAGAGAGAAATGAGAAAATCTAGTTAGTGATAAAGCCGCCATCTTTAGTTTTGGTGAAATATCACGTGACTGCAGGATTAGAGAAACTCGAAACAGCCTAATTCCATTAGACCTGGTGTGACGTCCCAACAAGCACTTTAGACTCAGCATGTTCAAAACTGAGCTCCTGCTCTTACTGCCAGATCCACTCCACCCGCAGCTGCCCTCCTTTCGGCTGACGGTGACTCCATCCTTCTAGCTGCTGAGACCCAAACCAGGTTCTTCTCACCGCCTTTCCTTCCTCTGCCCCTCACCACACCTAGCTCATCAGAAACTGTTGGCTCTGTGGCCAACACACACCCAGAATTTCCCCGCTTCTTACCTCCTCTCCAGCTCCCCCATCTCTTCTTTCATCTCTCTCCGGGATCATTGCAGTCGCCTCCTAACTGTCGTCCTGCTTTTGCCTTTGGCCTTCCAGAGTCTGTCCTTGACACAGAAGCCACAGGGATCTGTTAAGACCTAAGCCAGACCAAGTTACACCTCACCTAAAGCCCCACGATGATCCCCAGTTGCACTCAAGTGAAGCCCAAGCTCTTCTGGTGGCCTTCAAGAGCCTGCGGGATTTGACCTTCCAGGCCGTGTTTGACCCGCCGCCTCCTACCCTTCATCTTGCTTGTTCTGGTCCCGCCACCCTGACCTCTTTGCTGCTCCTCAGACAGTTGAGGGCTGCTCCCACTGTAGGGCTGTTCTCTCTGCCTCGTGTTCTTCCCCACACGCCCACGGGGCTCCCCGCTCGCCCCCTTCCACGTTTCCTCTGACGAGCCTCCTATCTAACACTCTTCCACTCCTGAGCGCCTCATTTTGCTTTATTTAAATTTTTTTTCACAGTGCCTGTGACCCTCTAACAGACTATGTAATTCATTTCTTCATTATTTCTATTCTTTGTTTCCCTGTATTCCCTTCTGCTCTCCTGCTGGAATGTATGCTCCACAAGGACAAGACTCTGTTTTACTGACGTATTGCAAACCCCAGAACATTGCCTGGAATGTAGTAGATGCTCAAAAAATGATGAATTGTTGAATAATGGGAATAGATTTTAAATGTAACTGGAAAAATAGAGACTATTAATCAGAAAGAATTGCAGTGAGCTACCAGCACAGCAAACATTATAAGGCTGTAGGGACCAGATATTTGTTTTCCTGCAAGACAGGTAGGATAAAGGAGAATAATAAAAAATGTGCAGTGTGTGCTTTGCCCTCAAATATTTAAAAGCTGATGAAATCATTCGCTTCTTAATGAATAGGAATCCTTAAATCGACCCTTTGAGGTAGGTTCTGTGATTGAGATTCCACACAGAGTATTAGCACATGACAGCCACACAGAAGGTACTTAGTAACCATCAGCTTTTATTGCTTTTATACTTTATATAAATGCATATGCAGTTTAAATAATTAATTTTGAATAAATAATGATGAATCCTATTTTTTATTGAAACCTCATAAACCTTATAAATCAAATAAACACTACAACATGCTCTGCATTTCATCTGGCATTTAATTATCTGTCTGTTTTGAATGAAGAATCTTCACGCTTTAAAAACTCGGTGAATGGCTTCAGTTTTTAAATCTTTGTGCAAGGGCCCAGGGTCTCATAGCTATTCAGTTTACTAGTGTTATATGATTGGAATTGGTCCTTTCAAGATCTGTGATTCTCTTCTTTTTAAGGTGTGGGTGAATTCTGTCACTGAGATTACCAGCGGTAAGCTCTGTGCAGAAGATGGGGACTCCTCCCCGCAGGACCTTGCCTACTTGGTCTCTCCACCCAGCAATGGGCATTTGGCTCTCAAGTCCTTTCCTGGCCTAAGTATGCAGAACTTCACCCAGGCTGAAATCAATGACGGTCAGCTAGTGTTTGTACACACTGGTATGTCACTGAGAAAAAACAACGTGAAACTAAAGTGTGTTTCAATCAGAGGTTAACATGTAGTCAAACCTAATAGCTGCTGAAGGAAAACCACAAGCCATCTAAAAACTTTGCAAACTCTATAATTTTTAAAAAAGTGACACAGTTTGGTGAGGTCCATAATGGCAAACATTAGAGGGTACCTGTAACTTACACGTGGCTTACTCACACTGTCGTGTAAGGCCTGCACTCATATATATGCTTCTCAGAGAGCCTTTTCCTGACCACACACTAAAATAGCGTCTCTTCCATCACCCCCTATCCCTTACCCTGGCTACCTGACGTTGCAGTATAGATTGATTTGTTCATTTGTTTGTTGTCTGTCTTCCCCACGAGAGTATAAGGGCTAGAAGAATAGGCTCTTTCTTTTGTTTGCGCTTATATCCTCAGCACAGTGACTGGAACATAGTAGGTGCTTAATACAAACTTACTGAAAGAATGAAATCATATTGAATACCTATTATGTGCCAGGTAATGTTCCAAATGCGAGGGATACATTAGTGAACACAGCAAATGTATTTGTTAAATGAATGAACACACGAATGAATAAATAAATATAACTGTAAATTTAAGAGACCCTGACATTAAAAGACTTTGTTTTCTTCTTTCTGGTCATCAGTAAATCAGTAGGCCAAATAGCCACTGTAAATCTGCAGAAGGGGTGATCTAACCTGCCTTTGTTTCCAGGCTACCCTTGTCAGTGGTCGCAGAGAGGAAGCCACCCATTCCCAGCCTGCAGGAGGAAATGGGGGGGGAGCGTGAGCTGGGGACGCATGATGGGAAAGCTAAAAGCCATATCTTTCCAGCCATTTTTAATTATCTTCTTTGAAAATACAGTAAAGAAAATAAAGATTAAAATCTTCTAAATTCAAATGTAGTAATTTCCTGATTATATTTGCAGTTAAGTACAAAGAATCCCCAGATGATCTGAAAATCATTTACTGTGTGACTGCTGTCATCTAGTGGTACCAAAACCTGTAGCCCGGGGACCTGTTGGGGATTAGTTTTATTGCAACAAGATCCTAAATCTACCCACATATGTACCAAAGCATTATTTCTAGACTGAATGATCTTTCCCACATATGTGTGTTTCTATTTTTTAATTGCGTGCAGATGCGCTCATTAGTAAAATACAATTTATTTAGAGGGACACTGAAGTGACAGGATGTTTCTGCCAATTATGTGTGGTTTTGATTAGTAGATACTAAAAACCCAGGTGTTATTAGGCAAGGGACTAGGAAGTTTTTTTATCTCTATGAAAGGATTATCTTATTTTCAAAATGGTGAGAACTACTCTAGAGACTTGCACAGGGGAGGTTTGGAATTTCTAAAACGATGCAGTTTGCAATGCAAAGGAGTTATTGACTCTCTGACACATGCTAGGCACTGCAGAAGGTGCAATCACATGATCCATTTCATTTAACCTGCAGAAGTTCTCTGTGTGAGCGGAAGTGATGATCCTGTTTTAGAGATGAAGAAACTGAGGCTCAGAAAGATATAAGTTGGTCTGACCGTAAAGTTGGGCTTTCTCCACTAGCGGCCACCCATTGAAGCCTAGAGTAGGTTGAAGAATTGAAGTTACCCTTTGCAGTGAAGGATTAAAATATAAATTAGCTCTCTGGATTGATTTATTTGTTAAACTACCAGGTCAATATTTGCTTTTGGCAAGTAGAGAAAATAATTTCTCCTTAAAAAGCAGGAAGGAGGATTATAGTCAAGCTCTTTGAGAGTGAATCATTACATTTTGTAAATGGACTTGGAGGCAATAATAGCCTTCAAAGTGGCTGGAGCCCAGCTGCGGATGAGTCTCTTGCTGAAACCAGCTGGTTCTCCCTGCTACATCTGTCCATCAGCAGCCCCAAACAAAGGCTTAGGTTTAATTAGTCTCTCTTAGCATTTATATTTGCAAAGTGCTCTGCCATTAATCTAATTCATTATTCCACATAACAACCTAAATAGGTCGACAGAGCTGAGAAGTGGTGGAGCTAAGTGATTTCAGGTTGCCCTTCTGAAAGTACAGTCAAGTCAGGAAGATCTGAGGTTGTACAGTAGAAAATCCACAGGTCACAGCTGCTTTCATGTTTCCCTCCTTTCCCCTCTTTGGTCATAATTAGTATGATAGTTAGGGCATACCCAGTACACTATTCTAGTATTTGTTTTGATATAATTCCTTCCGATTCCATTTCTATTTTGTTTCCAGATTCATGAAATGTTCAAAGTGCCTAATGGCAGAAAGCATTCTCTCCCTAATTTCACATTTAATTAAATACAATTTTCAAAGTGCTATTTCTAGTCAAAATGAGCAGACAAAGAAAAATAACATTTCGTTGTGGGCCTCTGCTCTGAATTAGGCAGACCCAGAATTCTCTTTCTCTGTTTTTTTGTGGGGGTTTTTTTTTGCTGTTTTTTAAAATATGACTCTTGAGTGTTTTGGAAAAATTTTTTAAAGGCTGTAACCTTTTTTTGGTGAGGAATCAGAACTCCCTGGGTTTGCTTAGATAACAGAGATTTGAGAGACCATTAAGCCATCAACCAGCCCTTTATTAAATCATGTTATTACGGGAGTAGTAGGTAATTGCAGAGTGAACCATGCCTCCTTTGTTCCCTGCCACATGTCCCTGAGGGCAACAAAGAGGACATTTCTACCCATTACATGATGCAGAGACCTGTGGGCCTGCAGATTTACTGCTGGATGAACAATTTCAAAGGGTGAGGGGATTGTGATCATCAGGCTGTCTGCGTGGTGATCTTGCCTGGTGCTTTGGGAGTCAGATTGGTAAAGCACTCCCGGGGACGGGATCAATAGGGGGTCCGACTCAACTTCTGTTTCGCACATAAGTTAATTTATAACTTTTCTGATATCACTAATTGATCCCTTGACAGAAGTGTGGGAGTAGAATTCTCTTCTTGCAGGAATTTAACAAAACTGGGGCTGAGTCTTTCTCCACTTTTCTCTTTCCCCTCTTAGCAGAAAACAGCTAGTTTGAAATAGATGAATAATGGGAAATTATTTGGGGGGAGGGGCTAAGTGTTATTTACTTCCCTCTAGTTTTCATTTTTCTTATTGTCAAGGAAGTGTTATCAGTAGTTCAGAAATTGCTAAGGGCTGTGTGTGTGTGTGTGTGTGTGTGTGTGTGTGTGTGTGTGTACATTGCATGCATGTATTACTTTTATTGGTATAAATTGATGCCAAAATAATAAAATGCAGGTGATGAACATGTTTTAAATTTTTAAAAAAATTTCTTGGAGGTAACATCTTTGCTTTCTTTTATTACTCTCAGGAAGGGGTGAGGCAGGAATATGCATTTTAGACCTTTATCGATGTTCTTTTAACTTTGTGTTTTGGCAATATTTGATTTGGTGAGCTCAGTGACTATTAACATTATCTCAAATTGATAGGGGTCACTTTGTAGGGGGATCAGGTGGGAGAGAAGGTGAAAGTGGGTGGCTTTTGCAAAACAACCAAATTGACCAGAATGTAATTTCTTCTTTTAAAGGAGCAATGTCAGGAGGCTTTAATTTTCAGGTTACTGATGGTTTGAACCTTGCACCATGACAAATTTTTAGTATCACAGCTCGAGCTCTGATCATTAGCTTAGAAGTAAACAGAGGACTGTGCATCTTTCCAGGTAAGATTTTAACTTCATTGAGTGTTTGGGTTTAAGTGTTTTTCAATTTATTTAGAAAGTTCTACCTGAATGGTATAAAGTATCATCTTTTACTATAGAGTGATATCAACAACAGTGACAAAGTCCCAGAAAGAACTGTCTCTTTGCAGGAATTTAGCAAAAGCAAGGCTGGGTCTCCCCCACCCCTCTCTCTCCTATCTCCTGTTCCTCAGAAGAGGGTGTGTTGGTGAAGGGCAATGAGGGGAGGAATCTTTATGTTCCATGTGCCCTTTCTTCCTGCTCTCTTCTTAGGGTCCTTAAAGAAGCAGGAGAGCCAGGCTCTGTCCTGACTATCTAGATCTTGGGGTTTTCGTTTTTTTTTTTTTTTTTTTGCGGTCCGCGAGCCTCTCATGGTTGTGGCCTCTCCCGTTGGGGAGCAC